>NC_000086.7:160830778-161153903 GCF_000001635.26 Mus musculus | reverse complement strand
TCTGTACTGGAGGGTCCCGGTTCAGCAACCAGCTCTCCAGAACCAGCAAGTTGCACTCCAGTGGCAGGCTCCTGAGAGAAACATCACAAGGGGAGAAGTTAGGGGAGACAGCGAATTTTGGGATCAGGGGTGCTTATATAAAGTTACTGCTACTGTACAAAATTGATTAAGAAACTTAGCATCTTATATAGAGTTTTCTTGACAGGAAAAACAGGACAGTTTCAGCCAAAGCTATCACACAATGAAATGAAGTCAGATTAATGTCTTTAAAGCAAAGATCCATAAGTGTGCCTGGTTTTAGACTAGCAAGTAGGATCACTCTGCACAGATCTATGCCTCAAAATTCCCAGGATTCCCTTGTGCCAGAAATGTGGAAGGCTGATGAAGGAGGAATGGGTAAGCCTAGGAATGAAAGTTATACCTGGGAAACTGAGTCCTGCTGTCACGGACACATGAAGGCATCTATTGTTTGAGGCCCCTGGGTTACTGTGAGGCTCAACATTCTACAGACATTAAACATCTTAAATTCAGCTAGCTCAAATAGTCCCTTAATCTCCTAATTGGTTTTCCATAGTTACCCAAACCTGATGAATACACATGCTCTTCTCTATTTCATACAATGTCCTAAATTTTCATGGAAATATGATCAGAAATTTGAGAATTATAAAAAAAAAATCACTTCTTCAGTTGTCAAGAGTAACATTCGCATTCGAAAGGTGCATTCAGATACAAAACTAACTGAGCAGAATCATGAGCAACACAAAGTCACAGGATTTAAGAGCCTGGGTTTAGAAAAGCCTGACAAACACCAGCAACCTCAAAAGGGGACAGGTAACCAGCCCAGCAACATTGTGTGAATAAAGAAAATAAGCAAGTATGTGCTCAAATAAAAAGTCACAATATAAGTAAGTTGCAGGTATGGCTCCCATTATTCTTCATAACATAACTTGCATGGCAATAGATGCAGAGGAAGGAAGGACAGCAGGAAACTAATTGGCCAACTCTGTCAAATTCAGAACATGCAGATTGTACAAAAAATAAAGAGTAGAAAGAAGCACTCAAAATTAGGGTGACTGTCTGAGACATTAAAAACAAGGAGACACAGGCTCAGTAGAAAACTGGTTCCTCCAAAATGAGCACAAATGAGCCTCACTTGAGGTGCTCTCCATATACAGGATGTACAGGATGAAGCCAATAAGCTCAACAATCCCTGGCTTCTAATGACCAGCAGGACAGATTCACACACCCATCCAGCTTGTCACAGAGAAACTGAAAAAGCACTGAAATTCCTATGGCATTCCAAGGTTGCAGTTTTTCCACAAAGGAAAGCACTCTGACTAATACTATTTCTACTGGAATTTTCTACCTTCATCAGGTCTGATACTTTGGGTGGAATTCTCAGTTTTAAAGGACTATCTTCCTTGGTCTCACTTATGTTGCAGCATCCCAAAGCATTCTTACTATTCATCAGTGAAGACAACTTCATTATCTACTTATAACCAAAATGCATGCACACTGGCAAACACCACCATTATATGGAGGCTTTATTATAAATATTTATTAGTTGTTGTTGTTCCCTAAAAGGCAAGCAAAGATGAGATTTCTATAAGAAAGGTTGCAAAGCAGAATACAGCTGGGAGTCAGGAAGCCCTTGGTGCATATGCTCAGAAAATACACAAAGCAAATATCATATTTATGATAACTAATCAAATACCCACAACTAAAATATATAAGAAATGCAAAACAACTACATCAGAAAATATAAACAAATGAATAAAACCTAACCTGTGGTACTCCTCACAGGCTTTCCAGATAAGAGGACAGATAACAGCACAACTAACAACTTGTAAGCAGAGTATGTATAGTGCAGGGTGATGAGGCTCACATATGAAATTCTAGTACTACAAAGGAAAGCACACCCATGCAATCCCCCTACTGCAAAAGGGGCAGCAGTTGGATCAGGAGCTCAGGACAGCTCAGCACAGATGTTTATCTCACAGTTATGCTCCCTGTGAAAAACAGAAACTGTCCAGATTGGGCATGGTAGTACAGTCTGAAATCACAGCATTTGAGGCGCTGTGAAGAGGGCATATGGACCCTCACTGCAGGCAAGGAAACAATTAAGACAATGCCACTAACTATTTGAGCTACAGGGCAATGTGATTCATTGCCCTGGACATTAACCAGGACTGTTTTCAAAATAACAATGTAAAAACTGGACATCCATGCTGAAAAAAATTGCAGGGGTAACTATGCTCCTGGGAAAACCCACAAACACATACAAAAATCAAGGAGACAACTCCATAAGCGGCTTGGTTCTGAAAATGGCAAACATTTTTGATCCAAAAACCAACAGGGCACATTGAAAAAATCAACTCCAGAAAGCTCAGATAGCTCTCTTTGGAAATCTCTATACCTGTCTGAAGCACAAGGGCTACTAGGCACAGGGACACACTTAAGAAGAGGAAACATAAAACAAAATCAATTCCAGTCTTTCTGTGTAACTATCTCCTTCCTTCCCTCTATATGTCTCTATTTCAGCTCTGACTGTCTCTGCCTCTCTCTCTGTCTCTCTGTGTGTGTGTTTGTGTGTGTCTGTGTTTGTGTGCGTGTGTTATGTTGTGTGCAAACCTGGGTATCTCTTACACTTGATACAAAGAGGCATGGAGACTGTCAATCTAGCAGGCATGCAAGCAAAAGGACAGGGATGCATTCCCCCCACCCCCGTCTCTCTCTCTCTCTCTCTCTCTCTCTCTCTCTCTCTCTCTCTCTCTCTCTCAGACACACACACACACAAAGAGAGAGAGACAGACAGAAAGAGAGACAGGCAGACATTGAGAGTTACTTTAACAAAATTTCAAATAAGACATTGGATGTTATTGAAGACAGATTTCAATCAAATACCACACTAAAATGCTATGAGATAGCTATGATTCAAAGTCATAAAATCTAGCACAAATAAGAAATTATTATAAAAACATAGATCCAAAGAAACATTTAAAGAAAGTTTGCACTGGAAACTGACTATCAACACCTGATCAGTCCACGAAAATAAATAGAAATAGGAATATATCCTTATATACACTACCTATGCTCCATAAACATACCCATACATAACACATTGGAGACCTAGAGATGGGAACTAACGTCTACAAATACAGGATCAAAATGAAACAATATAGGAAAGAGAGAAAGATGCAGAAGTGTATTACAAAGCCTCAAAAAGACACAGAAAAAAAACTAAAGATACAAGGAAGGAAAAATCTAGGTGGGAAAGATGGAACAAAATAGGGATAGTGAGGGGGAGAAGAGGAACAGAGGCAGGAGGGAAGCAAGGATGGTAAGGTGGGGCAGTAGGAAAGCAAATAAACTTCACTAGGAGCCTGGGTGAATGATGACACAAGGGGAGGGAAAAGCAAATGGGGCAGACCTTAGAAGGAGGCAGAGTGTGGGAGAGAACTAAAAGGTGTGAAAACCCTTTTAAAGGGAGGGGAACAAGGAAGGACCATGGAAAGGGGAAAGAAGGGAGGGAAACCACTCCCGATATTTTCAAAAAATCAACAGTAATGTTTAAAAATTACTCCAAACCATAAGGCTGGCTATAAACATCGCGAAGAAGTGATAAACCAGCCCTTGGATCAGCATCCCACCACCACAACCCCTGGGGTTCAGGGAGAAGTCAAGGAACTAGAAATTTCCAGAAGCCCTCGAGGGCCATCTTTGATGGGGGAGGAGGAAACGCCTGAGGAGAGGAGGACTTGCTGGGCCGAATCCTGAGAAATATTCTACTCACTGCCATGGTGAGCAGAGGGGTCCACTGGGCCGAAACCCACACTTGGAATCGAAGGAGACGGCCCTCAACTCGGAGAAAGCCCACCAGCCAGGCGAGAAAGCCGTTAAGGCTTCAGAGCTTTGGCGCCACAGCCGCGGACCCAACAGCCACAGGTGCGGACTCAACGGCCCAAGCTGCCAATCAGACAACAGGGATTTCTGGGAACCGGAAGTTTGCGACTTCCTCTACCGCCCCCTACAGGCGGGGCTTAAAAGGAGCCTGTGGCGCCAGAAAAGGAACCCAGATGCACATTTGTGAATGCTGGCTCCAGGCTGCCAAGTACTGCTACACAAATTACAGTGATGCTGGAAACTTAAACACCAACACAGACTAGACTTTTGCGTCCTAGAGGTAGTGGAGGAACTTACAAGTCACTGATAAGCAAGCGTTAGTTGTAAAGCACAGAACAGACTTTTAACTTAGACTGAACAAGAAGGAATTTTCGTATCCCTTCTCTTCTGAGTGTTCTACTATAAACACTCTACTTGCAATGTAGGCACCAGGAAAAGATTTAACACGGGCGAAGGGATGAGAAGGGAATATGCTGGAAAAGAAAAACAGATCACTGTGGAGAAGAATGAAAAAAACGAGGACCTTTATTTTCAAATGGTTCTTGGAGAGAAAGTGGGTGAGAACTTGATAAAGATATGGAAAAGCATAAGATCAGCCTATAACAAGGAGAGTTAATAGGCGTGGAGCAATGGGGAGAGTGTGGGAATATATGGGGAAGGGTTAAAAATAAAGGGATAGGGTCTGGTGGGAAAGATACACAAGAGTAAAAAAAGGTCTGGAAGATGAATACATTTTTGAAGACATGAAAAGGATGGACAACAGGGCAAGTATTGTCAAAAGGAGAAATGGAAATGCTTAGAAATTGCACATTTGGCTCTGATGACTGAAAAAGATATAATCCCAGTATTTTGGAAGCAAAAAAAATAGAACCATATTAGAGTTTCAGACAACCCTGGTTAGATACAGACCGTGGCAAAAAAAAAAAAAAAAAAAAAGATGAGGATGATGGCGATGACATCATCTACCAAAACCACCACCATCTACCAAAACCACCACCACCAAAACAACAAATAAAAAACAATACTGGGAAACTAATGTAGTCTCGAAAGTGAAAACACGTTCAGGAAGATAGAACATGGTCTTGTAAATGGGACAATGGTTTACAGTGTTTTAAATGGGAAGATCAAAATACATTAACAATGGGGGAATGATAAAAGAAGGGACAACGCAGGCACTCAAAGTGGGGAAGTGCAATAAGAAAGGGGAACAAAGACATAACCATTAAAGGGGAAAGGAGGAACATGCTGTGGATATGGAGAAAGAGGGCGAAAGAAGGAGTAAACAGAAGAGGCAGGAAAGGAGGTGGCAATGGACAAAAGACAAGGGTGTGGGACAAGTCAATGGTCAAAAGAAAGGACAGGAGGGGAATAAAGGATAGAAAGCGAAGGAAAGATATTGTGGAGGAAAATTGGGCAAGGGAGAAAATCAGAAAGACATTGACTGAAAGTATAAAATCAGGAGAAAAGTTTAATCACTGCTACCTAATGGCACCCATCACTTTGTAGGCAGCAGCCACCAGGGAAAAAAAGAAATCCATGAATTCTGGCCACACAGAACAAAGGATATAATTAAGCAATGAACTGAGGAATGAAGAAACTTAAAATATCAACATCAATCCATCCATGGATCCATTCATCCACCCATCCATCCATTAATTCATACATCTACCCATCCATCCATATATCCATCTATCCAACCATGCATGCATCCATCCAATTTTGTACAAGCTGATACAGGCTAGGTACCCCATATCCGAAAAACATAAATTAGGTTTGAAAATTACAAGGATGATGCAGACCCATCCTCCTAGTGAGTAGGAACTAGATTCAAGAAGCAAGATAATTGTTGGTCACTCTAAGAAGAATAACAAAAGACTGCCTAAAGCAAGAATAAGTTGCTGCAGCAATTAAAAACCCTAGGCACCAAGGCTGAGTTCAAACATCTAAACGCACATAGTGGGAGGAAATATACTCCTATCCTGCAAGTTCTCATATAAACCTGGGAGATACCAAAGGGTTGTTCTTGCATGAGTACAGAGTATGTACAGTCAAACACGTAAGAACTAGAGAATAAAACAGAAGGACCTGCAAAAGCACACTCACATGAGACCCACTGCCACACATCTCTCCCGACAAACATGGAATGCTGAACAAAAATTACTGAAAGGATACAGGGTTCGATCAAATTGGCCAACAAAGGATCAAATATTTTGATAATTAGTTACCGGGGAGTAGGATGATTTGAAAGTATTCAAAAATCTGGACTAGTTGGAGTAAGTGTATCAGCATGGGTGGAGTGGGCTTTGAAGATCCAAAAAGCTTATTCCAAGTTCAGAGTATGGATATTATTAAGGAAGACTCTAAAAATTTTAAACAATGTCCTGCCTGTATCTGTCATCCTGCTGGATACCTATGATTGTTCATGCATATTGGCACAACTTGAGCCTTTTGTCTGAGAAACAATATTTGGAAATGAGAATAAATCACATGCTCCAAAATGGTCAATAAGCAGAAAAGGAGCTACATTTGGATCGCTCTACACTGCATGACACATCCATATCACTGAACACATCTTGAATCTGGGAGTGAGCTGGAATGTATACACAGGGAAGGTACGCAAAGAGAAATATGGGGAAATGGTGTTTTAAGAAGAAAGCATGGCAAAGACATCTATCAACTCACAGCAAATCAGCGACCTAAGCAAGAGCACCAAACTACACTGTATCCCTCAATGTACCATCAACAACAGGACAGGTACTGGTTATTTCAAATTGTTGTTCCTCCTGTAGGCAGACCCCTTTAGCTCCTTGGGTGCAAAATTGGATGGATGCATGCATGGTTAGATAGATGAATATGCGGATGGATGGGTGGATGTATGAGTGAATGGATGCATGGATCTGTTCAGGAGGCACTAACCCTTCCCTAAGTTCTGTGACAAGTTGATGGCTCCTCAAGAAGGCTTTCCTCTTGTTCCCTGGTAAGAAGCTGCCCATGGACCAGCAGATAATCTCCCACCAGCACACAGGCAAGCAACCCAAAAGAAATTCAGTGGGACACTTAGAAAAATCAGAGAAAATGCATTACTGCCTAAGGGTAACTTCATAGGAAGTGTTTCATTGGTAAAATGGGAATGAGAAAGTCTGTGAAGTTGTGAAGATGGTGAAAACCTATGCTGTAGATGTATGCAATTGTCATAGAATCAAAATGATACCACTAACACCTACTTGTAAAGCACTCACAGCTTAGAAAAACCAAATAGAGATGACAAGACCACACTTCAACAATAACGTTTACATATTCCTCGATGGGAAAATCAGTTCTGGCTTTAGAAGGGATTTTCAGCCTGTGCTACACAGGGAGGGGGCAGCAGTCACTCCTGAATGCAGCTCTGAGGAACTGTTACTCTAGGCCTTTTACACTCAGGGGCCTATACATGGAAAGCAGGTAAAAATCAAAATAACAAACCTGTGCAACTATCAAAATCCTCACAACAGCAATTTTATAATCCAAGAAGATATATATTCTAGGTATAGTAGGATTCAAATGCTGTCAGTGTAAACAAACTACAGACAGGAGACTAAATATAGATAATTCTGTATAGGAAAACACTCCCAGAATTTGTATGAATGCAAATATCTGAAAGACCATTTTATCTTTCCTTAAAAAAAAAAGACACCCCAGTATAGGGGCATGCCAGGGCCAGGAAGAAGGATTGGGTGGGTTAGGGAGCAAGGGGAGGAGGGGACAGTATAGGGGATTTTCGAAGAGAAAATTAGGAAAGGGGATAGCATTTGAACAATGAAGGAGCTAGAGAAAGTACCCAAGGAGCTGAAAGGATCTGCAACCCTATAGGTGGAACAACAATATGAACTAACCAGTACCCCCGGAGCTAGTGTCTCTAGCTGCATATGTAGCAGAAGATGGCCTAGTTGGCCATCAATGGAAGGAGAGGCCCTTGGTCTTGTAAAGATTATATGCCCCAGTAGAGGGGAATGCCAGGGCCAGGCAGCGGGAGTGGGTGGGTTGGAAAGCAGGGTGGGGGTAAGGAATAGGGGACTTTCAGGATAGCATTTGAAATGTAAATGAAGAAAATATCGAATAAAAAAGAAATGTAAATGAAGAAAAATCTAATAGAAAAAGAAAAGAAAAGGAAAGAAAAGGAAAGAAAACAAACAAAGCAAAAAAAAGGGCTGAGGATAAGAAATTAGCTTCAGTTCTGGAGGGGAGGGGAGGGGAGGAGGGGAGGGGAGGGGAGGAGGGGAGGGGAGGGGAGGGGAGGGGAGGGGAGGGGAGGGGAGGGGAGGGGAGGGGAGGGGAGGGGAGGGGAGGGGAGGGGAGAGGAGAGGAGAGGAGAGGAGAGGAGAGGAGAGGAGAGGAGAGGAGAGGAGAGGAGAGGAGAGGAGAGGAGAGGAGAAGAGAGGAGAGGAGAGGAGAGGAGAAGAGAGAAAAAGACACCACAACCAAAAGGAAAAAACAGCATGATCTAGGGGTTGGTGACACTGGAATGGACTCCTGTTTCTTCAGAGGTTCAGGAGAGCACATCACATCTTCCACACCTATCTAGGGACAGAACAATTATACACCCGACCCAGAAGACTAACAAAAGGAGCTCCAAAGTTAAAAAGGGAGAAATGGAGAAGAATCTTGATTTTGCTCAGGTACAGTCTTGGGTGTATCTTGGATTACAGACAAGTTGTTAAGGGATAGCTAGGCCTGTCTGGAGCATTCCCAGAGTCCCTAATATATGGGGAAATATTTCCTTTTCTAAAACCAGGCCCATGATGAAAAAAAAGTAATAACATTTTAAGTGATTTGAGGACCATAACATCAAAAATTAAATTAAATTGGTAAACTGAAAGAATCATTTCCCTTGGCCTCTAACTCATCAGAAAACAAAATAATCTAAGAACTGAAGCTAATTTCTTATCCTCAGCCCTTTTTTGCTTTGTTGTTTGTTTGCTTGCTTGCTTGTTTATTTTTTGGTTTGGGGGAATTGTACGGGAACAAAAATAAATCAAAGTCATACTTTGGTTCTGAACAAGTGTGTATCTAATTCTCACAAATCCATCAATATGAAACCCAATTGACCATATTAGTCAATAGTGTGTCTATCTGGCATAAGGCTTCTCTTACGTCTCAATATTTGAGGTCCATACTTACCATTTCCCCTGTACTGGGGTGTCCCTGTTTAGTAACCTGTTGTCCAAGACCAGAAGTTCCTTCTGCAGTTGCAGGTTCCTGAGAGACAGATGACCAAGAGAGAAGAAGTTAGAGAAGACAGGACAGTTTGAGATAACGGTTATGCACATAAGCTGACAGCTGATGCTAAAAAATTTATTAGGAAGTTTGGCATCTTATATACAGTTTTCTTGAAAGGTAAAATGGGACAGTGTCAGCCAAAGGTAACACACAAAAAAATGAAGTCAGGCAGAAATCTACCAAACAAGGATACTTACATAAGTGTACCTGGTTTTAGACTAGCAACTAAGCAACTAAGCAACTAAGCTTGCTCTGCATATATCTATGCCTCAAAGAACACCCAAGACTGGTCAAACAAGCTAGAAAGAGAGGAAAATAAAACAGAAACATTCACCAAGGCATGTTAGCCCTGGAATTCCCGAATTCAAGGGAACAGCAAGAAGACCCTAGGAACAAATGTGAAGGAGAAAAAAAACTTGGGGGTGTCTATCTCCCAAGTACCATGAAAACAGTAGACACATCCCTGGATATATTTATATATGCATGCAGGTATATGGATGGACAGAGGGAGGGACAGACAGGTGGATGGATGGATGGTGGGTGGATAGATGAGTGTCTGAATGTATTCTTATATATGTGGGTGAGCATTTATTGGAAGTGTAGATCTGTGAATATAGATAGGGGTATAGATAGAGATAGACAGAAAAATTGACATAAGCACAGATAAACACATAGAGATATAAATAGACAATGAGACAGAGATGGTTAGACAGATAAATAAAGAGATACATTCCTCTGTCCATACAGACATACAAAAAGATAGACAGACCATTTTATTTTCCTAGGATGATAATATGAGGAAATGGCATATAGTGGTTGCTATAAATGATAGTACTCTTAAAAGCATCTTCTCGTTTAATAGAATTTTCCACAGGGCTAAAAGCAATAAAATGGCTCTGAATATAACCTGGGGCTTAGAAAAACAACTAAAGCTCTCTTTACTCCATTACATATAAATTAAGAGAAAACGTTAAAACATGGGCTACTCAAGTTCCCAGTATTCCCTTGTCCCAGAAATGTGGAAGACTGAAGAAGGAGGAATGTTTAAGCCTAGTAATTAAAGTCCTACCTGGGAAACTGAGACCTGCTATCACGGACACATGAAGGAATCTATTCTTTAAGGCCCACGAGTTACTATGATGCTTCATATTCTACAGACACTACACATTCTAAATTCAGCTACCTCAAATATTCCCTTGATCTCCTAAGAGGTTTTCCAGTTACTCCAGAACATGGTCAGCCCTGTATTTTACCAAACCCTAGCTTTTTCTGGAAATATGATGACATCTTTCAGTATAAGAAGAAGGATCTCTGCTTTTGTTCTCAAAAATAACATTCCAATTCCAACTGTACATTCAGCTACAAAACTAACTAATCGTAAGACATGAATAACAGTCACAAGCTTTGAGAGCAGGGCATACAAAATTCCTAACACCAACCAGCTATCAGTAACTGATAGGCTGGTCCACAAAGGACACAGGGACAGGTATCCAGAATAGCAACTTGGGTTTTGGACAAGGAAAAAAGTAAAGTAGTGTCAGAATAAGAAGTCAAACTCGGTAGCAGTTATCATTTGTATAATCCTTCACAACATAACTTGCATGGCAATAGATGCTGAGGAAGGAAGAGCAACATGAAACTAATAAGCCAACTCTGTCAAATTCAGAACATCCAGACAGTACAAACAAATGAAGAGAAGAAAGAAGCACTCAAAAGTACTGTGACCGTCAGAGACATTAAAAACGAGGAGACACAGGCTCAGTAGAAAACTGGTTGCTCCAAAATGAGCACAAATGAGCCTCATCTGAGGAGCTCTCTACATACAGGATGTACATGGGCCACATGATGCAGCCACTAAGCTCTACAATTCCTGGCTTCTAATGAACAGCAGAACAGATTCACACATCCATCCAGCTTGTCACAGAGAAACTGGAAAAGACATGAAATTCATATGACATTCCAAGGTACAGTCTGTCCACAAAGGAGAATATCCTGACTAATACCACTTCTACTGGAAGTTTCTACCCTCAGCAGGTCTGGTACTTTGGGCGGAATAATTCTCAGTTTCAAAGAATTATCTTCCTTGGCCTCACTTATCTTGCAGCATCCCAAAGCATTCTTACTATGCTTCAGTGGGGACAATTTCCCCATCATCTGCAAGCAATCAAAGCTTACACACACCCTGGCAAATGCCACCATGATGTGGAAGACTAGAAAAAGTCTTTTTTTCTCCCCAAAGGCAAGCACACACCAGGTTTCTATAGAAAAGGGACCAAAACAGAATGCTGCTGACGTGTCAGGGATGCCTTGGCACCCATGCTCAAGAACTATATATACACACATAGCCAGTACCATTTTTGTTGAAAGTGCATCTAAGACCCATATAACACATTTGGGATGCCAAAACATATATAAGGAAAGTTCAAACAACTGAATAAAAACCTAGAGAGTGATACTCTTCACAGGCTTTCCAGAAATGAGGGTAGATAACATCATAAGAAAAACACTTGTAAGGAGGATATGTATATTTCAGAGGGATGAGACCCACCCCCGAAATTCTAGTACTATAAAGCAATGCACACCCATGCTATCTCTCCACTACAAAGGAGGCAGCAGTTGGATCAGGAGCTCAGGACAGCTCAGCACAGATGCTAATCTCAAAGTTTTGCTTACTGTGAAGGGAAAAAGGGAGTCCAGAGTGGGAATGGTAGCAAATTCTGAAATCACAGCATTATAGAGGATGTGGTGAGGGCATAGGGATCCTGACTCCAGCCAAGGAAAAAATTAAGACAATAGCACAACCTCTTTTAGCTACAGAGGAATACGAAGAATGGCCACGGACATTTGCAAAGACTTGATCCAAACCAACAATGTAAAAACAGGACATCGACTTAGAAATAATTGCAGGTATATCTCTGCCCTCAAAAAGAAAAAAAAACTACAAACACAGAAAAATCAAGGGTACAATGCCATAGGGGGCTTGGTGGCAAACATGGCACACATATACCATCCTAAAACTTACAGTGTAGATTGAAAGAACCATCTCCAGAAAGTTCTCTTTGGAAATACCTTTGCCTGTCTGAAGTACAAGGCCTTACAGCCCCAGTGACACACATAAAGAGGAAACAGGAAACAAACTCTACACAAATTTTTCTGTCTAATTAATTATTCCTGTTTCTATTTCTCTGTCTCTCACTTTGTGATTCTTGTTTCTTGTTTTATCTGCCTCTCTCCTGCTCACTACACGGACCTCTGTGTATGTCTCTTACATACATAACAAACAGGCATGCAGGCATTCAAACATGCAGACTTTCAGTACAAAGGACACCCACACACACACACACACACATACATACAGACAGTCTGGATATCCAAAACGAAAACAACACATTGGACATTATTAAAATTGGGCTCTAATACCACAGATAATTGCTAAGGACCTAGGTAATTCAAAATTAGTAAGATCTAGCACAATCAAGTGCTGAATATAAGAACATAGATCCAGAGCAGCATTTACAAATAAAGGTGAGTGAAAACTGACGAACTCAATAACTGTGCCACCAAAGACTGTAAATTACAGTCGGGATACACTCCCTGCTATATTATCTGTACTCCAAAAAAAAAAAAAAAACTGTCAAAAATATGGAGGCTTAGGGGACTAATATCCAACATATACAAAGAGTTCAAGAAGCTGAACTCCAGAAATTCAAATAAACCCATTAAAAAATGGGGTACATAGCTAAACAAAGAATTCTCACCTGAGGAATACCAAATGGCTGAGAAGCACCTGAAAAAATGTTCAACATCCTTAATCATCAGGGAAATGCAAATCAAAAGAACCCTGAGATTCAACCTCACACCAGTCAGAATGGCTAAGATCAAAAATTCAGGTGACAGCAGATGCTGGCGAGGATGTGGAGAAAGAAGAACACTCCATTGCTGCTGGAATTTCAAGATGGTACAACCACTCTGGAAGTCAGTCTGGTGGTTCCTCAGAAATTTGGACATAGTACAACCAGAAGATCAAGCAATACCTCTCCTGGGCATATACCCCGAAGAAGTTCCAACTGATAATAAGGACACATGCTCCATTATGTTCATAGCAGCCTTATTTATAATAGCCAGCAGCTATAAACAACCCAGATGTCCCTCAACAGAGGAATGGATACAGAAAATGTGGTACATTTACACAATGGAGTACTACTCAGCTTTTAAAAACAATGAATTTATAAATTTCGTAGGCAAATGGATGTATCTGGAGGATATCAATCTGAGTGAGGTAACCCAATCACAAAAGAAGTCACTTGATATGCACTCACTGATAAGTGGATATTAGCCCAGAATCATAGAATACCCAAGATACAATTTGCAAAACACAAGAAAATCAAGAAGTAAGACCAACTAATGGATACTTTATTCCTCCCTAGAATAGGGAATAAAATACCCATGGAAGGAGTTTCAGAGACAAAGTTTGGAGCTAAGACAAAAGAATGGACCATCCAGAGACTACCCCACCTGGGGGTCCATCCTATAATCAGCTACCAAACGCAGACACTATTGCCTATGCCAGCAAGATTTTGCTGAAAGGACCCTGATATAGCTGTCTCGTGTGAAGCTATGCCAGTGCCTGGCAAATACAGAAGTGGATGCTCACAGTCATCTATAGGATGGTACACAGGGCCCCCAATGGAGGAGCTAGAGAAAGTACCCAAGGAAATGAAGGGGTCTGCAACCCTATAGGTAGAACAACAATATGAACTAACCAGTACCCCCCAGAGCTCCTGTCTCTAGCTGAATAAGCAGCAGAAGACGGCCTGGTTGGCCATCATTGGGAAGAGAGGCCCCTTGGTCCTACAAACTTTATATGCCCCAGTAGAGGGGAATGCGGGGGCCAAGAAGTAGGAGTGGGTGGGTAGGGGAGCAGAGGGGGGAGGGTATAGGGAACTTTTGGGATAGCATTTGAAATGTAAATAAAGAAAATATCTGATAAAAATAAATTTTAAAAAATTAAAAAAAAAAGAATACAGACAAATGTGAAGAAATGCAGAATTTAGAAAGGAAATAAGTTAGAAAATTGAGAATGATATGGGAAGAGTATTACAAAGCCTTGGAAAGACACAGAAGAAAACCTAAAGGTGCAGGAAAGGACAAAATGAGGTTGGAAAGACAGAACAAAATAGGGATAGTGAGGGGGAGAAGAGGAACAGAGGCAGGAGGGAAGCAAGGATGGTAAGGTGGGGCTGTAGGAAAGCAAATAAACTTCACCAGGAGCCTGGGTGAATGATGACACAAGGGGAGGGAAAGGCAAATGGGGCAGACCTTGGAAGGAGGCAGAGTGTGGGAGAGAACTAAAAGGTGTGAAAACCCTTTTAAAGGGAGGGGAACAAGGAAGGACCATGGAAAGGGGAAAGAAGGGAGGGAAACCACTCCCGATATTTTCAAAAAATCAACAGTAATGTTTAAAAATTACTCCAAACCATAAGGCTGGCTATAAACATCGCGAAGAAGTGATAAACCAGCACTTGGATCAGCATCCCACCACCACAACCCCTGGGGTTCAGGGAGAAGTCAAGGAACTAGAAATTTCCAGAAGCCCTCGAGGGCCATCTTTGATGGGGGAGGAGGAAACGCCTGAGGAGAGGAGGACTTGCTGGGCCGAATCCTGAGAAATATTCTACTCACTGCCATGGTGAGCAGAGGGGTCCACTGGGCCGAAACCCACACTTGGAATCGAAGGAGACGGCCCTCAACTCGGAGAAAGCCCACCAGCCAGGCGAGAAAGCCGTTAAGGCTTCAGAGCTTTGGCGCCACAGCCGCGGACCCAACAGCCACAGGTGCGGACTCAACGGCCCAAGCTGCCAATCAGACAACAGGGATTTCTGGGAACCGGAAGTTTGCGACTTCCTCTACCGCCCCCTACAGGCGGGGCTTAAAAGGAGCCTGTGGCGCCAGAAAAGGAACCCAGATGCACATTTGTGAATGCTGGCTCCAGGCTGCCAAGTACTGCTACACAAATTACAGTGAAGTTGGAAACTTAAACACCAACACAGACTAGACTTTTGCGTCCTAGAGGTAGTGGAGGAACTTACACATGATTGATAAGCAAGCGTTACTTGAAAATCACAGAACATGCTCTTAACATGGACTGAACAGTAATGAATTTCCATATCCCTTCTCTTCTGAGTGTTCTGCTACAAACACTCTACTTGCAAAGTAGGCACCGAGAAAAGATTAAACAAGGGTGAGGGGCTGAGAAGGGAAGATGTTGGAAAGGATAAACAGGTCATTGTGGAAAAGAAGGGGAAAAGACAGATCCTTTATTAACAAATGGGTCTTGGAGATAAAGTGGGTGAAAACTTGATAAAGATATGGAAAAGCATGAAATCAGCCTAGTACGAGGAGAGGGAATAGGCTTGGAGCAATGGGAAGAGTGTGAGAATGTGGGAAAATTTAGAGAATGGCTGAAAAGGGGTAAAATATGAAGAGAAAGGGTCTGGTGGGGAAAATACACTAAAGGAAGAAAGGGGTTTTGAAGAGGAATACATTTCAGAAGACTAAAACAGGGAAGTAAATAGGGGAAAGATTGTGAAAGGAACATGTATAAATGCTTTGAAATTATACATCTGGCCCTCATGTACATCTGGCCTTGATGACTGATCAAGATTTAACAGCAATACTTCTGAAGCAAAAATAGAGCCATCTGAGTTCCACCCAAGCCTAGTTATTTACAGACCCTGTCTCAAGAAACAACTGTGATATGGATGGTGGCAATGCTATCATATACCACCATAATTACGACCGGCACTACCACCACCACCACCACCACAAAGAACAACAACACTAGCACCACCATCAACATCACCACCACCAATAAGAAAACAACAACAACAAAAGAAAATAGTGGAAAACTAATAAAGGCTGGAAGGACAAAATAGGTTAGGAAGCTGGAAAGTGGGGAGAAAGTAAAACTGTCTTGTAAATAGGACAGTGGTTTATAGTGCTTAAATGGGAAGATAAAAATATGTAATAATGGGGGGAAAGGATAAAGGCAGAATGGACATGGGCATGCACTCAAAGTAGGGAAGAGAAAAGGGGAAATGGGGACAAAGACATAAGTCTTAAAGGGGAAAGGATTAATAGGCTGAGTGTATGAGGAAAGAGGGAAAAAGAAGGAATAAACAGAAGAGCCAGGAGAGGAGATAGCACAGATCAAAACACACAGGTGAGAGACAAGGCAATTGTCCCCCCCCCAAAAAAAAGGACAGGAGGGGGATGAAGTATAGAAAGAGAAGGAAAGATATTGTGGAGGAGAATAGGGGAAGGCAGGAAACCAGAAAGATATTGAAAGTACAAAATCAGATGAAAATGCAACCACTGTGGCCCAATGCCACCCAGATCTTGGGAGGTAGCAGCCAGCAGAGATAAGGAGAAAATCCATGAGTTCTGGTATCACTGAACAAAGGATCTAATTAAGGAATAAACAGAAGAACAAAATAAACTAACAATATTGATCCATTCATCCATCTACTCATTCATCCATCCATCCTTCCACCCTTCTCTGTACAGGCAGATACAGGCTGAGTACTCCACATCTGAAAAACATAAATACAGGCAGACCAATTCTCCTTAGACTGAAGAACAGAATGTAAGAAGAAAGATAATTGTAGACCACTCTAATAAAAATAACAAAATAGCCTTCCCATTTCTATCTGTGCCCAGAGCTGGCCCTTTGCCACAGCTGTCCATACCCAAGTACTGCCAGGAGAGAACTGGTCTCCCAGGAGATCTGACATATCTATGAGCACAAGTAAGACCACCATTTCTGCTCCAAGGGACCTGCCCAGAGCCCTCAGGACACAGGAACAGAGGAGCAACCTGGAAAAGGATTCTTTTGGTTTCCATCTGCACCCTGTGTTGACCCTGTGTCACATCTCTTTATACCCAAATTCCTCACAGAGAGAACTAGTCTCCCAAGAGTGCTGACACACAGGCTTACTGGAGGGACAAGCCAGTCAGAGACAAATCAAGACCAGTTAACACCAGAGATAATCAAATGGAGAAGGGTATGGGCAATAACATAAGCAACAGAAACCAAGGCTACTTGGCATCATCAGAATGCAGTTCTCCCACCACAAAAAGCCCTGAATACCCCAACACACTGGAAAAGCAAGACTCTAATTTAAAAATCACATCTCATGATGATGAAAGAGGACTTAAACAAGGACATAAATAAATCCCTTACAGGTGAGCACAGGTTAACAGCTACAAGCCCTTAAAGAGGAAACATAAATATCCCTTAAAAAATTACAGGAAACCACAACCAAACAGGTGAAGGAATTGAGCAAAACCATCCAGGATCTAAAACTGGAAATAGAAACAATAAAGAAATCACAAAAGGAGACAACACTGAAGACAGAAAATCTGGGAAAGAGATCTGAGTAATAGATACAAGCATCACCAACAGAATACAAGAGATAGAAGAGAGAATCTCATGTGTAGAAGATACCATAAAAAACATTAATACAACAGTCTAAAAAATGCAAAATGCAAAAATCTCCTAACCTAAAATATCCAGGGAATCCAGGACACAATGAGAAGACCAAACCTAAGGAAAATAGGTATAGAAGAGAGCCAAGATTTCCAACTTAAAGGGCCAGTAAATATCTTTAACCAAATTATAGAAGAAAACTTCCTTATCCTAAAGAAAGACATGCCCATAAACATACAAGAAGGCTACAGAACTCCAAATATTCTTGGGCAGAAAAGAAATTCCTGCAGTCACATAATAGTCATATAATTGTCCAAACACAAAATGTACAAAACAAAGAATATTAAAAGCAGTAAGGGGAAAGGTTAAGTAACACATAGACTATGAAAGTTAAAAGATTCTGAATAGATGTCATATAGTCCCTAACAACACAAATGCCAGCCCAGGCTACTATACCCACACCCACCAAAGCTCTCAATTACCATAGATGGAGAAACTAAGATATTTCATTAAAACAAAAAAAAAAACAAAAAACAAAAAAAATTACACAATATATTTTCACAAATCTAGCCCTACAAAGGATAATAGATATAAAAGCTCCAACACAAGGAGGGAAACTATACCCTAGAAAAAGCAAGAAAATAATCTTCATTCAACAAACTCAAAAGAAGATAGCAATATAAACATAATTCCACCTCTAACAACAAAAATAAGAGGAAGCAGCAATCACTATTCCTTGGTATCTCATAATATCAATGGCCTCAATTCCCCCAATAAAAAGACAGAGGCTAAAAGACTGGATACATAAAGAGGACCCAGCATTTTGCTGCATACAAAAAATGCACCTCAGTGACAAAGACAGACACTACCTCAGAGTAAAAGGCTAGAAAAAATTTTCCAAGTAAATGGTCTCAAGAAACAAGCTGGAGTAGCCAATCTAATATCGAATAAAATCGTCTTTCAGGAAACGTTTTTTAAAATGATAAGGACAAACTCCAAAAGCACCACAACAACCAGACAAGCAGTACAGTCACTAATATTGGGAGTGGGGTTCAAACCCACGCAGGCATCTGCCCATTGGATCTTAAGTCCAAAGCCTTAACCTCTCAGCCATCCCATCCTGAATGAGGTAACCCAATCACAAAAGAACTCACATGATATGTACTCACTGATAAGTGGATATTAGCCCAGAAACTTAGAATACACAAGAGATAAGACACAATTTGCTAAACACATGAAACTCAAGAAGAAAGAAGACCAAAGTGTGGACACTTTGCCCCTTCTTAGAATTGGGAACAAAACACCCATGGAAGGAGTTACAGAGACACAGTTTGGAGCTGAGACGAAAGAATGGACCATCTAGAGATTGCCATATCCGGGGATCCATCCCATAATCAGCCTCCAAACGCTGATACCATTGCACACACTAGCAAGATTTTGCTGAAAGGACCCAGATATAGCTGTCTCTTGTGAGACTATGCCGGGGCCTAGCAAACACAGAAGTAGATGCTCACAGTCAGCTATTGGATGGATCACAGGGCCCCCAATAGAGGAGCTAGAGAAGGAGCTAAAGGGATCTGCAACCCTATAGGTGGAACAATATGAACTAACCAGTACCCCCCCAGAGCTCATGTCTCTAGCTGCATATGTATCAGAAGATGGCCTAGTCGGCCATCAGTGGAAAGAGAGGCCCATTGGTCATGCAAACTTTATCTGCCTCAGTATAGGGGAACGCCAGGGCCAAGAAGTGGGAGTGGGTGGGGGAGCAGGTGGGGGACTTTTGGGATAGCATTGGAAATGTAAATGAAACAATACCTAATTTTTAAAAAGTTAAAAAGTAAAATAGAAAAAAAAAAGATAAGGAAACTTCATACTCATGAAAGGAAAAAAAAAATCTACCAAGATGAACTCTCAATTCTGAGAGGCAAATTACACTGTCAATAGGACAAAACAGCAACCAAGAAATTGAGAAAAGATCTTTACCAACCCTACATTTGATAAAGGGTGAATATCTAACATGTACAAAGAACTTAAGAACTTAGACTACAGAGAATCAAATAACCCTATTTAAAAATGGGGAACGGAGCTAAAAAAGAGAATTCTCAACTGAGGAAACTCGAATGGCTTAGAAACACCTAAAGAAATGTTCAAAATCCTTAGTCATCAGGGAAATTCAAATTAAAATAACCCTGAGATTCCACCTCACACCAGTCAGAATGGCTAAGATCAAAAATTCAGGTAACAGCAGATGCTGGCGAGGATGTGGAGAAAGAGGAACACTCCTCCATTGCTGCTGGGATTGCAAGCTGGTACGACCACTCTGGAAATCAGCATGACAGTTCCTCAGAAAATGGACATAGTATTATCTGAGGACCCAGCTATACCACTCCTGGGCATATACCCAGATGATGCTCCAACATGTAATAAGGACACATGCTCCACTATGTTCATAGCAGCCTTATTTATAATAGCTAGAAGCTGGAAAGAACCCAGATGTCCCTCAACAGAGGAATGGATACAGAAACTGTGGTACATTTATACAGTGAAGTACTACTCATCTATTAAAAACAATGACTTCACAAAATTTGCAGCAAAATATATGGATCTAGAAAATATCATGCTGAATGAGGTAACTCAGTCACTTAAGAACACACATGCTATGTGTTCACTGATAGGTGGATATTAGTGAAAGAGCGTGAAATACCCACGATACAACTCACAGACTACATAAAGGTCAAGAGGAAGAAAAACCAAAGAGTGGATATTTCAGTCTTACTAAGAAGGGAGCACAATATAATCAAGGGAAGTAGAGGAAAGAAGGAATATGAGAGGAAGAGAAGACGTGGAAAGGGCAAGAAGGGCAGAATCAGGTGTGGGAGGAGATGGAGGGGATGTACAGAGGGTCAGGAAATTGAATAGAGGTGTGTAGACATGGGGAATGGGAAACTGGGGGTAGCAACCAGAAAGTCCCAGATGCCAGTAAAGGAAGAGCCTCCCAGGACCCCAGGGGGATAACATTAGCACAATGGGGAGGGAGAACCTGTCAAGGCCACATCCATATGCATGGCCCTGTGATTGAGAGATGGGGCCACGCACCCATCTCCAAAATTTTAACCCAGAATTTTTCCTGTCTAAAGGAAATACAAAGACAAAGAGTGGAGCAGGGACTGAAGGAAAAAGCCATCCAGAGTCTGCCCCAGCTGGGGATCCTTCCTACATGCACACACCAAACACAGACACTTTTGTGGATGCCAAGAAGTGCTTGCCGACAGGAGCGATATACAGTTGTCTCCCGAGAGACTCTGCCATATCCTGACCTACACAGATGCAGATGCTCCCAACCAACCATTGGACTGAGCACATGTACCTCAATGGAGGAGTTAGGAGAGGAGTAAAGGAGCTGAAGGGGCCTTATTTGGCATCAACGGGAGGGGAGGCCCTTGGTCCTGTGAAGGCTTGATGCCTCAGTGTAGAGAAATGCTAGGGCAGTGAGGCAGGAGTAGGTGGAGGCATGGGGGAACACCCTCAAAGAAGCAGGGTAGGGGGGATGGGCTAGGGAAGTTGCAGAGGAGAAACAGAAAAAGGGCTTAACAGTTAAAATATAAGTAAATAAAATATACAATTAAAATAAATAAATGAATCCATGCATGCAGGAATGAATAACAAAATGCTGGCTAAAGCAAGAGCAAGTTGCTGCAGAAGATAGAAACCCTGGAAACCAAGGCTAAGTTCAAACACCTAACTCACTTGGTGGAAGGAAAACACTCCTACAAATTCTCATATAAAGATAGTAGGTTTAAAGGGCTCTGCATACATATGTATGTTCTATTTACAGTAACTCACAGAAGCATATAGAAAAGATACCTCATGTACCTACCAAACCACACTCACACTTTGACCGACAGAAACCCTGAACATACAAAATGTTACTGTAAAAAAATTTTGAAAGGAAGTAGGATTTTAATGACAATAGTCCCCAAAGATTCAAAGATTTAAATTTTGTCACCAGGGAGTGGAACTTTTTGAAAGAATTAATAAGTCTGGACTGGTGGGAGGAAGTGCATCTATGGGAATGAAGTGGGCTTTGAGTTTGCAAAAATTACATTATATGTCTATAGTCTGGACCTTATATTACAAAACCTTCTGGGAACTCAAAACAGCATCTTACCTATATCTGCAACCCTGCTGAACACTTTGGATTGCTCCTGCTTATTGGTACATCTTGAGCCTCTGTCAGAGTAGCAGCTGTTTTGCTGGGTGGCAATAAATGCACTTGTTCCTAACAGCTAAAGGGTGATTAGGAGTTAAGTTTAGATGGCTCTACACTGCATGACATAGCCATATTACCCCTTAATTACCAAAGAGACCAGAGCACATCTGGAGTCTGGGAGTGGGTTAGAGAATAGGCTCAGAGCTAGTACATGCAGAGAAATATGGGGAAAAGGTGTTTTAAGAACACAGCAAGACAATCATATCTATCAATGCACAGCAGCTCAAAGACCTAAGTAAGAACCCCAAACAAGGCTACACCCTTCACTATACCATCAAGGTTGAGGCAGGAGTTCTTCAGGAGGCACAACCACTTCACTAAAGTCTGTGACAAGTTGGTGGCTCCTCGAGAAGGCTTATCTCCTTTTCCCTTGTGTGGTTACTGAGAAGGTGCCAATGGGCCAGCAGGTCATCCCCCACCAGCACACATGCAAGCACTGTATACTAACTTGGTGGGACACTTAGAAAATCAGAGAAAATGCATTACAGCCTAAGTGTAACATTGACAGGATGGGAAGGAGAATGGTGTGTAGCTGTGAAAATAACCAAATGCTAAATTCTACATATGTGCAACTGTCACAAAACCAGACTATAATACCACCAACACTTAAATACAAAAATCTCATACCTTGGCAAATCTGAATAATGTGACACTGCTAAGAGATGACAATACTACAGTACAACAACTTTTACATACTGCTCTGTGGGAAAATCAGTTCTGGCTTTAGAAGGGATTTTCAGCCTGTGCTATAAAGAAAGGGGGCAGCAGTCACTCCTAAATGCAGCTCTGAGGAATTGTTACCCTAGGCCTTTTACAATCAGGGGCCTATACCAGTACAGCAGAGCAGGAAAGAGTCAAAATATCAAGCCTGTGCTACCATCAAAATCCTCACAACAGGAGTTTTCTAATCCTAGAATGCATGACTTCTAAGCATTCAAATTTAGTGCACCCTGGTCATACAGAAACCCAATCTCAAGAAACAACTAACAGTACTGTGATAGTTGCAAGGCCAATTTCGACAACTACAACAACCACTAACACCAGCAGCAACAACAGCAACAGTAATACAACAACAAAAAAAGATAATAGTGGAAAACTAATGGGCTCTGGAAGAGCAAAATGGGTTTAGGAAACTGGAAAGTAGTGATGAAGGAAAATTGTCTTGTACAAGGTACAATAGCTTAGAGTGTTTTAAATAGGAAGATAAAACTACAGTAACAGGACTGGAAAGATTGCTCAGCAGTTAAGAGCACTGAGTGCTCTTCTGAAGGTCCTGAGCTGAAATAACAGCAACCACATGGTGGCTCACAACCATCCATAACAAGATTTGGGGCCCTCTTCTGGAGTGTCTGAAGACAGCTAGAGTGTACTTACATATATTAATTAAAGGAATCTTTAAAAAAATACAGTAACCATGGGGGGAGAGGATGAAGGCAGAAGGGGCAAAGGGCAGGCACTCAAAGTGTAAAAGTACGATAAGAATGGGATAAAGACATAACCAATAAAGAGAACAGGAGGAACAGGCTGAGGATATGGGTAAAGAAGGAATAAGAAGGAGTAAACAGAAAAGCTGGGAGAGGAGGCAGCATAGGTCAAAAGATAGAGGTGTGATTTAAAACAAAGGACGCGAGGGGGATAAAAAACATAGGATGGGAAGGAAAGACATTTTGGAGAAGAATTGGGCAAGGGAGAAAAAGAGACACCAGGAGACTACAAAATCAGGAGAACATATAACCACTGCTGCCTGAAGCCACACAGCCCTTTGGAGGCAGTATCTACCAGGAAAAAAGAAAATTTATGAGTTCTGTCTCACAGAACAAATGATATAACTATGCAATGAACTGAGAAATAAAGAAAATAACAAGTTAGCCATCAATCCAAACATATATACATTGATCCACCACTCTCTGTAAGGGCCAATATAGGCAGGGTTCTCCACACCTAAAAAGCATAAACCTATCTCAAGGCTTACAATGACCTATCCTCCCTGGACAGAGGAACTGGATGCAAGAACAGACATAAACATAGTTCACTCTGAGGAGAATAACAAAAGGCTGGCTTAAGCAACAGCAACTTGTTGCAGGAAATAGGAAGCCTGGGCACAGAGGCTACGTTCAAACCCCATATGCCCTTGGTGGAAGGAAATAGCCTACTCTCCTACAAATTCGCTTATAAAGATGGCAGGTTTAAAGGGCTCTGCATGCATGTGTATGTTGTATTTACAATACCAAACACAAGCACATAGGGAAGATACCTCATGAACCTACCAAAGCACACTCACACCTAGACATACAAACACCCACCTGCGCTAAACACACTAAATGGAACTTTTAAAAAAAAATCTTAGAAAATATGTGGGTGTTTGAAATGATAATGGCTCCCAAAGGCTCAAAGATTTCAATAGTTTGTCAGTTGAGAGTGGCAATTTTTGAAAGCATAAATGCATCTGGCGTGGTAGGAGGAATCGTGTTTGAGGAGGTAGAGTGAGCTTCAAGGTTGCAAAAAGCCCATTCTGAATTTAGATTCTGAACCTTGCATTACAGAAGCTTTGGGAATTCAGAACAACATCCTATGTACATCTGCAACCCTGCTGAACACTTTGGATTGCTCCTGCATATTGCTATATCTTGAACCTCTGTAAGAGTAGCAGCTATTTTACTGGGTGACAAAAAATGCACTTGTTCCTAACAGTTAAAGGGTGATTGGGAGTTAAGTTTAGATGGCTCTACACTGCATGACATGTCCATATTACCCCTTAATTACCAAAGAAGGACCAGAGCACATCTGGAGTCTGGGAGTGGGTTGGAGAATAGGCTCCGGACTGGTACATGGACAGAAATAAGGGGGAAAGTTATTTTAAGAACACAGCAGGGCAATGACATCTATCAACTCACAGTAGTTCAGTGACCTAAGCAAGAACACCAAAATATATACCCTTCCGTACACCATCAAGGACTAGGCAGGTGTTCTTCAGGAGGCACAACCCTTCACTAAAGTCTGTGAGAAGTTGTAGGTTCCTCAGGGAAGCTTTTCTCCTCTTCCCATGTGTGATGACTACTGAGAAGCTGCCCATGGGCCAGCAGGTCATCCTCCGCCAGCACACATGCAAGCATCCTATACTAACTTGGTGGGACACTTTGAAAATTAAAAGAAAAAGACATTACTTCCTAAGTGTAACTTTATAAGAAGGATGTCATTGGTAGGATGAAAACCAGAAAGTCTGACTTTGTGAAGATGACGAAAACCTACATTGTAAATATATGGAATTGTCATGGAGTCAGAAAATGCCACTACTAACACCTACTTGCAAAGCACTCACAGCTTAGCAAAATCAAATAGAGATGAGAAGAACACACTTCAACAATAACTTTTACATGTTCCTCGATGGGAAAATCAGATCTGGCTTTAGAAGGGATTTTCAGCCTGTGCTATATAGGGAGGGGGCAGCAGTAACTGCTGAATCCAGCTCTGAGGAATTGTTACTCTAGGCCTTTTACCCTCAGGGGCCTATACCAGTACAGCAGAGCAGGTAAGAGTCAAAATAACAAGCCTATGCTACCATCAATATCCTCACAACAGGAATTTTATAACCCAAGACATGCATTCTAGGTATAATAGTAGGATTCAAATGCTGTCAGTGTAAAGAAATTACAGACAGGAGACAAATATGGATAATTCTGTATAAAACAACACTCCTGGAATTTGTATGAATGCAATTATCCAAAGGACCATTTTAGCTTTCCTTAAAAGACACCATGGGGCTAGTGACACTAGAATGGACTGCAGGTCTTTCAGAGGTTCACGAGAGCACATCACAAATTCCAAACCTATCTAGGGACTGAACAATCATACACTTTACCTAGAAGACTAACAATTAGGGGCTACAAGTTACAAAAGGAAAGGATAGGGAAGATTCATGATTTTGCTCAGGTATACTACAAGGTGTACCCTTCTTTATAGACAAGTTGTTAAGGGGCAGCAAGGCCTGTGTACAGTGTCCCTAATGCCCAGATGCATGGTAAATTCCACAGTTCCTGATATTTCCTTGTATTTGCATTTGAAAGATTTATTTATTATTATATCTAAGTACACTTTAGCTGTATTCACAACCACCAGAAGAGAACGTCAGATCTCATTATGGATAATTGTGAGTCACCAAGTGGTTGCTGGGATTTGAACTCAGGATTTGACCTTCAAAAGGGAAGTCAGTATTCTCAAGTGCTGAGCCATCTCTCCAGCACCTCAGTACCTTTTCTAAAATACGTCCATGCTATATAGCCATGGGTAACACACAGTCACAAGCTTTAAGATCAGTTTATTTGAAAAGTCTGACAAACGCCAACCACCGAGTAAAGGGGTCACCATAGCAATATGTGTTGGGAATAAGGAAAAAGTAAAGATTTCTCACAATAAGAAGTCATAATGGGGGGGCTGGTGAGATGGCTCAGTGGGTAAGAGCACCCGACTGCTCTTCCGAAGGTCCGAAGTTCAAATCCCAGCAACCACATGGTGGCTCACAACCATCCGTAATGAGATCTGACTCCCTCTTCTGGAGGGTCTGAAGACAGCTACAGTGTACTTACATGTAATAAATAAATAAATTAATTAATTAATTTAAAAAAAATAAGAAGTCATAATGGAAGTAGGTCTCAGTTATAGCTCCCATTAATCTTCACAACATAACTTACAGGGCAATAGATGCTGAGGAAGGAAGGACAGCAGGAAACCAATTAGCCAACTCTTTGCCAAATGCAGAAGATGCAGACAGTACAAATAAATAAAAGAGTAGAAAGCAGCACTCAAAAGTACTGTGACTGTCTGAGACATTAAAAACAGAGGAGACAAGGGCCAGGAAAATCATTGGTTGCTCCAAGCTAAGCACAAATGATCCTCAGTTGAATAGCTTGCCACATGCAGGATATACCTGGACCACAGGATGAAGCCACTAAGCTCTACAATCCCTGGCTTCTAATGATTAGCACAACTGATTCACATACCCATCCACCTTATAACAGAGAAATTGGAAAACTCACAAAATTCCTATGACTTTCCAAAGTCACAGTTCCAAAGTCACAGTTGTCCACAAAGGAAAATACCCTGACTAATACTATTTCTACTGGGAGTTTCTACCCTCAGCAGCTCTGGTACTTTGGGTGGAATAATTCTCAATATAGATGGACTATCTTCCTTGGTCTCACTTATCTTAGAGCAGCTCAATGCATTCTAATTAAGCTTCCCAGGAGACGACTTCATTATCTGCAGATAACCTAAATGTATACACAATGGAAAACATCACAATAATATGGAGGTTCTAAATAAGTATTTAATTGTTGTTGTTGCTCCCTAAAGGCAAGCACAGATGAGATTCCTATAAGAAAGGTTGCAAAGCAGAATACAGCTGGGAGTCAGGAAGCCCTTGGTGCATATGCTCAGAAAATACACAGATACAGCAAATATCATATTTGTGATGACTAATCAAATACCCATAACTAAAATATATATGCAATGCCAAACAACTGTATCAGAAAATTCAAACAACTGAATAAAACCTAAGCTGTGATACTCCTCACAGGCTTTCCAGATAAAAGGACAGATAACAGCATGAGAAACAACTTGTAAGCAGAGTATGTATATAGTACAGGTTGATGAGGCCCATCACTGAAATTCTAGTACTAGATAGGAAGTTACACCCAAACAATCCCTCTACTACAAACGGGACAGCAATTGGATCAGGAGCTCAGGACAGCTCAGCACAGATGTTAATCTCACAGTTATGCTCCCTGAGAAAAACAGAAACTGTCCAGATTGGGCATGGTGATACACTCTGAAATCACAGCATTAGAGATGCTGTGGAGAGGGCATAGGGACAATCACTGTTCCCTAGGAAACAGTTAAGACAATGCCACATTCTGTTTTAGCTACAGGGCATTTGAATCATGGCCCTGGACATTAACCAAAACTTGATTCAAAATACCAATGCAAAAACTCGACATCTACTCTGAAAAAATTGCAAGGGTATTTCTGCCTCTTAGAAACCACACAAACACAAAAGTCAAGGAGACAACTCCATAAGGGGCTTGGTTCCAAACATGGCAAACATTTTCAATGGAAAAAAAAAAAAACAAACAGCAAAGCACATTGGAAGGATCAACTCCAGAAAGCTCAGTTAGCTCTCTTTGGAAATCTCTATACCTGTCTGAAACACAAGGGCTACTAGGCACAGGGACACACTTAAGAAGAGGAAACATGAAAGAACTCTATACCAGTATTCTGTGTAATTATCTCCTTCCTTCCCTCTATGTGTCTCTGTTTCAGCTCTGTCTCTGTCTGTCTCTCTGTCTCTCTCTCTCTCTCTGAGTGTGTGTGTGTGTGTGTTTCTGCCTGTGTTGTGTTTTGTTGTGTGCAAACATGGGTATCTCTTACACTTGACAAAGAGGCATGGAGGCTGTCAATCAAGCAGACATGCAAGCAAAAGGACACAGATGCATATACCCCCCCATACACACTCACACAAAGAGAGAGACAGAGACAGAGAGAGAGGGAGAGAGAGAGAGAGAGAGAGAGAGAGAGAGAGAGAAAGAGAGAGAGAGAGAGAGACACTGAGACTTTAACCAAAATTCAAATAAGACATTGGATGTTATTGAAGATAGATTTCAATTAAATACCACACTCAAATGCTATGAGACAGCTATGATTCAAAAGTCAAAAAGACTAGCACAAGAAAGAAATGATCGTAAAAACATAGATCCAAAGAAACATTTAAAGAAAGTTTGCACTGGAAACTGACTATCAACACCTGATCAGTCCACGAAAATAAATAGAAATAGGAATATATCCTATATACACTACCTATGCTCCATAAACATACCCATACATAACACATTGGAGACCTAGAGATGGGAACTAACGTCTACAAATACAGGATCAAAACAAAACAATATAGGAAAGAGAGAAAGATGCAGAAGTGTATTACAAAGCCTCGAAAAGACAGAGAAGAAAAACTAAAGATACAAGGAAGGAAAAATCTAGGTGGGAAAGATAGAACAAAATAGGGATAGTTAGGGGGAGAAGAGGAACAGAGGCAGGAGGGAAGCAAGGATGGTAAGGTGGGGCAGTAGGAAAGCAAATAAACTTCACCAGGAGCCTGGGTGAATGATGACACAAGGGGAGGGAAAGGCAAATGGGGCAGACCTTGGAAGGAGGCAGAGTGTGGGAGAGAACTAAAAGGTGTGAAAACCCTTTTAAAGAGAGGGGAACAGGAAAGGACCATGGAAAGGGGAAAGAAGGGAGGGAAACCACTCCCGATATTTTCAAAAAATCAACAGTAATGTTTAAAAATTACTCCAAACCATAAGGCTGGCTATAAACATCGCGAAGAAGTGATAAACCAGCACTTGGATCAGCATCCCACCACCACAACCCCTGGGGTTCAGGGAGAAGTCAAGGAACTAGAAATTTCCAGAAGCCCTCGAGGGCCATCTTTGATGGGGGAGGAGGAAACGCCTGAGGAGAGGAGGACTTGCTGGGCCGAATCCCGAGAAATATTCTACTCACTGCCATGGTGAGCAGAGGGGTCCACTGGGCCGAAACCCACACTTGGAATCGAAGGAGACGGCCCTCAACTCGGAGAAAGCCCACCAGCCAGGCGAGAAAGCCGTTAAGGCTTCAGAGCTTTGGCGCCATAGCCGCGGACCCAACAGCCACAGGTGCAGACTCAACGGCCCAAGCTGCCAATCAGACAACAGGGATTTCTGGGAACCGGAAGTTTGCGACTTCCTCTACCGCCCCCTACAGGCGGGGCTTAAAAGGAGCCTGTGGCGCCAGAAAAGGAACCCAGATGCACATTTGTGAATGCTGGCTCCAGGCTGCCAAGTACTGCTACACAAATTACAGTGATGCTGGAAACTTAAACACCAACACAGACTAGACTTTTGCGTCCTAGAGGTAGTGGAGGAACTTACAAGTCACTGATAAGCAAGCGTTAGTTGTAAAGCACAGGACAGACTTTTAACTTAGACTTGAACAAGAAGGAATTTACATGTGCCTGTCTTTTGAGTGTTCTACTTTAAGCACTCTACTTGCAAAGTAGGCACCAGGGGAAGAATTAACAAGGGCAAAGGGATGAAAAGGGCAATGCTGGAACTGGAAAACAGATCACTGTGGAGAAGAAGGAGAAAAAAAAAAGCTCCTTTATTTACAAAAGGGTTATGGAGAGAAAGTGGGTGAAACTTGATAAAGATATGGAAAAGCATGATCAGCCTAGAACAAGGAGTGGGAATAGGCTTGGAGCACTGGGGAGAGAGTGTGGGAATGTGGGAAAATATGGGGGAGGGTTAAGAAAGGATAAAAGGTAAAGGAAAAAGAATCTGGTGGAGAAGACACACTAAAGGAAAAAAAGGGGGTGAGAGAAGGAATTAATTCCAGAACACAAAATATAAAAAGCGGGGACACCAGGGAAAATATTGTCAAATGGAGAAATGGAATTTCTTTGAAAGTGCACATCTCCCACCGTTGACTGAGCAAGATTCAATCCTATTTCTCCTGAAGTGGAAATAGAACCGTCTGTGAGGTGAACTCCACCCTGGTCATACAGAAACCCAATCTCAAGAAACAACTAACAGTGCTGTGATGGTTGCAAGGACAATTTCTACAACTACAAACACCAGGAGCAGGCAACAACAGCAACAGTAATATAACATCAAAAAAGAAAAAGAGAGAAAGAAAGAAAGAAAGAAAGAAAGAAAGAAAGAAAGAAAGAAAGAAAGAAAGAAAATAAGGAAAAGGATAATAGTGGAAAACAAATGGGCTCTGGAAGAGCAAAATGGGATTAGGAATCTTCAAAGTAGTGATGAAGGAAAATTGTCTCATACAAGATACAATAGTTTAGAAAGTTGTAAATGGGAATATAAAAATACAATAACAGGGCTGGAGAGATGGCTCAGCGGTTGAGAACACTGAATGCTCTTCAGAAGGTCCTTACTTCGGATACCAGCAACTACATGGTGGCTCACAAACATTTGTAACATTATTTGGGGCCCTCTTTTGGAGTGTCTGAAGACAGCTACTGTGTACTTACAGATAATAAAAGAAGAAAATTTTTAAAAAATACAATAACAACGGGGTGAGGATATGGGTAAAGAGGGATAAAGAAGGAATAAACAGAAAAGCTGGGAGGGGAGGCAGCATAGGTCAAAAGATACAGATATGATTTATAACAAAAGACATGAGGGGAAAAAAATGGATGAGAAGGAAAGACTTTGTGGAGAAGAACAGGGCAAGGGAGAAAAAAGAGACACCAGGAGACTACAAAATCAGGAGAACATGAAACCACTGCTGCCTGAAGCCACACAGCTCAGTGACCTAAGCAAAAACCCCAAGCTAGACTGCATCTTTCAGTATACCATTAGGACTAGGCAGGTGTTCTTCCGTTGACACTACATGACCACTAAGGTCTGTGACAGGTTGGTGGCTCCTTGTGGAGGCTTTTCTCCTCTTATCCAGTGAGGTTCCTGAGAAGATGACCCTGGGCCAGCAAATAATCGCCCACCAGCACACATACAAGCAACCATCAATAAACGTGGTGGGACACTTAGAAAATCAGAGAAAATGCATTACAGCCTAAGTGTAACATTGACAGGATGGGAAGGAGAATAGTGTGTAGCTGTGAAAATAACCAAAACCTAAATTCTACATATGTGCAACTGTCATCGAATGAGAGAATATTACCACCATCACTTACAAACAAAAAGCTTATACCTTGGCAAGTCTGAATAATGTGACACTGTTTAATGATGTCAACACTACAATACTACAGTAACTTTTACATACTCCTCTGTGGGAATATTATTTCTGGCTTTGGAAGGGATTTTCAGCCTGTGTTATGTATGGAGGGAGCAGCACAGCTCTGAGAAATTCTTACCCTAGGCCTTTCATCCTCAGTGGCCTCGACCAGGAGAGCAGAGCAGATAAGGGTCAAAATATCAGGCCTGTGCTACCATGAAAATCCTCACAACAGGAGTTTTCTAACACAAGAAGGCATGAGTTCTAAGGACTCAAATTTAGTCAATGGGAACAAATTACAGGCAGGAAAACAAATAAGGATAATTCTATGCAGGATAACACTCCCTAAATGTGAAAATGAATTTTAACTATCTAAAACAGCAAACTACCTTTCCTTAAAAGACAACAAGAAGTAAATAGAAGAAAGGCAGGATCTAAAGCTGGTGACACTGGAATGGACTCTGGCCACTTCAGACGTTCAAGAAAGTACATCACAACTTCCAAACATAGCTAGGGACAAAACAATTATACAGTCTGCTTAGAAGACTGACAGAAGGAGCTCCAAGGTTTAAAAGGAAAAACACGGAGAAGGATCATGCTTTTGCTCAGCTACAGTCCTGGGAGTACCATGGATTACAGACAAGTTGTTAAGGGCTAGCTAGGGCTGTCTCGAGTGTTTCCATAAGCCCTGATGTATGGAGAAATACCTCAGTTCCTTTTCTAACACCAGGCCCATGCTAAACAGGCAATAGACATTTTAAAGGATTTGATGAAAAACCATCAAAAATAAAATTAAAAAGGTCAACTGTGAAGCAACTGTTTCCCTTGTCTTCTGATTGACCAGCAAACAAAGTAATCCAAGAACTGATGCCCATTCCTCACCATCAGTCCCTTTTGGTCCATTCTATGCTTGTTTGTTTTCTGGTTTTGGGTGGCATCCTGAGGCACAATTTAGTCAGTCATACCTTGGGTATAAGTAATCATGTATCTTATTCTGACAACACAGACCCATCAAGATGAAACCCAATTGAACCTATTAGGTAGCATTCTGTCTGTCTGGCATGACTTTTCTTAGGCTTTAATGTATGAGGTCCATAATTACCCTTGCTTCTGTACTGGAGGGTCCCGGTTCAGCAACCAGCTCTCCAGAACCAGCAAGTTGCACTCCAGTGGCAGGCTCCTGAGAGAAACATCACAAGGGGAGAAGTTAGGGGAGACAGCGAATTTTGGGATCAGGGGTGCTTATATAAAGTTACTGCTACTGTACAAAATTGATTAAGAAACTTAGCATCTTATATAGAGTTTTCTTGACAGGAAAAACAGGACAGTTTCAGCCAAAGCTATCACACAATGAAATGAAGTCAGGTGAACGTCTTTAAAGCACAGATCCATAAGTGTACCTGGTTTTAGACTAGAAACTAGGATCACTCTGCACAAATCTATGCCTCAAAATTCCCAGGATTCCCTTGTCCCAGAAATGTGGAAGGCTGATGAAGTTGGAATGGGTAAGCCTAGGAATGAAAGTTATACCTGGGAAACTGAGTCCTGCTGTCACGGACACATGAAGGCATCTATTGTTTGAGGCCCCTGGGTTACTGTGATGCTCCACATTCTACAAACACTACACATCCTAAATTCAGCTAGCTCAAATAGTCCCTTAATCTCCTAACAGGTTTTCCATAGTTACCCAAAAACTTATGAATATGCATGGTCTTCCCTATTTCATACAATGTCCTAGATTTTCATGGAACTATGATCAAAACTTTGAGAATTATAAAAAAAAAATAATCACTTCTTCAGTTGTCAAGAGTAACATTCGCATTCCAAATGTGCATTCAGTTACAAAATTAACTGGGCAGAATCATGTGCAACACAAAGTCACAGGATTTAAGAGCAGGGCATTCGAAAAGCCTGACAAACACCAACAACCTAAAAGAGGGGACAGGTACCCAGCACAGCAATATGGCTGTGAATAAGTAAAATAAGTAAATATGTGCTCAAATAAAAAGTCACAATATAAATAAGTCACAGGTATGGCTCCCATTATTCTTCACAACATAACTTGCATGGCAATAGATGCTGAGAAGGAAGGAGAGCAGGAAACTAATTGGCCAACTCTTTGTCAAATTCAGAACATGCAGACAGTACAAACAAATGAAGAGTAGAAGGAAGCAATGAGCACAGATGAACCTCATCTGAGGTGTTCTCCACATACAGGATGTACATGGACCACATGATGCAGCCAATAAGCTCTACAATCCCTGGCTTCTAATGACCAGCAGGACAGATTCACACACCCATCCAGCTTGTCACAGAGAAACTGGAAAAGCACTGGAATTCCTATGACATTCCAAGGTTACAGTTTGGCCACAAAGGAAAGCACTCTGACTAATACTATTTCTACTGGAAGTTTCTACCTTCATCAGGTCTGGTACTTTGGGTGGAATAATTCTCAGTTTCAAAGGACTATCTTCCTTGGTCTCACTTATGTTGCAGCATCCCAAAGCATTCTTACTATTCATCAGTGAAGACAACTTCATTATCTACTTATAACCAAAATGCATGCACACTGGCAAACACCACCATTATATGGAGGTATTATAATAAGTATTTAATAGTTGTTGTTGTTCCCTAAAAGGTAAGCACAGATGAGATTCCTATAAGAAAGGTTGCGAAGCAGAATACAGCTGGGAGTCAGAAAGCCCTTGATACATATGCTCAGAAAATACTTACACAAATAAAGCAAATATCATATTTGTGATGACTAAACAAATACCCATAACTAAAGTATGTAATCAATGCCAAACAACTACATCAGAAAATTCAAACAACTGAATAAAACCTAACCTGTGCTACTCCTCACAGGCTTTCCAGATAAGAGGACAGATAACAGCACAAGAAACAACTTGTAAGCAGAGTATGTATAGTACAGGGTGATGAGGCTCACATATGAAATTCCACTACTACAAAGGAATGCACACCCATACAATCCCCCTACTGCAAAGGGGGCAGCAGTTGGATCAGGAGCTCAGGACAGCTCAGCACAGATGTTTATCTCACAGCTATGTTCCCTGTGAAAAACAGAAACTGTCCAGATTGGGCATGGTGGTACAGTCTGAAATCACAGCATTAGAGGCGCTGTGGAGAGGGCATATGGACCCTCACTGCAGGCAAGGAAACAAGACAATGCCATTACCTGTTTTAGATACAGGGCAATTTCATTCACGGCCCTGGACGTTAACCAATACTTTTTTCAAATGTAAAAACTGGACATCCATGCTGAAAAAAATGCAGGGGTAACTATGTTCCTGGGAAAACCCACAAACACATACAAAAATCAAGGAGACAACACTGTAATTGACTTGGTTCCAAACACGGCAAACATTTTCAATCAGAAAAAAAAAACAAAAAACAAAAAATAAAAAACAGCAACTCACATTGAAATAATCAACTCCAGAAAGCTCAGATAGCTCTCTTTGAAAATCTCTATACCCGTCTGAATCACAAAGGCTACTGGCCACAGGGACATACTTAAATTGAGGAAACATGAAACAAAATCTATTGCAGTCTTTCTGTGTAACTATCTCCTTCCTTCCCTCTATGTGTCTCTGTTTCAGCTCTGTCTCTCTCTGTCCTGTCTCTGTCTCTGTCTGCCTCTCTCTCTCTCTTTCTCTCTCTCTCTCCCCCTGCTCCCTCTCCCTCTCTGTGGGTGTGTGTGTATGTATGATTGTGCATGTGTTGTGTTGTGTGCAAACCTGGGTATCTCTTACACTTGCTACAAACAAGCAGAGAGGCTTTCAATTAAGCAGACATGCAAGCAAAAGGACAGGGATGCATATCCCCTCCCCCCTCAAACACACACACACACACACACACACACACACACAAAGAGACAGAGAGAGAGAGAGAGAGCCAGACACTGAGACTTACTTTAACCCAAACTCAAATGAGACATTGGATGTTACTGAAGACAGACTTCAATTAAATACCACACTCATATGCTATGAGATAGCTATGATTCAAAAGTCAAAAAATCTAGCACAAGTAAGAAATGATCATAAAAATATAGATCCAAAGAAACATTTAAAGAAAGTTTGCACTGAAAACTGACTATCAACACCTGATCAGTTCACGATCATAAATAGCAATAGGAATATACACTTATATAAACTACCTATATTCCAAAAAGACACCCATACATAAAACATTGGAGACCTGGAATTGGAAACTAACGCTTAAAAATACAGGATCAAAATGAAACAATATAGGAAAGAGAGAAAGATGCAGAAGTGTATTACAAAGCCTCAAAAAGACACAGAAAAAAAACTAAAGATACAAGGAAGGAAAAATCTAGGTGGGAAAGATGGAACAAAATAGGGATAGTGAGGGGGAGAAGAGGAACAGAGGCAGGAGGGAAGCAAGGATGGTAAGGTGGGGCAGTAGGAAAGCAAATAAACTTCACTAGGAGCCTGGGTGAATGATGACACAAGGGGAGGGAAAAGCAAATGGGGCAGACCTTAGAAGGAGGCAGAGTGTGGGAGAGAACTAAAAGGTGTGAAAACCCTTTTAAAGGGAGGGGAACAAGGAAGGACCATGGAAAGGGGAAAGAAGGGAGGGAAACCACCCCCGATATTTTCAAAAAATCAACAGTAATGTTTAAAAATTACTCCAAACCATAAGGCTGGCTATAAACATCGCGAAGAAGTGATAAACCAGCCCTTGGATCAGCATCCCACCACCACAACCCCTGGGGTTCAGGGAGAAGTCAAGGAACTAGAAATTTCCAGAAGCCCTCGAGGGCCATCTTTGATGGGGGAGGAGGAAACGCCTGAGGAGAGGAGGACTTGCTGGGCCGAATCCTGAGAAATATTCTACTCACTGCCATGGTGAGCAGAGGGGTCCACTGGGCCGAAACCCACACTTGGAATCGAAGGAGATGGCCCTCAACTCGGAGAAAGCCCACCAGCCAGGCGAGAAAGCCGTTAAGGCTTCAGAGCTTTGGCGCCACAGCCGCGGACCCAACAGCCACAGGTGCGGACTCAACGGCCCAAGCTGCCAATCAGACAACAGGGATTTCTGGGAACCGGAAGTTTGCGACTTCCTCTACCGCCCCCTACAGGCGGGGCTTAAAAGGAGCCTGTGGCGCCAGAAAAGGAACCCAGATGCACATTTGTGAATGCTGGCTCCAGGCTGCCAAGTACTGCTACACAAATTACAGTGATGTTGGAAACTTAAACACCAACACAGACTAGACTTTTGTGTCCTTGAGGTAGTGGAGGAACTTACACATGATTGATAAGCAATCATTAGTTGTAAAGCTCAGAACAGACTTTTAACTTGGACTGAATAAGAAGGAATTTACATATGCCTTGTCCTCTGAGTGTTCTACTTTAAACACTCTACTTGCAAAGTAGGCACCAGGGGAAGAATTAACAAGGGCAAAGGGGTGAGAAGGGAAATGTTGGAACTGAAAAACAGATCATTGTGGAGAAGAAGGAGAAAAAACAGGTTTTTTATTTACAAATGGGTCATGGAGAGAAAGTGAGTGAAACTTGATAAAGATATGGAAAAGCATGATCAGCCTAGAAAGAGAAGTGGGAATAGGTTTGGAGCAATTGGGAGAAAGTGTGGGAATGTGGGAAAATATGGGGGAGGGTTGAGAAAGGATAAAAGGTAAAGGAAAAAGAATCTGATGGAGAAGACAAACTAAAGGAAAAAAGGGGGGGTTAGAGGAGGAATAAATTCCAGAACACAAAATATAAAAAGGGGGGACACCAGGGAAAATATTGTCAAATGGAGAAATGGTATTTCTTTGAAAGTGCACATCCCCCCCCCCCCCGATGACTGAGCAAGATTCAATCCTATTTCTCCTGAAGTGGAAATAGAACCATCTGTGAGTTGCTGAGCACCCTGGCTATACTGAAATCCAATCTCAAGAAACAACTAACAGTGCTGTGATGGTTGCAAGGACAAATTCTACAACTACAAGTACAACCACCAGAAGCAGCAACAACAGCAACAGTTATACAACAACAACAAAGATAATATTTGAAAACTAATGGGCTCTGGAAGAGCACAATGGGTTTAGGAAACTGGATTTTGGCGATAAAGGAAAAATGTCTTGTGCATGGCTCAATGGTTTAGAGTGTTTGAAATGTGAAGATAAAAATACAGTAACCATGATGGGAAAGGATAAAGGCAGAAGGAACAATGGACAGGCACTCATAGTGAGGAAGTGCACAAAGACATAACCACTAAAGGGAACAGGAGGAACAGGCTGAGGATATGGGTAAAGAGGGAGAAAGAAAGAATAAACAGAAAAGCTGGGAGGGGAGGCAGCATAGGTCAAAAGATACAGATGTGATTTAAAACAAAGGACACGAGAGGAATAAAAAACATAGGATGGGAAGGAAAGACATTGTGGAGAAGAATAGGGCAAGGAAGAAAAAGAGACACCAGGAGACTACAAAATCAGGAGAACATATAACCACTGCTGCCTGAAGCCACACAGCCCTTTGGAGGCAGTAGCTAGCAAAGAAAAGGAGGAAATTCATATGTTCTGGCCTCAGAGAACAAGAGATGCAATCAAGCAATGAATTGAGGAATTAAGGAAATAACTAGTTAACCATCAATCCAAACATACATACATTCATCGAGATATATATATATATATCCACACCTCTCGGTAAGGTCCAAAATAGGCGGGGTACTACACACCTCAAAAACTTAAACTTATCTCAGGGCTTACAATGATGTGTAGACCTAACCTCCCTGAATAGAGGAACTGGATGCAGAATGAGAGATAATTGTACATACTCTAAGAATAATAACAAAAGGCTGGCTTAAGCAAGAGCCACTTGCTGCAGGAAATAGAAACCCTGGGACTGAGGCTAAGTTCAAACCTGAAACTCATATGGTAGAAGGAAATAGCCTACTCTCCTACAAATTCTCATATAAAGATGGCAGGTTTAAAGGGCTCTGCATGCATGTGTATGTTGTATTTACAATACCAAACACAAGCACATAGGGAAGATACCTTATACACCTGCCAAAGCCCACTCACACCTAGACACACGAACACCCACCTGTGTTAGACACAGGAAATGTTAGTTGTTTTTTGTTTTTTGGTTTTTTTTTTGTAAAGAAATTGAAAGCATGTGGGTGTTTGAATGATAATGGCCCCCAAAGGCTCAAAGGTCTCAATAGTTTGTCACAGACCAGGCAGTGGCACTTTATGAAAGGATTAAAGGGTCTTGTCTGGCTGGAGGAAGTGTGTCTGTGAAGGTAGGATCAGCTTTGGGGTTACCAAAAGCCCATTCTGAATTTATAGGCTGGACCTTATATTATAGAACCTTTTAGGAACTCAAAACATCATCGTATCGACATCTGCAACCCTGCTGAACACTTTGGGTTTGCTCCTGCTTATTGGTACATCTTGAGCCTCTGTCAGAGTAGCAGCTGTTTTGCTGGGTGGCAATAAATATACTTGTTCCTAACAGTTCAATAGGGTAATTAGGAGTTAAGTTTAGATGGCTCTACACTGCATGACATATCCATATTACCCCTTAATTACCAAAGAGACCAGAGCACATCTGGAGTCTGGGAGTGGGTTGGAGAATAGGCTCAGAACTAGTACATGCAGAGAAATATGGGGAAAGGTGTTTTAAGAACACAGCAGGACAATCATATATATCAATGCACAGCAGCTCAGAGGCCTAAGCAAGAACCCCAAATGAGGCTGCACCCTTCAGTATACCATCACAGACTAGGCAGGTGTTCTTCAGGAGGCACAACCCTTCACTAAAGTCTGTGAGAAGTTGTAGGTTCCACAGGGAAGCTTTTCTCCTCTTCCCATGTGTGATGACTACTGAGAAGCTGCCCATGGGCCAGCAGGTCATCCTCCACCAGCACACATGCAAGCAACTAAATAAGCTCGGTAGGACACATAGAAAATTGGAGAAAAATTTATTACTCACTTCAGGTTACTTTATGCAAAGTGTTTTACAGTAGTAGGTGGGGAACTAGAAAGTGTATGCAGCTGTGAAAATGATAAAAAAAAAATCTAGGCTATACGTGTATGAAATTTTCAAGGGATGAGACAATAATACCACCAACTTCTACTTTCAAAAAGCTCACAGTTTAGACAATCTAAATATTCTGATACTACTAAGAGATAACAAGACTGGTGACAATCAGGATATCCATGTTCATTTAGATGTGATTTCATGACTATCAGATACAGCCAGCTATTGAGTGAACCAGTAAGATACATTTCATCTCTAATAGTCTAAGTCGGGGCAGCATCACTATGTTCCTTTGCCCATGCACCATGGACCCTGCCACATAAAAGCCTTCTTCTCCCTTTCCCCTCTCTTCTTTTTTCCTCCCTTTCCCAGAGCCTGCCTCCATTTCCTCTCCTGGTAATCCACCCAAGTAAGATGTGTTGAGTGTTGTGATTTTGTTCAGATATGCTGCATAGATCTATCTGTGGATCTGAGCCTCCAATTGTAGATTCCTGTGTTCTCTTTTCCACTGCCACATGGGGCCCAGTTTCACAGTCCTGCTTCCACATGGGATGACCACTGCCATGTGGGGTAAGCCCACAGAATGGGACTCCTATCCCTACAAGTCCATCTGCTACCAAGGCTCACCTTCTAGCCATCAGACCACTATAGTTCTCCATGCAATCACCTGAGAATTGCTATGCTTCCCACCTCGGTCATTATAAACTACCCCAGGTCCCAAGGGAGGGCTGGCCACCATCTAGTGTCCCTGGGGATGGAGGTATCCACAGTCTTCAGGACTGACCCTTCTCACTGACTCTTTGCCTTAGGACCTCTTCCCTTGGGTGAGATATATCTCTCTGTCAGATGGTTTTTCTCTCTCTCAATGCTTGAAAATCCTAAACCTAGGTAAACCATTCTTCCTTGGGCACTGGCCTGCAGCTGGGTTCCTAGTTGCCATATGACAACTTGGTAATTTAGCCTGGCTGCTTGCTCTTAGTTATTAAATTTATCCTCAGAATGCTGCAAGTGGTAAAATTAATAACTTCTACTATCACTCAATAGGTATTTGTCTTCTTCTATATCTCTAGGCTCCCCACTGGGATGCCTCATGGACAACCTCTAAAACTAGAGCCTGATTTAAATTCCAAACTTAGCCACTTTTGCAATCACTATTGGCCACAATAGTCATCAGATAATGAGTCTAAGTGGCCATTTAATGGCACTTTTGACCCTACTATTTTAAAGGATCTTTGTAATTATTACCAGAGATTCTGAAAATGGAAAGAGGTTCTCTCTTACATATCTTTACTTCAAACCTTCCCTTTGCTTCTCCTGTTCTCCAACTCAACTCTTTATTGCTATGAAATTTCATCCAGACAAAACTTCTACTATCCTTGATCCAGCTAATGAACCTTCTCCTTGCTACCCCTGACCTGCTTCTACAAACTCTCCTGCTTTCCTGGCCTCCTCAGCTTCCTCTCCTCACCAGACTTCTCCAGAACCTCCTCAACCGTGATTCACCAGACTCTTCCCTTCCCTTCCCAACTACAGGCCACTTTAGAAGTCCTACATTGGCAACCTACTTTCAGCCCTCCAACCACTCATTCTCTATTTACAGCCAACCCCCCCCAACAGAAACACACACACAACTCCTTCCTCCACCCACCCTAACCCAGCTTCAGTTTTTCCTTTGAGGGAAGTCACTGGGACAGATGGTATAATTAGTGTACATGTTTCCTTCTTGCTAAATGAACTTTTTCAAGTACAAACAAGACTGGGATCTTATACCTCTAACCTCTCTAACTTTATTAAAGAATTTCAGTATATCACTCATTCTTGTAGCTTGACTTCCCATAATATACATATGATTCTCAGTAACAATTTACTCCCCAAGGAGCGCAGGTGAATTTGGGAACAGGCTAGAATGCATGCAGATGAAATACACCAAACTGACCTAATCAGGTCTGAGACAGTGCCCAACCAGGATCCTCAATGGAATTAGAACACCCCAGGTGGCATTTTAGCTAGAGACTGATTCACAACCTGCCTCCTAGCTAGTCTTCTTAAGGCTGCTCTAAAACCAGTAAATTTTGAAAAGCTTCAAGAGGTCTTCTAGGATAAACAAGAAAACCTGTCTGAATTTTTAGAGTGCCTTACAAAGGCCCTGTTATACTAATTTAGACCCTGAAAACCCAGAAGGTAAACAACTCCAAGTGACCTACTTCTTTTGCCAAAGCTACCTCGAAATTAAGGCCAAATTTAGACACTTGGAGAGAGGACCCCTAACTCCACAGGCAGAAGTCTTGGTGCTGGCCTTTAAAGTATACCATCAGAGAGACAGAAGCGCCCACAAACAAAATATGCTGGCAAGCTCTAGCCACTACCCAGGCTTTCTGGCCTTTTAAGACTCAGGAACCACCAGGACTCTGTTTCAAACGTGATCAACAGGATTACTGGGCATGGCCTTGTCCTATTCCCTACAAACTGTCAGGGCCATGTCCAAAGTGCCATCAAGAGGGACACTGGGCTGATGATTGCCCTCATGCCCACAGAGGGACAGCACTCCCAGGTTTCATTCTAGCTGATCTTCTAGGCTTGGCCATAGATGACTTAAGGGGCCTGAGCTCCATTGACCTGACCACTTCCATCACCAGAGGGAGCCCCAAGGGGTCATTATGGTATCTGGACAGCCCATTACCTTCCTCTTGGACATTGGGGCCCTGTACTTGGACCTGATAAGAATTTTGGGGACCCACCTCTCCTCATTTTCCTATTGTTGGGGTAGGACTGCCTTACCCAAATTAGTTAGATTTTAGGGGTGTTCCTCTCACCCATTCCTTTTAGGTAGTCCCAGTGTGTCCTGTCCCCTTATTTGGAAGGGATCTTATAGCTTAAGTGGAAACCTCTATTTCTTTTCCCCCAACAATTTGCCTAAACCCAAACTTGCCAGCATCCTCTCTCCTCCTTCTTCTAGCCACCCAACCTGTTAACTATAACATGTCATTTACCCAAGTCTGGGATGTCCAGGACCCTTCTATTGCTAAACACCATTCTCTTCTCCTGTTGTTGTCCAATTTCAGGACCCTACCAGGTACATCACCCAAGCTGAATTAATTCTTTCTTTCTTTCTTTCTTTCTTTCTTTCTTTCTTTCTTTCTTTCTTTCTTTCTTTCTTTTTCTTTCTTTCTTTCTTTCTTTCCTTCCTTCCTTCCTTCCTTCCTTCCTTCCTTCCTTCCCTTCTTCTTCTTCTTCTTCTTCTTCCTTCTCTCTCTCTCTCTCTCTCTCTCTCTCTCTCTCTCTCTCCCCCCCACCCCCCCAGGGGACTTAAGTCTATCATCTCTAACCTCCTAAGAAAAATCTCCTCTATCCTACCTCTTCCCCTTTGAACACTCTTATACTAGCAGTTAAAAAAAAAGCCCAATGGGACCTATCTCCTGGTTCAAGATCTCAGGTTCATTACTTTTGCAGTTGTTCCTCTCTACCCTGTTGTGGCTAACCCTTACATACTTCTTTCTACTGTCCCCTTGAGAAAATCTCATTTCTCTATCCTAGATCTCAAGGATGCATCCTTTTCTATCCCCCTATATATGCAGTCACAAAACATCTTTGCCATTACTTGGACTGACACTGATACCCACTTTTCTACCCAACTCATCTGGATAGCCAACACCTATTTGGCCAGGAACTGGCTTCTGACCTATTCTGTCTCTCCCTAAATCTAAGATTATCCATTACATTGATGATAATCTTCTTTGCTATTCCTCTCTAGAAATTAGCAAAATTAACAACTATGATCTTCTAAATTTCCCGTCTGGTCAATGCTACAGAGTATCACCTTCTAAACTCTACTTGTTCACCTCTCAGGCCACCTATTTGGGACTAGAAACTCAACAAAGTATTTACTTAAATAGGAAAAAAAATCTAATTCATTCTCTAACAGTCCCCTTTACAAAGGAAGAGATCTGACCATTCCCAGGGATAACTAGTTTTTTGTTTGTTTGTTTGTTTGTTTTTATGTTGCTGGGTTCCTTCCTTTCCCCTACTTTCCTAACCCTTGTATGAAGCAGTAGGTCTCACCCATGAACCTCTTATCAAACATGTTACCAAGCCTTTTCAAAGGCTCCAACAAGGATAAAGCACCACAACAGACTACGCACTAGCACTAACCCATTTGGCTGCCTTCCTTCCCAAGGCACAGATCTTTCCCAGCATGGGAAAGTCCTCCCTCCTTCCTTCCTTCCCTCCCTCCCTCCCTCCCTCCCTCCTTCCACCATACACTCTTCCACCATACACTCAATAAAATAAAATAAAATAAAATAAAATAGGCTCCAACAGGCCTGCCTTCAGACCCCAGCCTTATACCTCCTTGACCTAACCTGTCCCTTCTCCCTTCTCCCATAGTAACAGAAAAATAGGAATATACCCTTGGAGTGCTAGGCCACAAACTAGGATCCTCTTTTGCACCAGTAGCATACTTGTCAAAAACAAAACAAAACAAAACAAAATAAAAAAAAACTAGACCTGACAATCCAGGGAGGAACATCTTGTATACATAATTCAGTAGCTGCTGAACTCCTTATTTGAGAGTTCAAAAGCTAGCCTTTGAGTCACCTATCACTGTCTTCTCTTCTCATAACCTGCCCCAGTTCCTAACTTAAAAGGGCTTGCAAATACTACCTCCCTCCAGGGTTCTTTCCTTCAGGTAGCATTAATAGAAGACTCTACACTAACTACCAATCATTCCCACATTGTAATATTTCCAATCTTCTTCCTTGACCAAATGATGACCTCTCCTTATCCCACTCCTACACTCAAACTTTAGAAGAACTATTGCTCCATCCTTCACACATACAGGAGGGCACATTGCCTTAGGCCATTAATACCTGGTATTGAAAGGAAATAAAACTGTGATTCATGTAATGTATGTCAAATAGCCCAAAGAGTTGTTTGTGAGCTTTGAAACCTGGGGCTGAGAACATAGCAGAACAGACCAGGACATGCCCAGGCAGGCCCATCGCCTCCCTATCTCCCACCCCTCTGACCTAACTTAAATGTTAACAGGCTGCTGATGTTTAAATGGACCAATCATGTGAAACCGCGCCAATTCCTCCCCCAGCCCCACTCCTTTTCTATAAAACCCCCTAGCTTCCAAGCCTCGTGGTCGAATCCACTGTCTCCTGTGTGAGATACGTTTCGACCCTGAGGTCCGCCATTAAAATACCTCGTGTTGTTACATCAAGGTGTTGTGTTCTATTCGTGATTCTTGGGTACATGCTGAATCGGGAGCTGAGTGGGGGTTTCCCCACTAGGTTCTTTCATTTGGAGGTCCCACCGAGATCTGCGTGACACCCAGGAACCCCAAAGGACCCCTTGGAGGTGCGTTTGTTTGTGTGAGTCTTGTTATGTTCTCTGTTGTCTAAGTGTCTAAGTGTGGCATTGATGAATTTGTGTCTTAGTTTTTCAGTTCTGAGATTGTGGGTTTGAGCCCCACCTGTGTTACCAGTTCTGGTATTCTGTATTCTGGCAGCTGCCACTGTGGACCGTAAGGACCCTAGTGGCTGTGGGAAGACGACAGTCTATTTCCCCACAGGCTGCACCCTTGGAAGACATTCCGAGGGAGACCCTGGAGTGCCCGGGGTACAGAACAGTCAGGAGGACCTGGCTGTTGCCTGACAGAGTGAAGAAGAGTGAGTGCTCTTCCTGCCAGAGGAGGGGAGCGGAATCCCACTCCATCAGAGGTAGCTTTTGGCTGGTTGTGTAAGTCCAGACGCAGACAAGTGTGCTTGGATGTCTTAGTGTTTTCCGTCTCTGTCATTGTGTTGTGTTTATTCTTATTCTTCACTATGAGACAGACAGTGTCTATTCCTTTATCTTTGACTAAGGATCATTGGACAGACGATAGGGCTAGAGGACGAAATTTGTCAGTAATAGTGAAGAAAAAGCCATGGATGACTTTCTGTTCCTCAGAATGGCCTGTTTTTGGAGTAGGTTGGCCACCAGAAGGAACTTTTTACTTACCCACCATAAGGACTGTGAAGGCCATTGTTTTTCAGGAAGGGCCAGGGTCGCATCCAGACCAACAACCGTACATCACGGTATGGGTGGACTTGGCTCGCTACACACCCCCATGGGTTCGCCCATTCCTCCTGCCTCTCCGCCCTGGCACCAAGATTCTAGCCATCCGAGAAAATGGTGAGAAAGAGAAACCGAAACCAACGCTCGGGAGAGATGATGATCGCAGCACACCAGTGACGAAACCCCCCAAGATCTATCCAGAGATTGAAGAACCCCCTGAGTGGCCCAACACCCCTCAACCCCCACCGTATGCTCCCCAGCCCCAACCTTCAGCTCCCTCGGGACCCCTGCCTCAGGCCCCGGCCGGAGGAGGGGGTCCCTCCACAGGAACAAGGAGCCAGTGAGGAGTCACCCCTGAGGGGCTTGCGGATTCAACCATGGCGCTCCCCCTCAGGGCTATTGGGGCTCCCCCTGCCGATCCAAATAGTCTACAGCCCCTACAGTATTGGCCTTTTTCCTCTTCTGACCTCTATAACTGGAAAGCTAATCGCCCCCTTTTTTCAGAAAACCCTGCAGGACTCACTGGGTTGGTTGAATCATTAATGTATTCACACCAGCCGACCTGGGATGACTGCCAGCAGCTTCTGCAGACTCTATTCACAACCAAGGAGAGAGAGAGAGGATTCTCCTCGAGGCTCGGAAAAACGTCTGAGACGAGGCTGGGCGCCCTGTCCAAACTCCAGCTGAGATAGATGAAGGATTTCCGCTAACCCGGCCCCGATGGGATTATAATACAGCACCAGGTAGGGAACGACTGTCCAATTATTGCAGGGTCCTAGTGGCGGGTCTCAGAGGTGCTGCCCGGCAGCCCACGATTCTGGCCAAGGTAAGAGAGGTTATGCAGGGAGCGACTGAGCCCCCCTCAGTCTTCCTTGAAAGGCTCATGGAGGCTTATAGGAGATATACCCCATTCGACCCCACGTCTGAGGGTCAAAGGGCCTCAGTAATTATGGTCTTCATTGGCCAGTCGGCTCCTGACATTAGGAAGAAGTTACAGCGAATTGAGGGCTTGCAGGATTACACCATAAGGGATGTAGTTAGAGAGGCAGAGAAAGTGTATCATAGGAGAGAAACAGAAGATGAAAAGTTAGAGAGAGAGAAAAGAGAGAAAAGAGAAGATGAGGATAGGAGAAACAGGAGGCAAGAAAAGGTTTTGACTAGGATCCTGGCCGCAGTAGGAGAAAGAGATAACGGAAAAAGAGGTAGACAGTCAGGGAACCTGAGAGACAAAAGACAGCAGGGACCAAGGAGACCCAGAGAAGGCGGGCAGCGCCTGGAGAGGAACCAATGCGCATATTGCAAGGAAATGGGCCACTGGAAGAGCGACTGTCCGAAAAAAAACAAGAGGTAAAGGTGCTTTCTCTTGGAGAAGATGAAGACTAGGGGGAACGGGGCTCGGCCCCACTCCCCGAGCTTAGGGTAACTTTAGAAGTGGAGAGGACCCCTGTAGACTTTCTAGTTGACACGGGAGCCGAATTTTCAGTACTCAAAACACCTCTAGGAAAAGTGAAGAAAAATGAAAAAACCTTGGTGATCAGGGCCACGGGACAAAAATCGTATCCATGGACCACATCCCAAGTAGTAGACATAGGGCGAAATCGAGTAACTCATTCGTTTCTAGTCAATCCAGAGTGTCCTATGCCTTTATTGGGGAGAGACTTACTAACCAAGTTAAAAGCACAAATAACTTTCACCTCTCATCGACCGGAGGTTTTCCAGGGAATAAAAGTGGCCCAGACTCTAGAGTTGTCTTTACAACTAGGGGAGGAATATCGACTTTACCAAAATAAAGTAAAGCCCCCTGAGGGATTACAGGACTGGTAGAATCGATACCCTCAGGCGTGGGCAGAGACAGGAGGAGTGGAGATGGCAAAACTGGTCCCCCACCCCGTGGTGATTGAACTTAAGTCTGGGGCCACCCCTATAGGGGTCCGACAATATCCCATGAGCAGAGAAGCTCAAGAGGGTATACGCCCCCAAATTAACAAACTGCTCCAACAAGGGATTTTGGTCCCATGCAAATCCCCTTGGAACACTCCTCTACTTCCAGTAAAAAAACCAGGGACCAGTGACTACCGTCCAGTCCAGGACCTTAGAGAAGTCAACAAGAGAGTTCAGGACATACACCCCATGGTGCCAAATCCTTATATCCTCCTCAGCACCTTGCCACCTGCTCAGACATGGTACACAGTCCTGGATCTCAAAGACGCTTTTTTCTGTTTGAGGTTACACCCCAAAATCCAGCCCTTGTTAACTTTCAAATGGCAAGACTCCGAGAGTAGACAAGCCGGACAGCTCACATGGACGAGGCTGCCTCAGGGATTCAAGAACTTGCCCACTTTGTTCAATGAAGCCCTACACCGAGATCTTACTCTTTTCCGAGCCAATAACCCACAGTTGACTCTTCTGCAATATGTAGATGACCTGCTCCTAGCTGCAGAAACACGCAAGGACTATGAAATTGGGACCCAAAACCTCCTGGGGGAGTTAGGTAATCTGGGGTATCAGGCCTCTGCTAAAAAGGCTCAGTTATGCCAGATAGAAGTGACCTACCTAGGATATGTCCTGAGAGATAGACAACGGTGGCTCACAGAAGCCAGAAAACAAGCTGTTACGCAGATCCCGGCCCCAACCACTGCTCGCCAGGTAAGAGAGTTCCTGGGGACCACCGGGTTTTGCAGACTCTGGATTCCCGGATTTGCCACACTGGCAGCTCCCTTGTATCCACTAACCAAAGAGAAAGGGGAATTCACCTGGACCAGAGAACATCAGCTAGCCTTTGAAACTCTCAAAAAGGCACTGCTGCAGGCTCCGGCATTGGCCCTGCCAGATTTAAACAAACCTTTCACCCTATACATTGATGAAAGAAATGGAGTGGCAAGGGGAGTCCTTACCCAGGTTTTGGGACCATGGAAGCGCCCGGTATCCTACTTATCAAAGAAACTGGACCCTGTGGCCAGTGGATGGCCCTCCTGCCTGCGAGCGATAGCAGCCACGGCTGTGCTAGTAAGAGATGCTGACAAACTGACTATGGGCCAGAATGTTACCATAGTGGCCCCACACTCTCTTGATAGCATTGTCAGGCAACCACCGGACCGCTGGATGACCAACGCCTGAATGATGCACTTCCAGAGCCTATTGCTGACAGAGCGAGTAAGTTTTGCACCCCCAGCCATTCTCAACCCCGCCTCCTTACTACCTGAGGCTGACGAGGCCCCTGCACATAAGTGTGAAGAAATACTGGCAGAAGAGACTGGAATCCGGCCAGACCTCACAGACCAACCTTGGCCAGGGGCGATGACTTGGTTTACAGACGGAAGCAGCTTTGTGGTAGAAGGTAAGCGGAGGGCTGGGGCAGCAGTAGTGGATGGAAAGTCTGTCATATGGGCCAGCAGCCTGCCGGAGGGTACATCAGCTCAAAAAGTGGAACTAATCGCACTAATTCAAGCCTTAAGGCTGGCAGAAGGAAGGGCTCTTAATGTCTATACTGACATCCGGTAAGCTTTTGCCATGGCTCATGTTCACGGAGCAATATACTGACCGTGGACTGCTGACGTCTGCTGGCAAAGATATCAAAAATAAAGAAGAAATTCTCAGCTTATTAGAAGCTGTTCATCTGCCCTGTAGGGTGGCAATTATCCATTGCCCAGGACACCAGAAGGGAACTGGGCCCGTTGAAAAGGGAAATCAAATGGAAGACCAAGAAGCTAAAAAAGCAGCCCAAGGGCCAATGACTCTGGTGGTGAGAACCCAACAGCCCGCTGCTGAGGAAATAAATAAAAGAACCCTCACAGAAGAAGAGGGGCGAGATTACTTAGCTAACATACACTATCTGACTCATTTAGGAACTAAAAAAATTGGTTAGTAAGTCCCCCTATTACATTCCTGGATTAAAAAGAATTGTGGAAGAGATAGTAAAAAAAAAACTGCCGTGCTTGTGCACTTACCAACGCTGGGTCTAGCAGGCTCCAGGAGGGAAAAAGACTGCGAGGAGACAGGCCTGGAACCTACTGGGAAACTGACTTCCCTGAGGTGAAACCGGCTAGGTATGGAAATAAATATCTCCTAGTTTTTATAGACACCTTCTCGGGATGGGTCTAAGCGTACCCCACCAAGAAAGAAACGGCTAATGTAGTGGTCAAGAAGATACTTGAAGAATTCCTTCCCTGCTTTGGGATACCTAAGGTAATGGGGTCAGACAACGGACCTGCCTTCGTCTCCCAGGTAAGTCAGGGATTGGCCAGACAACTGGGGACAAATTGGAAATTACATTGTGCATACAGACCCCAGAATTCAGGACAGGTAGAAAGGATGAACAGAACGCTAAAGGAGACTCTGACTAAAATAGCCTTAGAATCCGGCAGAAGCGATTGGACAGCCGTTCTCTTATGCCTTGTTCAGGGTTCGGAATACACCTGGACCCCTTGGCCTAACTCCATTTGAATTAATGTATGGGGCGCCCTCATCCATTTTTATGACCGTAGGGGATAAGAATCGCCCGGATGTGTCTTTCTCTCCTTCTTATAGTCTTTTGGCTCGATTAAAAGCTCTCGAAATAGTAAGAAAAGAGGTCTGGGAACAGCTAAAAGAAACCTATGTTGCTGGTGACACACAGGTGCCGCCCGCACCAGTTGGAAGTAGGAGACACAGTCCTGGTGAGGAGACACAGAGCTGGAAACCTAGAACCAAGGTGGAAGAGACCCTATTTGGTGCTACTGACAACGCCCACCACGGTCAAAGTAGAAGGAATCCCCACTTGGGTCCACACATCCCACGTCAAGAGAGTACCCCCTGGAGTCAGCCATGATTAGTGGACTTTGGAGAAGACTACTAACCCTTTTAAGACTACTAACCCTGCTTCGTAGGAGCGATCCCAAAAGACTTCAACCCCCACAGTCCTGTTCAACAAAAGTGGGAGGTACTCAATGAGTGGGGTAGGGCTGTATGGACAATCGCCAAGGTACACCCTCTGTGGACTTGGTGGCCTGATCTTTTCCCTGACATCTGTAAGTTGGCTATAGGAGCCCCTCCTGGATGGGACTTGGAGGGGTACTCTGACATTCAGAGGGCACCTTTAACACCCCCTCCGTACGTAGAAAAACATTCGAGAGACCCATGGGGTGGTTGCTCTAACCAAAGGGATAGAAGTATGCTTCGAACCCATCCCTTCTATGTCTGCCCCGGGCCCCACCGAAGTCAGTCCCTCAATCCAACATGTGGAGGTAAGGCTGACTTCTTTTGCAAGAGCTGGGGTTGCGAGACTTCAGGTACAGCCCGCTGGAAGCCCTCCTCGAGCCGGGACTATACTAGAGTAACAGCCAACTATTCCCTAGCATCTTATGTACCTGGAGGATTTGACCTAGACGAGTGTACTGACTGGTGCCATCAGCTCAGTGTCACCTTCACTGAACCAGGGAAAAGAGCTCTGGGATGGACAAAAGGGTATACCTGGGGTCTTAGGATTTATAAGGAAAGATATGATGAGGGATTATTGTTCACTATCAGATTAAAAATAGAGACCCCCTACAATCCTTTAGGCCCCCCAACCAAGTCCACACCCCTCACCCATACAATTACTCAGCCTACTCCATTGATTGCGGACCCCCTTAATATGGCCGCTATCACCCAACCTCCCACTCCTCAGGTACCTCTAACTATTACCCCCGAGATTCCTTCAAGACAGAGGATGTTTAACCTAGTGAGAGGAGCCTTTTATGCCCTTAACAGAACTGATCCAAGCGCTACTGAGGACTGCTGGCTATGCCTGTCCTCGGGTCCGCCTTATTATGAAGGAATCGCCTTCAATGGAGATTTCAACAGAACCAGCAGCCATACTTCCTGCTCTTGGGGTACAGGACAAAACCTGACCCTGACTGAAGTATCCTCGAGGAATCCAGGTCTCTGTATAGGCACCCCACCTTCCACTCACAAACACCTATGTGGACAAATTCAGTCCATGTCCAGAACGGAAGCTAATTACTATCTTGTACCTTCCCCGGTTGGATGGTGGGCTTGCAATACAGGACTTACTCCCTGTGTATCAACTAAGGTTTTTAATTCATCTCATGATTTTTGTGTCATGATCTAGCTGTTACCCCGCGTATATCATCACCCTGCATCCAGTTTAGAAGAAAGCTATGCTGGCCGGCGGTCAAAAAGTGAACCAATTACTTTAACCCTGGCTGCATTCATGGGAATAGGTATGGCAGTAGGAGTGGGGATGGGAGTGTCAGCTTTGATAGAAGGAAGACAGGGAATTCAGTCTTTGAGAGATGCTGTCAATGAAGACCTAGCGGCAATAGAGAAGTCCATTGACGCTTTAGAAAAATCTTTGACCTCCCTGTCTGAGGTAGTTTTGCAGAACAGGAGAGGTCTTGATTTGTTGTTCCTAAAAGAAGGAGGACTGTGTGCTGCCCTTAAAAAAGAGTGCTGCTTCTATGCAGATCATACAGGAATAGTTAGAGACTCTATGCAGAAACTGAGAGAAAAATTAGAGCGAAGGAAACAGAAATGGGATGCTCAACGGGGGTGGTTTGAGTCGTGGTTTGAATCACGACCATCTTGGATATCTTCTTTGATTTCCGCTGTAGCCGGACCAATCCTTATGATATGCTTAGCTTTAGTTTTCGGCCCTTGTATGATAAATAGAGGAATGGCTTTCATCCAGAGTAGAATTGATACAGTAAAACTCATGGTCCTTCAAAGGCACTATCAACCTATAGTTCAGGTAGATGAAGAGTTAGGGGACACCAATCTCTAAAATTCTATGATTAGAATTAGTCTAAACAGAAGAAGAGGGGAATGAAAGGAAATAAAACTGTGATTCATGTAATGTACGTCAAATAGCCCAAAGAGTTGTTTGTGAGCTTTGAAACCTGGGGCTGAGAACATAGCAGAACAGACCAGGACGTGCCCGGGCAGGCCCATCGCCTCCCTATCTCCCACCCCTCTGACCTAAGTTAAATCTTAACAGGCTGCTGATGTTTAAATGGACCAATCATGTGAAACCGCGCCAATTCCTCCCCCAGCCCCACTCCTTTTCTATAAAACCCCCTAGCTTCCAAGCCTCGTGGTCGAATCCACTGTCTCCTGTGTGAGATACGTTTCGACCCTGAGCTCTGCCATTAAAATACCTCGTGTTGTTACATCAAGGTGTTGTGTTCTATTCGTGATTCTTGGGTGCATGCTGAATCGGGAGCTGAGTGGGGGTTTCCCCACTAGGTTCTTTCATTATACAAATGACAGCTCCTTTTTACATGAAGGAGATGAAGGAGACAAAAGAGCAGGCTATGCTGTAATGTTAGATAACAAAGTGGTTGAAGCACAGGCCCTCCATGCCCACACCACTAATCAACAGGCTGAACTAATACTTCACTTAAGCCTGTCAACTAGAACAGGGATAATCACTAAACATCTACACAGACTCCAAGTATGGTTTTTATATCTTCCTGTCCCATGTTGCTACCTGAAAGGAGCTCTGGTTACTTATGACAAAAGGAGGACCAGTAACTAATGCAAACCAAATTATGGCTATGCTAAAAAGCCTCCCATATCCCCAAAGCTATTGAAATTGTCCAAGGGAAACTCCTGAGGAAGGTAGAGTTGTGGCCCTTTAATGGTCCAGACCTGTTTCATGCTACATCCACTCCAGTAGTGACTCGCATTACAGGATTAGAAGCCTAGAAGCAGTCATGAGACAAAGAGTTTCAAGGAAACTCAGCCTCCTGGAACCTTGGCATTCCCATAGCAAGAATGCCCCAGATCTGTCCCTGCAATATTATAGAGGGTCTTGCATGCTTTCTTACAGTATTTTACTGGATATGAGTTAGAAATCTCAGGATAAGTTTAGCAAAGTGTACTTAGAATCTTCATTATAGCCAGGTATAGCAGACTACATTGCATATTAGAAGCAAGTTGGTGGAATTCTGACAAATGGAGATTCCCTAGAGATACTTAAAAGAACTGCCAAGTTACTTTCATATGCAAGTATTTACCAAAGCCTAGGAAATAGGGGGGTTGCGGTATTACATTATTCATGAGAAGGTCTGCTAGAGCAGAACCCCCTGGTGCTAGCTTTCACAAGGCTCAAAGGAGTAGCACAAATTGTGACTAGGGTGAGAAATCCTTACCTGTCATTAGCTGACCCTAGGCAGGGCTGTTTTATCTTTACTGTAAACATTACCTGGTTCTGGCCAGTCCTTTGAAGTCTTTCCTGTGTTTTGTATCAGATAACTTCTATGTACCTTGCCTGCTGTGACATCCTACTCCTTTGTTTTCTGTATTATATAAGACTGGTGTTCACTTTGTGACAATACAATCAGATTCTACACAATCTTTCCTGTCTCTGTCTGTCTGTCAATTCTTGCCGACTCCTTGTCCACCTGCCGGAACCCCTGATTCCCATGGAATGAGGGGGGCCGACTGAGCCCGGTCCATGGCAGTTTCACTCACCACAGGACATTCTCACACTACTACCCACTTCCCTTCTCTAACCTCAAACTCTGTCCTATCTCCACCAGCTTTTCCATACTAATAGCCAAGCTTTGTCTTATTTTGTTAAGACACACCTATGGCATACTCCCGAGGACTTATGTGTCTTAATATCTATCACTGCCTCTTGCAAAATGTCAGATGTCAGACCCCAATTCTAGGTATCATAGCACCCCTTTTCCCACCCACCAAGCTAGAGGTTCCCTCCCTGGGACTGACTGGCAACTTGACTTTACCCACCTGCCTACCATCAGACATTCTAAGTACCTCCTGGTCTTGGTGGACACCTTCTCAGTGTAGGTGGAGGCATTCCCCACCAGCAACAAAAGGGCTCAGTCTCTGACCTCCTTCAAGAGATCATTTCTCGATTTGGAATCCCAGCCTCCTTCTAGTCAGACAATGATCCCGAATTCACATGCCAAGTTTCTCAAACTCTATCTAAAGCCCTCAACATCCCATATTTTCAAATTCCCTATCACCCTCAGTCTTCAGAAAAGATAGAATGGACTAGCCACTCCCTAAAAACCACTCTTGCCAAACTTTCACAGTAACTTCACCTTGATTGGGTAAAACTCCTACCCTTGGCTCTTTTTAGGCTATGAGCTCTCCCACCTTTGAGGTCATGTATGGATGAATGATTCTAACTCCTGGTCTTTCACCCTCATACACTCTCCCTGCCCTGATCACCTACTCACCCCATTACTCAGTCATCTCTGCTCCTTCAGATGGAACTTTGCTGACTACCTTCTACCACAGCCACAAACTATCTCCTGCCCACACCCTGTCAACATTACAGGGCAGGTCCTTCTCTCCCTTCCAGACCATTGACCCCAACCCCTCTCTCTTAAATGGCAGGGACCCTTCAAGGTAATTCTCATGACTCACACAGCTGCTAAGCTTGAGGGACTCTCTCATTGGATCCACTTGTCTCACCTCAAACATTTTATCCCTCTACCTCAAAATAACTCTTTGTCAAAAACATCAACCCCAACAGGACCCTGCTCCCTTAAGCTCCAGAGAACATCAATCAGGACCTTGTCCCCAATCCCAGAAAAATGAGACTCCATTCCAGTAGCTGCACTCAACCCTACTAGATTAAATATGGTCTATTCCTCCAATCCCTGCTGGATACCAGGAGCTACTCAAAATTGCTGTCAACCCTATATTACCTCTCTATCTGAATATCATGACCTCTTTGTTTGCTTCCTCTTTGAGCAGACAAAAGATTATTGTAAGAAATTGCCAGATGAATATGGGGGATGCATTGATCTTGTCAGATATATATGTTAGGATCACAGACCAATCACCTCTTCTATCAATGATGCAAGACCATCTTCTTCTATATTCAGGACCCAGAGAATCCCAGGTGGGAAACAAGTGTTGTTGATAAGCTATATGTGTCTCAATTTTCCAACCTCCGGAAATTGGAGAAATAGGAAAAGTAATTAAGTACTCCTCTAAGGTAATTTCTTCCTTGATATCCACTCATAAATAACACTAACCTGTCATTTTGTCTTCTGCTTCAAACCCTGACCTCAGCCTACAAACTCCTTAATGTAACCCAACCTGGTTGCTTTAAAGATTTCTGGCTGCCCTGACTCTGGTGTTGCCAGGACACCACACCCTTTCTCTATCACTGTCTTTGGCATGGAAGAATGTATGTATGTATGTATGTATGTATGTATGTATGTATATGTATATCATATATATATATATATATCTTAAATATATATCTTAATTATATGTATCTGAAATACTTTGTTTTTTAAGATTTATTTATTATGTATATGAGTACACACTGTAGCTTTACAGATGGTTGTAAGCCTTCATCTGGTTGTTGGGAATTGAATTTAGGACCTCTGCTCACTCTGGTCAACCCTACTCCATGCAGAAAAATTTATTTTCGATTATAAATACACTATACTATTTACTATTATAAATACAGTTTACTATTGTAAGTATACTATAGTTGTCTTCAGACAAGAAGAGGGTATCAGATCTCATTATGGGTGGTTGTGAGGTAGTTGCTGGAATTTAAAATCAGGACCTGGGACATGCTCCATAGAACATAATTCCCTAAACTTGCAACAAAACCATAAGGCTTGATACCTCATTTCTGCCACAGTGCCCTACCGTCCAAAACACATCATTTCTTTGTGGTACTCAAGAATATCATCATCTACCTGCCAGCTAGCTGGTCAGGAGTTTGCACATTGATGTTTCTTTTCCATAAATTAGGGGTAATTCATGGAAAATCCTACCAATTCTAGTTGTGGACTCAATAGCTGACCAACACATCAAAAGGGCAGTTCAAATCCTGACACTCCTGATGATTGCAGGAATAAATACAGGTGTTGCTACCAGAAGAACAGAACTGACTACATCTCTAATCTTGTACAATCAGTTTTCCTCCTAGTTTATCCCCAATTTTCAACAGGTGTCTCAACCCATACTCATTCTCTAAGAACAGATCAATTCCTTGGTAGCAGTGGTACTTCAAAACTGACAAGGACTAGATCCTCTTACTGCTAAAGAGAGTGGTCTTTGCCTTTCTCTTGAAGAAGAATGCTGCTTCTATATCACTGGGGTATAATAAAAAACAAAATCGAGCAACTACAAACAGACCTGCAAAAATTTAAGGAACAACTTGATGCCTCTGATCCCTGGGTTTTCAAAAACCCCATATGGAAATGTATACTGCTCTTCCTAACACCTCTTCTCATTTTTCTGTTTTTATAATTTGCTCCCTGCTTTACTAACTTCCTCTCCACATTCTTCCAATGACAGATTCAAAAACTTTCCAACCAAACAATTAATCAGTTCCTCTTACAGGATTACCAACCACTGTCCACAGAAGAGCCTGATTCTAACAACTACCAAAAGGTCCCTATGGTGAGGACCAGCTACACCCTAAAATTGATGACATCCCTGTAGAAAGCAATTTAAGAGATCTGATGCCTCTATTCCTGCCTCACCAACCCCTCCCCCCTTTTCAATTCCCCTTTTTATAAAAAGAAAAGGTGGGGAAGGTTGGCAATCAGGAACATCTATATATGGATAAAGGTGACTTCACAACAATCAGGCATCTTTACAGCCAGATCTATAGGGAACCAACAATGAAAGACATCATCTCTAGTGGACCGAGTAGCAAAGGCATAGGTCCTGTGTTCATGTGGCACAGGCCTGATAATAGTTTCATTCTCCCTGCCTCATATCTTCTTTCCTCCCTTCTCCATTTCCACTCCCAACATCCACATGAGACATGCTGTATGGTGTGATTTTGTTGGGACCCACTGCATAGTTCTATCAAAAACTATAGTTCAACAACATCTTTTACATCGTTTTCATTAGGGAAAAATCAATACTGGTTTTGGAAGGCATTTTCAACCTGTGTTACACAGGGAGGGGGGCATGAATCATTCCTGAATGCAGATCTGAGGAATTGTTACCTGTGCTTTTTTTTTTTTTTTTAAGCTCAGGAGCCTATACCTGCAAAACAGTTAAGAGTCAAAATATCAAACCTGTGCAAATATAAAAATCCTCATAAAAGGAATTTTATAATCCAAGTAGGCATGAATTTTCAGGATGGTATGTTTCAAATGCTTTCAATGTGAACAAATTACAAACAGTTGACCAAACAAGGAAAATTCTATACATGACACTCACTGAACATGAATGACTGCAAATATCAGAAAGAGCAATCAATTTTTCCTTAAAAGACTCCACCATTAAGAAGAAAAATGGGCATGATCTCTGTGTGGTTGGTGACAATGGCCTAGACTCCAGCTCCTTCAGAGTTTCAGGAAAGCACATCACATCTTTCAAACCTATCTAGGGACAGAACATTTATACAGACTGCCTAGAAGACTGACAAGTAGGAGCTCCAAAGTTAAAAAGGGAAGAAATGGGGATGAATCATGATTTTGATCAGGTAAAGTCCTGGGTGCACCCTGGACTAGGGACAAGATGTTAAGGGATAGCTGCTAGGCCTGGCTGGAATGATCCCTGAGGCCCTTATGTATGGAGAAATATCTCACAGTTCCTTTTCTAAAATCAGGTCCATGCTAAAAAGGTAGGAGACATTTTAAGTAGTTTGAGGACTACAGCATAAAATTAAAAACAAAAAAGTTAAATAGTAAAAGAATCATTTTCCTTGTCCTCTGAGACATCAAGAAATAAAAGTAATTAAAGAAATGAAGGCCATACCTTATCCTCAGTCCCTTTATGCCACGTTTTTGTGATTGTTTGTTTTTTGGGTTGGTTTTTGTTTAGTTGTACTGGAGAACAACTAAATCATAGTAACACTTGGGGTCTAAGCAATCATGTATCTAATTCTCACAACACAAAAAACCAACAAGATGAAAACCAATTGACCCAATAAGGTAAGACTGTCTGTCTGGCATGACTTCTCTTAGGCTCCAATCTATGAGGTCCATAATTACCCTTCCTCCTGTACTAGGGGGTCCCTGTTCAGCAACCAGCTGTCCAGAACCAGCAAGTTGTACTCCAGTGGCAGGCTCCTGAGAGAAAGATAACAAGGGGAGAAGTTAGAGAAGACAGGAAAGTTTGGGATCATAGGTGCTTACACAAGCTGACTCCTGGTGCTAAAAAAATTTATTAGTAAATTCAGCATCCTATAAACAGTTTTCTGGAAAGGTAAAATGGGCTAAAATAAAATAGTTCTAAACACAACCTGTGTGTGTGTGTGTGTGTGTGTGTGTGTGTGTGTCTCAAAGACAGCCCAAGACAGCTGAAGCCAAACAACAGCCTGCAAAGACATGGAAATAAAACAGAAATATTCATCAAGATATGTTGGGCCTGTAATCCCCAATTTCATAAGCACAGCAAGAAGAGGGTCAAATGTGAGAAAGAAAAGAGCCAGGGGATGTATATCTCTCCAGCACCATGAAAACATTATAAGAATCTCTGGATATATCTATGTATTTATGCATGTGTGTAGGTGTACACATCTGGATGGATGGATGGGTAGGTGAATGGCTGGGTGGGTTGGAGAATGAGTGTGTGTGTGTGTGTGTGTGTGTGTGTGTGTGTGGATGGATGGATGGATGTTTAGATGTATGCCTGTGGATGGAGGTGTTGATAAAGATAGACACACAGAAGGATTGATAAAAAAGATTAGATACATTACATATGTATTAATTGTGAGACATGTAGACAGAAAGATAATTAGACAGACAACATATACAATTATCTATACATAGAGACACAAAGAGCCAATTTTAATTTCCCAGGATGCTGATGGGAGGGAAGAGCATAAAATGGTTGCTGTAACTAACACAACTGTCCAAAAAGTCTACTTTGTAATAGAAATTTCTATGCAGCTAAAATAAAATGGCTCTGAATACAACCTGAGCTTGGAAAAGCGACTGAGGCTTTATTTATTCCCTATAAATAGAGAAGAAACTTTAAAATTGGGGCTTTAGTAGGGCTCAGTATTCCCTTATAGTCCCAGAAAGGTGGAAGGTTTGTGAAGGAGGACTGCTTAAGCCTGGAAATTTAAGGCCTATTTGAGAAAAATACTGAGACATACCCTAATATACATGTGAAGTAATCTATTTTTTAAGGAAGCTAGGGAGGTCCCACCCAGTAGAGGCACTCCTCACCCTGAAATTAGCTGGCTGAACTAGTTTTTTGATCTCCTCACAGGTTTTCCAAAGTTGCCCCAAAACATATGAGTACTCATTAATTTCCCTATTCCTTATCCCTATTCCATATTTCTATCATTAAATTTTCTTGGAAATATGATGACATTTTTCAATATAATAAGGATCACTGCTTTTACTGTCAAGAGTAAGAATCCCATTCCAACTGTGCACTCACTTACAAAAGGAGCTGATCAAAAGACATGAGTAACAGTCAATCAACAGCTTTAAGAGAAGAACATGGAAAAACCAAACTAACACCAACTGCTTCTCAGGAACTGATAGGGTGGTGCGCAGAGGACATGGGGAGAGGTTTCCTACATAATAACGTGCATTGTGAACGAGGAAAAAAGTAAAGATGTAACAGAATAAGACGTAAAAATTGATAGCAGACATCATTCCTATAATTCTTCACAACATAACTTGCATGACAATAAATGCTGAGGAAGAAGAGCAACAGAACACTAAATGAGCCAACTCTGTCAAATTCAGAACTTGCACACAATACAAACAAATGAAGAGTAGAAAGAAGCACTCAAAAGTACTGCGACTGTCTGAGACATTAAAAACAAGGAGGAGACACAGGCTCAGTAGAAAACTGGTTGCTCCAAAATGAGCACAAATGAGCCTCATCTGAGGCGCTCTCCACATACAGAATGTACATGGACCACATGAAAAAGCGCTGGAATTCCTATGACATTCCAAGGTTACAGTTTGTCCACAAAGGAAAACACTCTGACTAATACTATTTCTACTGGAAGTTTCTACCTTCATCAGGTCTGGTACTTTGGGTAGAAAAATTCTCAGTTTCAAAGGACTATCTTCCTTGGTCTCACTTATCTTGCAGCATCCCAAGGCATTCTTACTATTCATCAGTGGAGACAACTTCATTATCTATAGATAACCAAAATGCACACACACTGGCAAAGACCACTATTACATGGAGATTCTAATATAAGTATTTAATTGTTGTTGTTCCCTAAAAGGCAAGCACAGATGAGGTTCCTATAATAAAGGTTCCAAAATAGAATACAGCTGGGAGTCAGGAAGCCCTTGGTGCATATGCTCAGAAAATATTTACACAGATATAGCAAATATCATATTTGTGATAACTAATCAAATACCCATAACTAAAATATATATGCAATACCAAACAACTGTATCAGAAAATTCAAACAACTGAATAAAACCTAACATGTGATACTCCTCACAGGCTTTCCAGATAAAAGGACAGATAACAGCATGAGAAACAACTTGTAAGCAGAGTATGTATATAGTACAGGTTGATGAGGCCCATCACTGAAATTCTAGTACTAGATAGGAAGTTACACCCAAACAATCCCTCTACTACAAACGGGACAGCAATTGGATCAGGAGCTCAGGACAGCTCAGCACAGATGTTAATCTCACAGTTATGCTCCCTGTGAAAAACAAAAACTGTCCAGATTGGGCATGGTGGTACAGTCTGAAATCACAGCATTACAGAGGCTGTGGAGAGGGCAAAAGGACCCTACTGCAGGCAAGGAAACAATTAAGACAATGCCATAACCTGTTTTAGCTACAGGGCAATTTGAATCATGGCCTGGGACATTAACAAAGACTTGATTCAAAATAACAATGTAAAAACTGGACATCTACTCTGAAAACATTGCAGAGGTATCTATGCTCCTGAGAAAACCCACAAACACATACAAAAATCAAGGAGACAACTCCATAAGTGGCTTGGTTCCAAACATGGCAAACATTTTCAATCCAAAAAAAACAGCAGGGCACATTGAAAGAATCAACTCCAGAAAGCTCAGATAGTTCTCTTTGGAAATCTCTATACCCGTCTGAAGCACAAGGTCTAGCAGCCCCAGGGACACACTATAAAAGAGGAAACATGAAACAAATCTATTCCTGTTTTTCTGTGTAACTATCTCCTTCCTACACTCTGTGTCTCTGTTTCAGCTCTGTCTCTCTCTGTCTCTTTATGTGTGTCTCACTATTTCTGAGTTTCTACATGTCTTTGTGTCTCTCTCTTTGTGACTTTGTGTGTCTGTCTGTGTCTCTCCTGTTCTCTTCTCTACTATTTGTCTCTGTCTCTCTCTGTCTCTGTCTCTCTGTCTCTCTCTCTCTCTCTGTGTATGTGTGTGTGTGTTGTGCAAACCTCAGTATCTCTTACACACTCAATAAAAAGAGTCAGGGAACCTCTCAATCATGCAGACATACAAGCCAAAGGACACAGACACACATACACTCACACACATACACATACACACAGAATGAGAGAGAGAGAGAGAGAGAGAGAGACCAAAATACAGGGGGACTTACTTTAGCCATAATTCAAATAAGACAATGGATGTGATTGAAGACAGGCTTCAATTACATGACAGGCAAATGTTATGATTTAGCTATGATTCAAAAGTCATAAAATCTAGCACATAAAAATGATGATCATAAAAAATAGATCAAAAGAAACCTTTAAATAAACTTTGCACTGGAAACTGACTATTAACACCTAATACATCCACGATCATAAATAATGGGGATATACCATTATATACACTACTTATACTCCAAAAATAAACCCATACAACAACAATATGAACTAACCAATACCTCCAGAGCTCATGTCTCTAGGAGCATATGTATCAGAAGATGGCCTATTCGGCCATCATTGTAAAGAGAGGCCCATTGGTCTTGCAAACTTTATATGCCTCAGTACAGGGGAACACCAGGGCCAAGAAGTGGGAATGGGTGGGTAAGGGAGTGGGGCAGGGAGGGCATGGGGCAGCATTGGAAATGTAAATGAAAAAAATACCTTATTAAAAAAAAATAAGATGACGAAGAAAAAAACTGAATAAAGAGAAAAAAAAATTGGAGACCTACATATGGGAACAAATGTGGAGAAATGCAGAGATTAGAGAGGGAAAAATATAGGAAAGGGAGAGAGATGGGGTAGAGTATTACAAAACCTGAGAAAGACACAGACAAAACCTAAAGTGCAGGAAAGAAGAAAGTGAGTTTACAAAGACCGAAGACAATAGGGGCAGTGGGGGTAGGCAACAGGGGAAAGAGAGTGGTGTGGGGACCAGGGGAACAAAGATGGTGAGAGAGAAAGGCTGGGGATGGGGAAAGCAAATAATCAAAACCCACCATCTGGATCCAGAGAGAAAATTGATACAAACGGAGAGAAAGGGCTGGGCAGGAGGGGTACATCTTGGAAGGAGGCAGAGTGTGGGAGAGAACTAAAAGGTGTGAAAACCCTTTTAAAGGGAGGGGAACAAGGAAGGACCATGGAAAGGGGAAAGAAGGGAGGGAAACCACTCCCGATATTTTCAAAAAATCAATAGTAATGTTTAAAAATTACTCCAAACCATAAGGCTGGCTATAAACATCGCGAAGAAGTGATAAACCAGCCCTTGGATCAGCATCCCACCACCACAACCCCTGGGGTTCAGGGAGAAGTCAAGGAACTAGAAATTTCCAGAAGCCCTCGAGGGCCATCTTTGATGGGGGAGGAGGAAACGCCTGAGGAGAGGAGGACTTGCTGGGCCGAATCCCGAGAAATATTCTACTCACTGCCATGGTGAGCAGAGGGGTCCACTGGGCCGAAACCCACACTTGGAATCGAAGGAGACGGCCCTCAACTCGGAGAAAGCCCACCAGCCAGGCGAGAAAGCCGTTAAGGCTTCAGAGCTTTGGCGCCACAGCCGCGGACCCAACAGCCACAGGTGCAGACTCAACGGCCCAAGCTGCCAATCAGACAACAGGGATTTCTGGGAACCGGAAGTTTGCGACTTCCTCTACCGCCCCCTACAGGCGGGGCTTAAAAGGAGCCTGTGGCGCCAGAAAAGGAACCCAGATGCACATTTGTGAATGCTGGCTCCCGGCTGCAAAGTACTGTGACACCCATTAAAGTGATGTTGGAAACTTAAACACCAACACAGACTAGACTTTTGCATCCCAGAGGTAGTGGGGGAACTTACACATGATTGATAAGCAAGCGTTAGTTGTAAAGGACAGAACAGATTTTTAATTTGGACTGAACAAGAAGGAATTTCCATATGCCTTGTCCTCTGAGGGTTCTACTTTAAACAGTCTACTTGCAAAGTAGGCACCAGGGGAAGAATTAACAAGGGCAATGGGGTGAGAAGGGCAATGCTGGAACTGGAAAACAGATCATTGTGGAGAAGAAGGAGAAGAAAAAAAAACAGCTCCTTTATTTACAAAAGGGTTATGGAGAGAAAGTGGGCGAAACTTGATAAAGATATGGAAAAGCATGATCAGCCTAGAACGAGGAGTGAGAATAGGCTTGGAGCACTGGGGAGAGAGTGTGGGAATGTGGGAAAATATGGGGGAGGGTTGAGAAAGGATAAAAGGTGAAGGAAAAAGAATCTGATGGAGAAGACACACTAAAGGAAAAAAGGGGGATGAGAGGAGGAACTAATTCCAGAACACAAAATATAAAAAGGGGGGACACCAGGGAAAATATTGTCAAATTGAGAAATGGAATTTCTTTGAAAGTGCACATCTCCCACCGTTGACTGAGGAAGATTCAATCCTATTTCTCCTGAAGTGGAAATAGAATCATCTATGAGTTGAACTCCACCCTGGTCATACAGAAACCCAATCTCAAGAAACAACTAACACTGCTGTAATGGTTGCAAGGACAAATTCTACAACTACACAAACACCAGCAGCAGGCAACAACAGCAACAGTAATACAACATCAAAAAAAAAAAAAAGATACTATTGGAAAACTAATGGGCCATGGAAGAGCAAAATGGGTTTAGGAATTTGGAAAGTAGTGATGAAGGAAAATTGTCTTGTACAAGATACAATAGTTTAGAGAGTTGTAAATGGGAATATAAAAATACAATAACAGGGCTGGAGAGATGGCTCAGCGGTTAAGAGCCCTGAGTGCTCTTCTGAAGGTCTTGAGTTCAAATACCAGCAACCACATGGTGGCTCACAACCATGTAACAAGATTTGGGGCCCTCTTCTGGAGTGTATGAAGACAGCTACAGTGTATTTAACGATAATAAGTAAAGAAATCTTTAAAAAAAATACAGTAACAATGGGGTGAGAAGATGAAGGCAGAAGGAACAAAGCCAGGCACCCAAAGTCTGGAAGTACAGTAAGAAATGGGACAAAGACATAACCAATAAAGAAAACAGGAGGAACAGGCTGAGGATATAGGTAAAGAGGGAAAAGAAGGACTAAACAGAAAAGCTGAGAGGGGAGGCAGCATAGGTCAAAAGATACAGATATGATTTAAAACAAAAGACATGAGGGGGAAAAATTGGATGAGAAGGAAAGACTTTGTGGAGAAGAACAGGGCAAGGGAGAAAAAAGAGACACCAGGAGACTACAAAATCAGGAGAACATGAAACCACTGCTGCCTGAAGCCACACAGCTCAGTGACCTAAGCAAAAACCCCAAGCTAGACTGCATCTTTCAGTATACCATTAGGACTAGGCAGGTGTTCTTCCGTTGACACTACATGACCACTAAGGTCTGTGACAGGTTGGTGGCTCCTTGTGGAGGCTTTTCTCCTCTTATCCAGTGAGGTTCCTGAGAAGATGACCCTGGGCCAGCAAATAATCGCCCACCAGCACACATACAAGCAACCATCAATAAACGTGGTGGGACACTTAGAAAATGGGAGAAAATGCATTACAGCCTAAGTGTAACATTGACAGGATGGGAAGGAGAATGGTGTGTAGCTGTGAAAATAACCAAAACCTAAATTCTACATATGTGCAACTGTCATCGAATGAGAGAATATTACCACCATCACTTACAAACAAAAAGCTTATACCTTGGCAAGTCTGAATAATGTGACACTGTTTAATGATGTCAACACTACAATACAATAGTAAATTTACATACTCCCTCTGTGGGAATATTATTTCTGGCTTTGGAAGGGATTTTCAGCCTGTGTTATGTATGGAGGGAGCAGCACAGCTCTGAGAAATTCTTACCCTAGGCCTTTCATCCTCAGTGGCCTCGACCAGGAGAGCAGAGCAGATAAGGGTCAAAATATCAGGCCTGTGCTACCATGAAAATCCTCACAACAGGAGTTTTCTAACACAAGAAGGCATGAGTTCTAAGGACTCAAATTTAGTCAATGCGAACAAATTACAGGCAGGAAAACAAGTAAGGATAATTCTATGCAGGATAACACTCCCTAAATGTGAATGAATTTTAACTATCTAAAACAGCAAACTACCTTTCCTTAAAAGACAACAAGAAGTAAATAGAAGAAAGGCAGGATCTAAAGCTGGTGACACTGGAATGGACTCTGGCCACTTCAGAGGTTCAAGAAAGTACATCACAACTTCCAAACCTACCTAGGGACAAAACAATTATACAGTCTGCTTAGAAGACTGACAGAAGGAGCTCCAAGGTTTAAAAGGAAAAACACGGAGAAGGATCATGCTTTTGCTCAGCTACAGTCCTGGGAGTACCATGGATTACAGACAAGTTGTTAAGGGCTAGCTAGGGCTGTCTCGAGTGTTTCCATAAGCCCTGATGTATGGAGAAATACCTCAGTTCCTTTTCTAACACCAGGCCCATGCTAAACAGGCAATAGACATTTTAAAGGATTTGATGAAAAACCATCAAAAATAAAATTAAAAGGTCAACTGTGAAACAACTGTTTCCCTTGTCTTCTGATTGACCAGCAAACAAAGTAATCCAAGAACTGATGCCCATTCCTCACCATCAGTCCCTTTTGGTTCATTCTATGCTTGTTTGTTTTCTGGTTTTGGGTGGCATCCTGAGGCACAACTTAGTCAGTCATACCTTGGGTATAAGCAATCATGTATCTAATTCTGACAACACAGACCCATCAAGATGAAACCCAATTGACCCTATTAGGCAGCACTCTGTCTGTCTGGCATGACTTCTCTTAGGCTCCAATGTATGAGGTCCATAATTACCCTTGCTTCTGTACTGGAGGGTCCCGGTTCAGCAACCAGCTCTCCAGAACCAGCAAGTTGCACTCCAGTGGCAGGCTCCTGAGAGAAACATCACAAGGGGAGAAGTTAGGGGAGACAGCGAAATTTGGGATCAGGGGTGCTTATATAAAGTTACTGCTACTGTACAAAATTGATTAAGAAACTTAGCATCTTATATAGAGTTTTCTTGACAGGAAAAACAGGACAGTTTCAGCCAAAGCTATCACACAATGAAATGAAGTCAGATTAATGTCTTTAAAGCACAGATCCATAAGTATGCCTGGTTTTAGACTAGCAACTAGGATCACTCTGCACAGATCTATGCCTCAAAATTCCCAGGATTCCCTTGTCCCAGAAATGTGGAAGGCTGATGAAGGAGGAATGGGTAAGCCTAGGAATGAAAGTTATACCTGGGAAACTGAGTCCTGCTGTCACGGACACATAAAGGCATCTATTGGTTGAGGCCCCTGGGTTACTGTGATGCTCCACATTTTACATACACTAAACATCTTAAATTCAGCTACCTCAAATAGTCCCTTAATCTCTTAACAGGTTTTCCATAGTTACCCAAAAACTTATGAATATGCATGGTCTTTCCTATTTCATACATTGTCCTAGATTTTCATGGAAATATGATCAGAACATTGAGAATTATAAAAAAAATTACTGCTTCAGTTGTCAAGAGTAACATTCTCATTCCAAATGTGCATTCAGATACAAAACTAACTGAGCAGAATCATGGGCAACACAAAGTCACAGGCTTTAATAGCAGGGCATTTGAAAAGCCTGACAAACACCAGCAACCTCAAAGAGGGACAGGTAACCAGCCCAGCAATATGGCTGTGAATAAGTAAATATGTGCTCAGAATAAAAACTCACAATATAAATAAGTCACAGGTATGGCTCCCATTACTCTTCACAACATAACTTGCATGGCAATAGATACTGAGGAAGGAAGGACAGCAGGAAACTAATTGGCCAACTCTTTGTCAAATTCAGAACATGCAAACAATACAAACAAATGAAGAGTAGAAAGAAGCACTCAAAAGTACTGTGACTGACTGAGACATTAAAATAAAGGAGGAGACAGAGGCTCAGTAGAAAACTGGTTGCTCCAAAATGACCACAAATGAGCCTCAACTGAGGCCCTCTCCACATACAAGATGTACATGGACCACATGATGCAGCCACTAAGCTCTACAATCCCTGGCTTCTAATGACCAGCAGGACAGATTCACACACCCATCCAGCTTGTCACAGAGGAACTGGAAAAGCACTGGAATTCCTATGACATTCCAAGGTTACAGTTTGGCCACAAAGGAAAGCACTCTGACTAATACTATTTCTACTGGAAGTTTCTACCTTCATCAGGTCTGGTACTTTGGGTGGAATAATTCTCAGTTTCAAAGGACTATCTTCCTTGGTCTCACTTATGTTGCAGCATCCCAAAGCATTCTTACTATTCATCAGTGAAGACAACTTCATTATCTACTTATAACCAAAATGCATGCACACTGGCAAACACCACCATTATATGGAGGTATTATAATAAGTATTTAATAGTTGTTGTTGTTCCCTAAAAGGCAAGCACAGATGAGATTTCTATAAGAAAGTTTGCAAAGCAGAATACAGCTGGGAGTCAGGAAGCCCTTGGTGCATATGCTCAGAAAATACACAAATACAGCAAATATCATATTTGTGATGACTAATCAAATACCCATAACTAAAGTATGTAATCAATGCCAAACAACTACATCAGAAAATTCAAACAACTGAATAAAACCTAACCTGTGCTACTCCTCACAGGCTTTCCAGATAAGAGGACAGATAACAGCACAACTAACAACTTGTAAGCAGAGTATGTATAGTGCAGGGTGATGAGGCTCACATATGAAATTCCAGTACTACAAAGAAAAGCACACCCATGCAATCCCCCTACTGCCAAGGGGGCAGCAGTTGGATCAGGAGCTCAGGACAGCTCAGCACAGATGTTTATCTCACAGTTATGCTCCCTGTGAAAAACAGAAACTGTCCAGATTGGGCATGGTGGTACAGTCTGAAATCACAGCATTAGAGGCGCTGTGGAGAGGGCATATGGACCCTCACTGCAGGCAAGGAAACAATTAAGACAATGCCACTATCTGTTTTAGTACATGGCAATTTGATTCATGGCCCTGGACATTAACCAAGACTTTTTTCAAAGTAACAATTTAAAAACTCGACATCCACCCTGAAAAAAAATGCAGGGGTATCTATGCTCCTGGGAAAACCCACAAACAGAAAGAAAAATCAAGGAGACAACACCACAAGTGGCTTGGTTCAAACATGGCAAACATTTTCAATCCAAAAACCAGCAGGGCACATTGAAATAATCATCTCCAGAAAGCTCAGATAGCTCTCTTTGAAAATCTCTACACCTGTCTGAAGCACAAGGGCTACTGGGCCCAGGGACACACTTAAAAAGAGGAAATATGAGAGACAAAGTTTGGAGATGTGACGAAAGGATGGACCATCTAGAGACTGCCATATCCATGGATCCATCCTATAATCAGCTTCCAAACGCTGACACCATTGCATACACTAGCAAGATTTTGCTGAAAGGACCCAGATATAGCTGTCTCTTGTGAGACTATGCCGGGGCCTAGCAAACACAGAAGTGGATGCTCACAGTCAGCTATTAGATGGATCACAGGGCTCCCAATGGAGGAGCTAAAGAAAGCACCCAAGGAGCTAAAGGGATCTGCAAACCTATAGGTGGAACAACATTATGAACTAACCAGTACCCCGGAGCTCTGGACTCTAGCTGCATATGTATCAAAAGGTGGCCTAGTCAGCCATCACTGTAAAGAGAGGCCCATTGGACATGCAAACTTTATATGCCCCAGTACAGGGGAACGCCAGGGCCAAAAAGTGGGAGTGGGTGGGTAGGGAAGTGGGGTGGGGGAGGGTATGAGTGACTTTTGGGATAGCATTGGAAATGTAATTGAGGAAAATACGTAATAAAAATATTTTTTTAAAAAAGAGGAAACATGAAATTAACTCTATTGCAGTCTTTCTGTGTAACTATCTCCTTCCTTCCCTCTATGTGTCTCTGTTTCAGCTGTCTCTCTCTGTCTCTGTCTCTGTCTATCTGACTCTCTCTCTCTTTCTCTCTCTCTCTCCCTCTCTCTATCTTTGTGTGTGTGTGTGTGTATGTGTGTGTGATTGTGCGTGTGTTGTGTGCAAACCTGGGTATCTCTTACACTTGCTACAAAGAGGCAGGGAGTCTTTCAATCAAGCAGACTCGCAAGCAAAAGGACAGGGATGCATTTCCCCTCCCTCCCACACAGACACACAAAGAGACAGAGAGAGAGAGAGACAGAGAGACAGCCAGACACTTAGACTTACTTTATCCAAAACTCATATAAGACATAGGATGTTACTGAAGACAGACTTCAATTAAATACCGCACTCAAATGCTATGAGATAGCTATGATTCAAAAGTCATAAAATCTAGAACAAGTAAGAAATGATCATAAAAACATAGATCCATAGAAACATTTAAAGAAAGTTTGCACTGGAAACTGACTATAAACACCTGATCACTCCATGATCATGAATAGCAATAGGAATATACACTTATATAAACTACCTATGCTCCAAAAAGATACCCATACATATAACATTGGAGACCTAGAATTGGGAACTAATGTCTAAAAATGCAGGATAGAAAGGAAACAATATAGGAAAGAGAGAAAGTTGCAGAAGTGTATTACAAAGCCTCGAAAAGACAAAGAAGATAAACTAAAGATACAAGGAAGGAAAAATCTAGGTGGGAAAGATAGAACAAAATAGGGATAGTTAGGGGGAGAAGAGGAACAGAGGCAGGAGGGAAGCAAGGATGGTAAGGTGGGGCAGTAGGAAAGCAAATAAACTTCACCAGGAGCCTGGGTGAATGATGACACAAGGGGAGGGAAAGGCAAATGGGGCAGACCTTGGAAGGAGGCAGAGTGTGGGAGAGAACTAAAAGGTGTGAAAACCCTTTTAAAGAGAGGGGTACAGGAAAGGACCATGGAAAGGGGAAAGAAGGGAGGGAAACCACTCCCGATATTTTCAAAAAATCAACAGTAATGTTTAAAAATTACTCCAAACCATAAGGCTGGCTATAAACATCGCGAAGAAGTGATAAACCAGCCCTTGGATCAGCATCCCACCACCACAACCCCTGGGGTTCAGGGAGAAGTCAAGGAACTAGAAATTTCCAGAAGCCCTCGAGGGCCATCTTTGATGGGGGAGGAGGAAACGCCTGAGGAGAGGAGGACTTGCTGGGCCGAATCCCGAGAAATATTCTACTCACTGCCATGGTGAGCAGAGGGGTCCACTGGGCAGAAACCCACACTTGGAATCGAAGGAGATGGCCCTCAACTCGGAGAAAGCCCACCAGCCAGGCGAGAAAGCCGTTAAGGCTTCAGAGCTTTGGCGCCATAGCCGCGGACCCAATGCCCACAGGTGCGGACCCAACGGCCCAAGCTGCCAATCAGACAACAGGGATTTCTGGGAACCGGAAGTTTGCGACTTCCTCTACCGCCCCCTACAGGCGGGGCTTAAAAGGACCCTGTTTCCTAAGTGTGCTTTTTAATGAAGTCGTCTTTGGTCTACAAAGTAGACCAATATTGGTAGTTTAGGACTGTAAATAACAATAATGTCCAGTCCTTTGGGTAGGAGCAATTTAAGGAATATTTTTTATAGAATTTATTATATTAAGTTGCGTCAAAAATAGTAATGTTTACAAAGACAGATGTAAATGAAATTTTCCAAATTTCCTCAGTGTTTTTTTTTCCTGTGGCAAGAACAGTACACTTATGAATTAGAAAATAATAGCAAAAGACAAAACAAACCCATGGGCAAAATAAAAAGAAATGCTCAGTTTGAAATAAGGAGAATGAGAGGGAAATCATGATTTAACCAAGAAATTAATAGAACCTGGGAAAAAAATAGTGGGACTCTAGCCAAGTAGTAAGGAACCAGAGACATGCTGGAAAGGGGAGACAAAGATGAAGAAGAGCTAAACATGATATAATCATGCCAACGAAATAAAAATACAAGGTATGCATGGGAGGTATAATAAGCACAGAACTCTAAATAAGCATACCTGATTTCAAGCTGTACTGCAGAGCAGTAGTACTAAAAAACACATGGTGTTGGCCTAAAAGCAGAAGTTATGTCAAGGGAATTGAGTTGAAAACTCAACAATAAATCTACATACCTATGGATACTTAATTTTTGTTAATGAAGACAAAATTTTACAGTGGAAAATAGAAAGTATCTTCAACAAATGGTGCTGGTCTAACTCCATATCTGCATGTAGAAGCCTGCAAACAGACCCATATCCATATCTGCATGTAGAAGCCTGCAAATAGACCCATATCCATCACCCTTCATAAAACTCCAGTGCAAGTGGATCAAAGACCTTAATATAAAACCAGATATACAGCCAGGCGTGGTGGCACACACCTTTAATCCCAGCACTTGGGAGGCAGAGGCAAGCAGATTTCTGAATTTGAGGTTAGCCTGGTCTACAGAGTGGGTTCCAGGACAGCCAGGGCTAAGCAGAGAAACCCTGTTTTGGAAGAAAAAAAAACAGATATATGAAACTTGATGAAAGAGAAAGTGGGGAACAGACTTGGATACATTGTAACAGGAGACAAGTTCCTGAACAGAACAACAATAGCTCAGACACTAAGATCAGAAATTACTAAATGGGACCTCATGAAACTGAAAAGTGTCTAGAAGGCAAAAAGACACCATTATTAGAACAAAACAGCAACCCATATAATCAGAAAAGATCTTCACCAACCCCACATCTGCCACAGGACTAATAACCAAAATATATAAAGAACTCAAGAAACTACACATCAACAATTAAATAATCCAAGTAAAAATGAGGAACAGATCTAAACAGAATTCTCTACAGGAGAGTATCAAATGGCCAAGAAGCACTTAATTTTCAACATCCTTATTCATCTTGGAAATGCAAATAAAAATGACTCTCAGATTCTATCTTACACCTGTCACAATAGCTAATATCAAAAATACAAATAAGGGCAATATCAACCTATAGTTCAGGTAGATGAAGAGTTAGGGGACACCATTCTCTAAAATTCTATGATTAGAATTAGTCTAAACAGAAGAAGAGGGGAATGAAAGGAAATAAAACTTGAGACCTGTGATTCATGTAATGTATGTCAAATAGCCCAGAGTTGTTTGTGAGCTTTGAAACCTGGGGCTGAGAACATAGCAGAACAGACCAGGACATGCCCAGGCAGGCCCATCGCCTCCCTATCTCTCACCCCTCTGATCTAAGTTAAATGTTAACAGGCTGCTGATGTTTAAATGAACCAATCATGAGAAACCACGCCAATTCCTCCCCCAGCCCCACTCCTTTTCTATAAAACCCCCTAGCTTTAAGCCTCGTGGTCGAATACACTGTCTCCTGTGTGAGATACGTTTCGACCCTGAGCTCTGCCATTAAAATACCTTGTGTTGTTACATCAAGGTGTTGTGTTCTATTCGTGATTCTTGGGTGCATGCCGAATCGGGAGCTGAGTGGGGGTTTCCCCATGAGGTTCTTTCACAAACAGAAGGAAAAGGGCCCAAGAGAAGGCCTAAGAATCAGAGACCTACTCTTTTGCACATGCAGGAATCCCATAAAAACACCATAACATAAATGCAGAGGACCTGGTATAGACGTGTACAGGTTCTGTGCATGCTGATTTAGTCTCTGTGAATTCATATGAGCTTTGCTCATGTTAATCCGGAGGTTATGGGGCTCCTATAGCCAACTTACAGATGTCAGGGAAAAGATCAGGCCACCAAGTCCACAGAGGATGTACCTCGGTGATTGTCCATACAGCCCTACCCCCCTCATTGAGTAACTCCCAAGTTTGTTGAACAGGACTGTGGGGGTTGAAGTTCTTTGGGATCGCTCCTAGGAAGCAGGTGCAACTTAAAAGGGTTAGTAGTCTTCTCCAAAGTCCACTCATCATGGCTGACTCCAGGGGGTGCTCTCTTGATGTGGGATGCGTGGACCCAAGTGGGGATTCCTTCCACTTTGACTGTGGTGGGCGTTGTCAGTAGCACCAAGTAGGGTCTCTTCCACCTTGGTTCTAGGTTTCCAGCTCTCTGACTCCTCACCAGGACTGTGTCTCCTACTTCCAACTGGTGCGGGCGGCACCTGTGTGTCACCAGCAACATAGGTTTCTTTTAGCTGTTCCCAGACCTCTTTTCTTACTATTTCGAGAGCTTTTAATCGAGCCAAAAGACTAGAAGGAGGAGAGAAAGACACATCCGGGCGATTCTTATCCCCTACGGTCATAAAAATGGATGAGGGCGCCCCATACATTAAATCAAATGGAGTTAGGCCAAGGTGTCCAGGTGTATTCCGAACCCTGAACAAGGCATAAGAGAGAACAGCTGCCCAATCGCTTCCGCTGGATTCTAAGGCTATTTTAGTCAGAGTCTCCTTTAGTGTTCTGTTCATCCTTTCTACCTGTCCTGAACTCTGGGTTTGTATGCACAATGTAATTTCCAATTTGTCCCCAGTTGTCTGGCCAATCCCTGACTTACCTGGGAGACGAAGGCAGGTCCGTTGTCTGACCCCATTACCTTAGGTATCCCAAAGCAGGGAAGGAATTCTTCAAGTATCTTCTTGACCACTACATTAGCCGTTTCTTTCTTGGTGGGGTACGCTTAGACCCATCCCGAGAAGGTGTCTATAAAAACTAGGAGATATTTATTTCCATACCTAGCCGGTTTCACCTCAGGGAAGTCAGTTTACCAGTAGGTTCCAGGCCTGTCTCCTCGCAGTCGTTTTCCCTCCTGGAGCCTGCTAGACCCAGCGTTGGTAAGTGCACAAGCACGGCAGTTTTTTTTTTACTATCTCTTCCACAATTCTTTTTAATCCAGGAATGTAATAGGGGGACTTACTAACCAATTTTTTTAGTTCCTAAATGAGTCAGATAGTGTATGTTAGCTAAGTAATCTCGCCCCTCTTCTTCTGTGAGGGTTCTTTTATTTATTTCCTCAGCAGCGGGCTGTGGGTTCTCACCACCAGAGTCATTGGCCCTTGGGCTGCTTTTTTAGCTTCTTGGTCTGCCATTTGATTTCCCTTTTCAGCGGGCCCTGTTCCCTTCTGGTGTCCTGGGCAATGGATAATTGCCACCCTACAGGGCAGATGAACAGCTTCTAATAAGCTGAGAATTTCTTCTTTATTTTTGATATCTTTGCCAGCAGACGTCAGCAGTCCACGGTCAGTATATTGCTCCGTGAACATGAGCCATGGCAAAAGCTTACCGGATGTCGGTATAGACATTAAGAGCCCTTCCTTCTGCCAGCCTTAAGGCTTGAATTAGTGCGATTAGTTCCACTTTTTGAGCTGATGTACCCTCCGGCAGGCTGCTGGCCCATATGACAGACTTTCCATCCACTACTGCTGCCCCAGCCCTCCGCTTACCTTCTACCACAAAGCTGCTTCCGTCTGTAAACCAAGTCATCGCCCCTGGCCAAGGTTGGTCTGTGAGGTCTGGCCGGATTCCAGTCTCTTCTGCCAGTATTTCTTCACACTTATGTGCAGGGGCCTCGTCAGCCTCAGGTAGTAAGGAGGCGGGGTTGAGAATGGCTGGGGGTGCAAAACTTACTCGCTGTCAGCAATAGGCTCTGGAAGTGCATCATTCAGGCGTTGGTCATCCAGCGGTCCGGTGGTTGCCTGACGATGCTATCAAGAGAGTGTGGGGCCACTATGGTAACATTCTGGCCCATAGTCAGTTTGTCAGCATCTCTTACTAGCACAGCCGTGGCTGCTATCGCTCGCAGGCAGGAGGGCCATCCACTGGCCACAGGGTCCAGTTTCTTTGATAAGTAGGATACCGGGCGCTTCCATGGTCCCAAAACCTGGGTAAGGACTCCCCTTGCCACTCCATTTCTTTCATCAATGTATAGGGTGAAAGGTTTGTTTAAATCTGGCAGGGCCAATGCCGGAGCCTGCAGCAGTGCCTTTTTGAGAGTTTCAAAGGCTAGCTGATGTTCTCTGGTCCAGGTGAATTCCCCTTTCTCTTTGGTTAGTGGATACAAGGGAGCTGCCAGTGTGGCAAATCCGGGAATCCAGAGTCTGCAAAACCCGGTGGTCCCCAGGAACTCTCTTACCTGGCGAGCAGTGGTTGGGGCCGGGATCTGCATAACAGCTTGTTTTCTGGCTTCTGTGAGCCACCGTTGTCTATCTCTCAGGACATATCCTAGGTAGGTCACTTCTATATGGCATAACTGAGCCTTTTTAGCAGAGGCCTGATACCCCAGATTACCTAACTCCCCCAGGAGGTTTTGGGTCCCAATTTCACAGTCCTCGCGTGTTTCTGCAGCTAGGTGCAGGTCATCTACATATTGCAGAAGAGTCAACTGTGGGTTATTGGCTCGGAAAAGAGCAAGATCTTGGTGTAGGGCTTTATCAAACGAAGTGGGCAAGTTCTTGAATCCCTGAGGCAGCCTCGTCCATGTGAGCTGTCCGGCTTGCCCACTCTCGGAGTCTTGCCATTCGAAAGTTAACAAGGGCTGGATGTTGGGGTGTAACCTCAAACAGAAAAAAAGTGTCTTTAAGATCCAGGATTGTGTACCATGTCCAACCAGGTGGCAAGGTGCTGAGAAGTTTATAAGGATTTGACACCATGGGGTGTATGTCCTGAACTCTCTTGTTGACCTCTCTAAGGTCCTGGATTGGACGGTAGTCACTGGTCCCTAGTTTTTTTTACTGGAAGTAGAGGAGTGTTCCAAGGGGATTTGCATGGAACCAAAATCCCTTGTTGGAGCAGTTTGTTGATTTGGGGGCGTATACCCTCTTGAGCTTCTCTGCTCATGGGATATTGTCAGACCCCTATAGGGGTGGCCCCGGACTTAATTTGAATCACCACGGGGGGGGGGACCAGTTTTGCCATCTCCACTCCTCCCGTTTCTGCCCAAGCCTGAGGGTATCGAATCAACCAGTCCTGTAATCCCTCAGGGGGCTTTACTTTATTTTGGTAAAGTCGATATTCCTCCCCTAGTTGTAAAGACAGCTCTAGAGTCTGGGGCACTTTTATTCCCTGGAAAACCTCCGGTCGATGAGAGGTGAAAGTTATTTGTGCTTTTAATTTGGTTAGTAAGTCTCTCCCCAATAAAGGCATAGGACACTCTGGATTGACTAGAAACGAATGAGTTACTCGATTTCGCCCTATGTCTACTACTCGGGATGTGGTCCATGGATACGATTTTTGTCCCATGGCCCCGATCACCAAGGTTTTTTCATTTTTCTTCACTTTTCCTAGAGGTGTTTTGAGTACTGAAAATTCGTCTCCGTGTCGACTATAAAGTCCACGGGGGTCCCCTCCACTTCTAAGGTTACCATAGGCTCAGGGAGGGGGGTTGAGCCCCGTTCCCCCTAGTCTTCATCTTCTCCAAGAGAAAGCACCTTTACCTCTTGTTTTTTTTTCGGACAGTCACTCTTCCAGTGGCCCATTTCCTTGCAATATGCGCATTGGTTCCTCTCCAGGCGCTGCCCGCCTTTCCTGGGTCTCCTTGGTCCCTGCTGTCTTTTGTCTCTCAGGTTCCCTGACTGTCTACCTCTTTTTCCGTTATCTCTTTCTCCTACTGCAGCCAGGATCCTAGTCAAAACCTTTTCTTGCCTCCTGTCTCTCCTATCCTCATCCTCTCTTTTCTCTCTTTTCTCTCTCTCTAAATTTTCATCTTCTGTTTCTCTCCTATGATACACTTTCTCTGCCTCTCTAACTACATCCCTTATGGTGTAATCCTGCAAGCCCTCAATTCGCTGTAACTTCTTCCTAATGTCAGGAGCCGACTGGCCAATGAAGGCCATAATTACTGAGGTCCTTTGACCCTCAGATGTGGGGTCAAATGGGGTATATCTCCTATAAGCCTCCATGAGACTTTCGAGGAAGACTGAGGGGGGGCTCAGTTGCTCCCTGCATAACCTCTCTTACCTTGGCCAGAATCGTGGGCTGCCGGGCAGCACCTCTGAGACCCGCCACTAGGACCCTGCGATAATTGGACAGTCGTTCCCTACCTGGTGCTGTATTATAATCCCATCAGGGCCGGGTTAGTGGGAATCCTTAATCTATCTCAGCTGGAGTTTGGACAGGGTGCCCAGCCTTGTCTTGGACGTTTTTCCAAGCCTCAAGGAGAATCCTCTCTCTCTCCTCAGTTGTGAATAGAGTCTGCAGAAGCTACTGGCAGTCATCCCAGGTCTGCTGGTGTGAATACATTAATGATTCAACCAACCCAGTGAGTCCTGCAGGGTTTTCTGAAAAAGGGGGGTGATTAGCTTTCCAGTTATAGAGGTCAGAAGAGGAAAAAGGCCAATACTGTAGGGGTTGTAGATTATTCGGATCGGCAGGGGGAGCCCCAATAGCCCTGAGGGGGACCACCACGGTTGAATCCGCAGGCCCCTCAGGGGTGACTCCTCGCTGGCTCCTTGTTCCTGTGGAAGGACCCCCTCCTCCGGCCAGGGCCTGAGGCAGGGGTCCCGAGGGAGCTGAAGGTTGGGGCTGGGGAGCATATGGTAGAGGTTGAGGGGTATTGGGCCACTCAGGGGGTTCTTCAATCTCTGGATAGATCTTGGGGGGGTTTCGTCACTGGTGTGCTGCGATCATCTCCCCTGAGCAGTGGTTTCAGTTTCTCTTTCTCACCATTTTCTCGGGTGGCTAGGATCTTGGTGCCAGGGCAGAGATGCGGGAGGAATGGGCGAACCCAAGGGTGTGGGTAGCGTGCCAAGTCCTCCCATACTGTGATGTACAGTTGCTGGTCTGGATGCGACCCTGGCCCTTCCTGAAAAACAATGGCCTTCACAGCCCTTATGGTGGGTAAGTAAAAAGTTCCTTCTGGTGGCCAACCTACTCCAAAAACAGGCCATTCTGAGGAACAGAAAGTCATCCATGGCTTTTTCTTCACTATTACTGACAAATTTGGTCCTCTAGCCCTAACGTCCGTCCAATGGTCCTTAGTCAAAGATAAAGGAGTAGACACAGTCTGTCCCATAGTGAAGAATAAGAATAAACACAACACAATGACAGAGACGGAAAACACTAAGACATCCAAACACACTCTTCCGCATCTGGACTTACACAACCAGCCAAATGCTACCTCTGATGGAGTGGAACTCCGTGTCCACTCCTCTGCCAGGAAGAGCACTCACTCTTTTTCACTCTGCCAGGCAACAGCCAGGTCCTCCTGACTGTTCCATACCCTGGGCACTCCAGGGTCTCGCTCAGAATGTCTTACAAGGGAGCAGCCTGTGGGGAAATAGACCGTCGTCTTCCCACAGCCACTAGGGTCCTTATGGTCCACAGTGGCAGCTGCCAGAATACAGAATACCAGAACTGGTAACACAGGTGGGGCTCAAACCCACAATCTCAGAATTGAAAAACTAAGACACAAATTCAGCAGTGCCACACTTAGACACTTAGACAACAGACAACATAACTAGACTCACACAAACAAATGCACCTTCAAGGGGTCCTTCGGGGTTCCTGGGTGTCATGCAGATCTCGCTGGGGCCTCCAAATGAAAGAACCTAGTGGGGAAACCCCCACTCAGCTCCCGATTCGGCATGCACCCAAGAATCACGAATAGAACACAACACCTTGATGTAACAACACAAGGTATTTTAATGGCAGAGCTCAGGGTCGAAACGTATCTCACACAGGAGACAGTAGTTTAGACCATGAGGCTTGGAAGCTATGGGTTTTTATAGAAAAGGAGTGGGGCTGGAGGAGGAATTGGCGCGGTTTCACATGATTGGTTCATTTAAACATCAGCAGCCTGTTAACATTTAACTTAGGTCAGAGGGGTGAGAGATAGGGAGGCGATGGGCCTGCCTGGGCATGTCCTGGTCTGTTCTGCTATGTTCTCAGCCCCAGGTTTCAAAGCTCACAAACAACTCTTTGAGCTATTTGACATACATTACATGAATCACAGGTCTCAAGTTTTATTTCCTTTCATTTGTTTGTCTTGTCCAATGTTGTTGTGATAGTTTTTGTTTTATCTTACTATATTTAATTTTGTTTTATTTTTGAATGAATGAATGAATGAATGAATGAATGAATGAAAACCTAGCCACTAGGGCAAAGGTTACCAAGTAAACTGTTATTTATATTTGCTGAAAGCTGGAAAATCAGTTTCCTCCGAAGGAGTGATCCTGGGTATATCAACCACTTTAGGATAGGCTTCATATTCAGGAGTAATTGAGCTACATATAATGGACTCCGAAATGTTTTGGGTGCTTTTGTTTGGTTACATATTAATGTTCTTTGTTTTTTGTATTTGTTTTCTTTTTGGGCTGTTGTCTTATTCTTTTTTCTTAGCATTGCGGGGCTTTATTGTTGTATTGGATCTTTGACTTTTTGAGAACACTTAAAGTTGGATGTGTCGGGATGGGGAGAAGAACTGGAAAGACTTGGGGGAAAAAAGTTTAGTTGTGATCAAAATATATTTATTGTAAATATTGTTTTAAATAATAAAAAGTAATAAAATATAGAAACCAAGCAATCATGACCCACTCAGGACACAAGAAAAGCAAATTGTTTTAATTGTTGTAGGGTTTTGTGTGTGTGTGTTTATTATCAGTCTCCACTATGTGAAACAGACTGGGATCCAATTCACATTCTCATGCCTCAGACCCAAGTCTCTATATATGTCCCCAGGTTGGTTCATAGTAGTGATATCAATAGGATATGCTGATCCAAAAAAATTTTTCAATCAGAAGTAGTAGTATAGGCCTATAATCCCAACACTTAAAGGGCTGAGGCAGGAGAAACCCAACATGGTGACCAGGTAGACTATGCAAAGATCAGACCAGTCTTAGCATTTAATAATATATGAGCAATGAGCAAAAGAGAAAGGAAAATAACAATAGGAAAGTGAACTGATTTTTTTCATCACTAGTGACCTATATCTGCAATCTCAGGACTTAAGAAGCTAAGGCCAAAGGATTTCTACATCCAGTTCTGCCTGAGCTACTTAGAGAGTTCATAGTTCTGTCTAGGTCATACAGAGAAAGTCTCTTTCATAAAATGGAAAACAATGTACAAGTAATCTGCTTGTGAATGTGTTGCCTTATCAAATCTAACTAATTGCTACAATCCATGTAGTTATAGATCTATGCAAGCTAGACTCCAACTTGCAGTTTTCCTTTAATATGTCCTTAAATTTTAGTCAATCCTGAATGTAGAGTGTTAGATAACAGACAAGCGCCAAGATAACCAGTTTCTATGGTACTACAGATCAAACCCAGGACATGCTAGACAAGCACTCTATCAAGTGAGCTACATTCCCAGTCCTGAAGTCCATCTTCCCCTCTGGATTTCGTGCTCTGAGCAGTATAGGTACTTCAGACAGCATAACTTCTTATTCTGAGTGACTGTGATTTATGCTAAAGGAAAACTAGCAGTATCAGGACCTCTACTTGCATGGCACTACAAGGGACCCTATTGTACCACAATAACAACCAAAAATGACAAGAAGCATTGCCCCAAGACATGAAAAGGCTGATGAAACCATCTACTTCCAACAGACAATGACAGTTGTATATTCTTACAAAGCAATGATGAAAATGGACACAAAACTTACACAAATATAGTGACCAAGTAAGACTACCAAACTCCAGAAAATTACCCTGTTAACATATAAACTGGCAAAAGATACATCCAATATATACACTAGAATATACATCTACAAATAAGTATGAAAAGTCAAAGAAACCACATATAAATGAAAGGTAAAAGGGCTGAAGGCACTCATAGAAACCTGTGAACAATGAACATGTAGAGGATGTTAATCATGATATCCTGTGGTCTATTCATGTAATACCAACACCAGGGAGGAGAGAGCAGGAGGATTACAAGTAGGCAGTAGAAGTATAAGCTTGGGGCAACAGCACTCTAGAAGAGCCCACAAGAGAACAGAGACTTCCAAGTCCATCAATAGCATCAGATAAATGAATTAAAAAAAGAAAGAAGTAAAAAAGGAAGGACATGACTGCTCCTAGGTATGGTGGAGAAGAGTTACTGTAGATAAAGGGGAGAGCATAACCAGTGGCAGTAATATCTGAGAGAGTCAGGAGTGGACTCTGAGCCCTGCAGGGCATGTGAGGAGGGGAAGAGGGAAGAGAAGCTGATGAGAAAGATATGTGGCCTAGGCCAGGAGTGTCAGGGACCAGGCTCAGTCGCCCCACTCAATTTGTGAGAATCAGGGTTTCTGACAGATGGGCAAAGAGTCTGCAGAAATTGACAAACAGATGTAGACACCAGGGAGAGCTGAATCTGAATGTATTTTTCCTCAAAGTTAGCATCAGTTATATAAAATACAGAAAACAAAGGAGTAGGGTGTCACAGCAGGCAAGGTACATAGAAGTTATCTGATACAAAACAAAGGAATGACTTCAAAGGACTGGCCAGAACCAGGTAATGTTTACAGTAAAGATAAAACAGTCCTGCCTAGGGTCAGCTAATGACAGGTAAGGATTTCACATCCTAGTCAATTTGTGCTACTCCTTTGAGCCTTGTGAAAGCTATCACCAGGGGGTTCTGCTCTAGCAGACCTTCTCATGAATAATGCAATACCACAAACCTATTTCCTAGGCCTTGATAAATTCTTGCATATGAGAGTAACTTGGCTGTTCTTTTAAGTATCTAGGGAATCTCCATTTGTCAGAAGAATTCACCAACTTTATTCTAATATGCAATGTAGTCTGCTATACCTGGCTATAATGAAGATTCTAAGTACACTTTGCTAAACTTATCCTGAGATTTCTAACTCTTATCCAGTAAAATACTGTAAGAAAGCGTGCAAGACCCTCCACAATATTGCAGGGACAACCTGGGGCATTCTAGCTATGGGGATGCCAAGGTTTCAGAAGGCTAAGTTTCCTTGAAACTCTGCCTCAGGACTGCTTTCAGGTTTCTAATCCTGTAATTCAAGTCACTACTGAAGTGGATGTAGCACAGAGACTGGCATAGCTAAAGTGTCTGAGTTGTGTAAGGGCTAGAGGAGCTGGGAGTAGGGGACACAGAATCCCAGCACCTGGGCTGGAAAAGTTTAAGGTAGGGGGCAGGGTATGCCAAGCATACCCTGTAACCTGTGGATGCTGAGGGATATTAGGAAAACCTGGTGGTCAGAGTCTACTTTGGTATGTTAGGGTTCTAGGGCACCTCAGCCATTTGTACCAGGTTTGAGACCTAGCATCCTAGCCTTTTTGTTGATAATAAATAAATTATAGCGGGCAATGTAGTCTTTTCTATGACTACTTCTTGCTGACATTGGGGCATTAGAAAACTGAAAAAAACTAAAACGGTGACCAAGGCCTGGAAGATCAGGCTGCTTTATTGCTGTCTGGGCTCTATAGGACCATCTTACAAGAATCCTTTCTTAAGTATTCAAAAAGAGAAAAAGTTTGAGATATGTTAGTGTCTTAGTCATGGTTTCTATTCCTGGACAAAACATCATGTCCAAGAACCAAGTTGGGGAGGAAAGGGTTTATTCAGCTTTCACCTCCAAACCACTGTTCATCACTACGGGGAGTCAGGACTAGAACTCAAGCAGGTCAAGCAGCAGGAGTTGATGCAGAAGCCATGGAGGGATGTTTCTTCCTGGCTTGCTTCCCCTGGCTTGCTCAGCTTGCTTTCTTATAGAACCCAAGACTACCAGCCCAGATATGGTACCACCCACAAGGAGCCCTCCCTGCTTGATCACTAATTGAGAAAATGCCCCACAGCTGGATCTTATGGAGCTCAAGGGAGGCTCCTTTCTCTGTGATAACTCCAGCCTGTGTCAAGTTGACACACAAAACCAGCCAGTATAGTTAGCATTACTGTAAGGGTCCATGATTTTCCAAAGGATAATATCCTGATTCAAATAATATGTAAATGCAAAGTGTATTTTATTCTGCAAAATTCCAGCACTCTGATGGCTCCTACTACCAAGATGGAGAAACCCCAAAGTGAGCTTGCAGGCCTGATTTAAAGCACACTAGGGGAATTACATGGTAAATGTCCTGTATCTTAATCTGTTGAGTCCATCTCTAGGGACATTACAGAACCATTATTGGGGCATGGGGGCTGGAAACTGTCGCTGGGGAAGTCTGGAAACTGCTGCTTTCCCATTATCCTTGCCTCAGGCCAGGTGGCAGGGCAGCTTCTGATGGCAGGGCAGTATCTGAGTACCTAGCTGAAGTCTGGGTTTTTTTTTTCCTAGTAACTGACTTGCCTGGACTTGCCCAGTTTTTAGACATAGTCTCCTGAACTGCCGATTTGAAGCCACTCATGGAATCATCCTAGCCTTCTCATTACCACTGTTCGTAATCTGTACTGAAATGCACATTGTAGAAAAGGCAGTAGACTCACACCTTTGTGTAAGGAGAGGTTCTGAGAAACCCAAAAATGATTCTGGATTTAAAAGCCAGTGAGGGGTGAGGCTTGATCTTTACATATGAAGAGAAAGGCAGTTGTAGTATGCTTGTTTCTGTTAAACTTAGAAAGCTATAGTTAATCAGTTAATATCATCAGAGATCTGAAACGAATAAATTATAGTAAGAAGTATAATGCAAATGCCCTATGTATCAATTAAAATGACAGAGACTTACCAAGTACCTAAACAGTTGTCCTAGGCTACTGTGACCTCCTCAATGGCTTCCTTGGGGGGTGGGAGCAGTTGTCTTCCACTATGGTCTTTGACTATCAAACAAAATAGCGTTTATTCTTCAGCTGCCACATTGAGCAGCATCAACCAGCAGCTGCCAGACCCAGGTCTGAGAGATTTTCCTGGAGAGAAGGAACTTGCACAGAACTGCCCTTACTTTGAACAGGCAGAGTAGGGCAATCCACAGTATCCACAGCTTGAGTAGACTCTGGTGACAGTTTTTTTCCAGTGCTTAGTATTGTCATAATTCAGGTGGAGTCATTTTGCCCCATCTGTCTTCTTTGGAGACCCTAGGGTTCCCTCTAGGAAGCGGCATTTCTCTATATTAATGGGAACCATTTTGAATTAAACATTTTAAATCCCATGTTTAATAGAACTCTTAAGAATTTGAGGACCATCTATAAAGTATACCTGATTTACTTGTTTAAACTTAACTTTGAAAACACATTAACTTGTATGTCTTAATCATCTTTAACAATTTAAGCTGGTAGCTTTTCTGAGATTGGTGATTTGCAGAATTTCCTTGTTAAGTTTCAGCCTTAAAAATCTCAGTTGAAGATTTAATTGAGAATCCTTTAGTATCTAAATAAAACATTAACCACAAATGCAGTAAAGTTTATATCCTAAATACATTCCATAGGGAGACTGGGAACTTTTTGATCCTTTGATAGTATACCATTATAAAGCATCACAGGAGTTTTTTTCTATGACTGAGTTTATCCAAATAGCTAAAGCTTAACAAAGTGAGCAAAGACAGAGAAGCTGGATAAAAATTACTGTGAACCTGATTAGTAGACTTAGACATTTACAAAACATAGTTATCAAATATGGCTTATTTATCAAACATATGTTGTTACTTATCTAAATTTTCTAGAAGCCTGGTATTAAACAGTTAGAAAAAATATAAGTAGTTAGGTGTATATCTCTAAGTTAGCTTCTGTTAATCTGAGTAGAACTTTATAACTTTAAAATTTTATCATTGTACAAAAAATCCAGAGACCTACGGTTGTTTCTTTAGTCTAAAGAGGAGATACAATGATATGCAGAGGGCTCACTAGGACTAAGAAGTTTTATAGGTGATGCCTTAGTTGTTTTATACAATTTGGTCAACATAAAATGGTGAAGCCACATGTCATGTACCCTTTAACCTTAGTAAAGATGGCTGCCAATCATGTGGTTGCTATTTAAAATATCAAAATTTTTTATCTATTTTTTAAACAAGAGTTTAATCTAAGTTATATATATAGTATATTCTAAACATGAGTTGAATCATATATATGTATATATATATATATATAGTAAGTTGTAGCAAATTAAGATTATAAGTTTTAGGCCAAATTTGTATTATAGATTTTTTTTAACCATAACTGCAGTATAATTTTAATTCAGAACAAGTTTGCTCTGGAAGAGATCACATCCAAGGACCTTTGTAGGTCTATGTGATCAAGCTGGAATATAGACACAACGTTAATTCCAGAAGACAGGGGCAAGCAAATCTCTTGAGTTCAAGGCCAGCCTGTTATATAGTAAGTTTCAGGTAAAGAAAAGTATAGGTCTAGGCTTGGTGGTACATGCCTTTAATCCAAACACTCAGGAGTGAGAGGCATGCAGATCTCTAAGTTCTAGTCAGTTCTGTTAATTCTATTTGTAGACAGTTTTACTCGGAGAATTTTACAGAGACAGGTTGGAGAGAGAATAACCTAGACACAGGTGAAGACAGAACAAACCAGAGAATGAGAAGGAGCCAGAAGATTAGAACAGATTGCTAAAGTTAGTTTAAGGCCAAGAAGGGCAAGTCAGTGAGAAACAGAAAGAATCCAGTTTGAATCAGCCAGGTTAAAGAGAAGTTTAAGCAAAACAGCTGAGGTGGACCAGCCAGCTAGAGTTAGGAAAGAACTAGAAAGGGTGAGCTTATTCAGCAGTAACTCTCAGAGGCTGAAAACATTCTAGGCCTAGATGAGATTGTATGGAGGCCAGAAGCTTCCAGGACTAGGTCTAGGTTAGCAGACAGAGGCAGTGAGCCTCAGAGATGAAAATGCCAACAGGTTAACCTATTAAAAACTAAATGCTTAAAAAAAAAGAAAGAAAAGAAAATGCCAACAGGAAAGTAAAAGAATACTTTTACAAAGAGTAGTTTGGGTAGCTTAAGAGAGATCGTGGGCAAAAATGGGAATGTAAGGCTGTAGAAGTAACATAGTAAAGTGTTTGCCTTATTTTCAAGAGAACTTGAGTTTGAGACTCTGGATCCATTTAAAAATGCCAGGCTTACTGGTACCTAGTCATAATCCCAAATCTAGAGAGGCAGAGACAGGAGGAATCCTGTCACTTACACCCAGTCAATCTAACTTGCCTAATTTAGTAAGCTCTAGCCAATGGGGTAACCCTGTCTCGAAGAAGGAGATAGTGTTTCTGAGGATGATACCAGATGTAGAGAGAATATCTTGTATATTGTATCGATGCATCACCTGTCAATTAAAAAGCCAATGGCCTATGATTTAGGCAGGAAATGGAAGGTGGTACACATTTGGAGGAGAAAGGATTCTAGGATAGGTTGAGGGGAGAGATTCATATGGGAAGATGTGAGAAGGCAGATGTGTGGTACCTGAGCACAAGTATCCAGCCACATGGCAGAATGTAGATTAAAATAAATGAGTTATCTTTTTTTTTTTTTTTTTTTTTTTTGGTTTTTTCGAGACAGGGTTTCTCTGTATAGCCCTGGCTGTCCTGGAACTCACTTTGTAGACCAGGCTGGCCTCGAACTCAGAAATCTGCCTGCCTCTGCCTCCCAAGTGCTGGGATTATAGGTGTGCGCCACCACGCCCGACTAAATGGGTTATCTTAAATGAGGATTCTAGTCAGAAATGAGTCTAGCTATATGTCCAAGGTAAATATATTTTGAATCTAAGTCTTATTTCTGGGAGCATGGGACTAGGAGGAAGAACTGGACAATAACTTCAACAAAATGGTGCTTAAATTATAGCAATTATAACCCAAGATTACAGCCTAAAGGAGCCCAGATAAAAAGCAGGGAATAGTTAGACTAGCCAGATAAGAGGTCTGGTCTCTTTAAGGGAGGTTGTGGGGGGCGGGGGATAGGGGGAGAGAGAGGGAGAGAGACCAAAAGTCAAAGTTTCCTTTCAGAACAGCACAAGACAAGTATCTGGGAAGCTACAGAGAGATAGTATGGAAGGAGGCTTTTAAAAGAAGCCTCTACTAAATTTAAAAACAAACCACAGAAGTTGAAGCTTCTTTCAAGGGCAAAACACAGTGGCAGTGACTGAGGCCGAGGAACCAGCTCTGGGTTACACACGGGCTGAATGAAGCTGGTGTAGCTATGGACGGCAAAACCTATGCAGTCTCCTGGAAGACCACAGTTACAGGATAAGCCATCTCAGGGTCTCTCAAGCTTGGCATGGCAGATCAGCCCAATCCTGTCCTATGGAATTAATGCTCTGCACTTACGATGTGTGGAAATGCAGCCTTAAGTTGGCTGCTGCAGCCAGAAACAGACAGAGGCTGACATGCCTCCCCCTGTAAACAAAGGGACAGGGACATGGCCAAGTACAGCACAGTATCTGAGCTAAAACAGAAGACACAGAGAGACAGGCAGATCTCTATGAATTCTAGAACAGTCTGGTCTATGCAATAAAGTCAGAGCAGGACCCTCTGCTGACAGATACAGTCACTGGCAAAGGACAGTCTAAAATTCAAATGACACATTTTTTTTTCTTTAAGGTACTATGTAAGTTTTTGCTTAATAATAATTAGGAATGTCCTTGGTATGAAAGGAAATAAAACTTGAGACCTGTGATTCATGTAATGTATGTCAAATAGCCCAAAGAGTTGTTTGTGAGCTTTGAAACCTGGGGCTGAGAACATAGCAGAACAGACCAGGACATGCCCAGGCAGGCCCATCACCTCCCTATCTCCCATCCCTCTGACCTAAGTTAAATGTTAACAGGCTGCTGATGTTTAAATGGACCAATCATGTGAAACCGCACCAATTTCTCATCCAGCCCCACTCCTTTTCTATAAAAACCCCTAGCTTCCAAGCCTTGTGGTCGAATCCACTGTCTCCTGTGTGAGATAAGTTTCAACTCTGAGCTCTGCCATTAAAATACCTCGTGTTGTTACATCAAGGTGTTGTGTTCTATTCGTGATTCTTGGGTGCATGCCGAATCAGGAGCTGAGTGGGGGTTTCCCCACTAGGTTCTTTCAGGTACACATCAATCTTAAATTTATATTAAGAAAAAGTATAATATAGGTATATTTATATCACACAGGGTATGTTTATAATTTCTATTTAAAAGCTAATGCTTTCTCTGTTGCCAAAAAGCATTTTGCCCTAGGCAAGATATAGTCTGCAAGTCAATGTAAGGAATCCAGAGACCACTAGACGAGAGAATAAAGAATAATACTGTTAAGCTTATTAACTGCATTTCATGATAATTATCAGCTTGGCAATACATAATACGAATGCTTTTGTCAGAGAAGATAAACAAACATATCATGGAGATAATTTTTTTAATTTAAAAAGACAAGGAATTATTGCCAATTGAAGACGAAAAGAGATATGTCATCAGAGTATCCAATTGGATACACTGACAGACAATGGTCTAATTTAAAATGACACAGATTAGATACTTGTTATCTACCCCCAATAAGATAGGTAGGGTGCCAACACTACTCTGAGCAAACTAGTATCTTCAAACTTGGCTCCCAGGGGAGAACTGGTTACAGCTAGGGCACAACACATAAACCCAAGGCAAAGCCTCTAAACAGATACAATGTTACTTGGGAATATGCTCATACACTAAGTGGAAGGAAATTTGAATGAAAATGAACACAGAACAGGATATTAAATTAAGAGAGGAAAGGGTCAGAAATTCATATAGTTAATAATCGCCAAAGAAAGGATAAAGAAATAAATATTAATCTAAATATTTGGGGGAGTACATAGATACTAATTAATTAAATTCATGCCTTTGATATCAATACTTGAGAGACCAAAGCAAAAACAGATAGGTTCCTTGTGAGTTCGAGGCCTACCTAATCTACAGAGCAAATCCAAGTTAGTCTGGTCTACACAGAGAAACTCTGTCTCAATTAATAATAACAACAACAACAATAATAATAGTTTCAAATATTTTTATTTGTTTTAAATTATCAAAATGAAGATGGTTCAAAATTCAGTGGTTCTGATGATATAGTACAGCCTCTTTGAGAGATGACAAAATAAAGCAGACCTAAACAGAAAAGGGGCTACTAGGTTGAATCAGTCTATATTTTCAATGACTTCAAACTGCTAGACTAAAGGCATGCTATATTGAGAGGTTCTAAGTTGTGGGGCAAGTGGAACATGCCACAAGACAGAAGAACTGGTAAGGTTGAACAGGTTCAAAACCCTGAGGAATCTCAGAATTGAGAACAGTAGACATGGAAGCAGCTCCCTGCCCGGCTCTACCTATCCTGGAACCACGACACTCCATCAAGAGGGCTGTGACAGTCAGCCATGTAAGGACACCTGAGGTCCTTCCCAATGCAAATAGAGTATCCCTAATTGCTCAGACTGAGCCAATGGGAAGCATCTACACCTGGATCCTGCCTTACCCCAAAAATCTTTATAGGGCCCCTATATCCACATGGAATAAAGTGCACAAGTTACTTCACCAAACATTGTCTGAGGGTGGCTGTTTAACTGAGCTGTAACACTCTGGGGAAGAGCTTTCTTCCACAGAAGTGGTTGGACCTCCAATCTACCCAGCAGAGCAGGTTTGAGACCCCACTTTCTGCTGTAGCTACTGGCTGCCTGCAGATAGCTACTCACTGTGGTTTTTCTTCGGTTGTAACCACTCCCCACCACTTGCTTAATGACTATTGCTATAGCTTTTGGCCTCCCTCAGCAGCTCGCTGCCAATGGTAGCAGGAGAGACCCTGGCTGACAGCCCTATATAGGCTTCCCTTTGGAGAGCTGTTAACATTTTGGCTGTTTCTGCCATAGCAAAGCCCAGTGGAACCTTTGAGGCTGGGCTGGAGATCCTCAGATTGTGTTCTATCCCCCTGGAGTGGCTTGCTGGTGACACTCTGGAACCCAGGTGGTGAGGCAAACACCCAGCCCAACAGGTTTATGTTAACACAAAAGAAGAAAAGATTTTGAATTCCTTCCAAACTAATAAGAATCACATTTGATAGAGGGAGAACCCCTGAAGATCTTGGCTGCAAACAGAAGAAAATCAAAAGGATCAAATGCACTGGTAATGTATACTTCTAAACCCTCTATTGAAACAACTCTGAAACTGAGTAGGACATATGTGTGTCTCCAGCCAGAACTTCAGCTTAAATGGTAAATAAATATTGCTGGCTACAAAACTCTCAGGACTCATTACTATATACCATCCTTTCTTATGGCATGAATGGAGACAAACTTAGTGGATGAATACAAACTATTATGGTATCGGACAGGGAGGAAAAGAAAAAAAAGAGCTTAGACTCAGGAATTTCTATCTTTCCTTTTATTTATCCTTCTTAGGTAAAGGAAAAGGGGTTGAAAAGAAAAAGGGGAGTCGCCATCTTGGTCCGGGACCCGCCGAACTTAGGAAATTAGTCTGAACAGGTGAGAGGGTGCGCCAGAGAACCTGACAGCTTCTGGAACAGGCGGAAGCACAGAGGCGCTGAGGCAGCACCCTGCGTGGGCCGGGGACAGCCGGCCACCTTCCGGACCAGAGGACAGGTGCCCACCCGGCTGGGGAGGCGGCCTAAGCCACAGCAGCAGCGGTCGCCATCTTGGTCCGGGACCCGCCGAACTTAGGAAATTAGTCTGAACAGGTGAGAGGGTGCGCCAGAGAACCTGACAGCTTATGGAACAGGCAGAAGCACAGAGGCGCTGAGGCAGCACCCTGTGTGGGCCGGGGACAGCCGGCCACCTTCCGGACCAGAGGACAGGTGCCCGCCCGGCTGGGGAGGCGACCTAAGCCACAGCAGCAGCGGTCGCCATCTTGGTCCCGGGACTCCAAGGAACTTAGGAATTTAGTCTGCTTAGGTGAGAGTCTGTACTACCTGGGAACTGCCAAAGCAACACAGTGTCTGAGAAAGGTCCTGTTTTGGGCCTTCTTCTTCGGCCAGGAGGAGGTCCAAATACAAGATATCTGCGCACCTTCCCTGTAAGAGAGCTTGCCAGCAGAGAGTGCTCTGAGCACTGAAACTCAGAGGAGAGAATCTGTCTCCCAGGTCTGCTGATAGACGGTAACAGAATCATCAGAAGAACAATCTCTAAACAGAGTCAACTATAACTACTAACTCCAGAGATTACCAGATGGCGAAAGGTAAACGGAGGAATCTTACTAACAGGAACCAAGTCCACTCACCATCACCAGAACCCAGCACACCCACTTCGCCCAGTCCAGGGAACCCCAACACACCTGAGAACCTAGACCTAGATTTAAAAGCATATCTCATGATGATGGTAGAGGACATCAAGAAGGACTTTAATAAATCACTTAAAGAAATACAGGAGAACACTGCTAAAGAGTTACAAGTCCTTAAAGAAAAACAGGAAAACACAATCAAACAGGTAGAAGTCCTTACAGAAAAAGAGGAAAAAACATACAAACAGGTGATGGAAATGAACAAAACCATACTAGACCTAAAAAGGGAAGTAGACACAATAAAGAAAACTCAAAGCGAGGCAACACTAGAGATAGAAACCCTAGGAAAGAAATCTGGAACCATAGATTTGAGCATCAGCAACAGAATACAAGAGATGGAAGAGAGAATCTCAGGTGCAGAAGATTCCATAGAGAACATCGGCACAACAATCAAAGAAAATGGAAAATGCAAAAAGATCCTAACTCAAAATATCCAGGAAATCCAGGACACAATAAGAAGACCAAACGTACGGATAATAGGAGTGGATGAGAATGAAGATTTTCAACTCAAAGGTCCAGCAAACATCTTCAACAAAATTATTGAAGAAAACTTCCCAAATCTAAAGAATGAGATGCATATGAACATACAAGAAGCCTACAGAACTCCAAATAGACTGGACCAGAAAAGAAATTCCTCCCGACACATAATAATCAGAACATCAAATGCATTAAATAAAGATAGAATACTAAAAGCAGTAAGGGAAAAAGGTCAAGTAACATATAAAGGCAAGCCTATCAGAATTACACCAGATTTTTCACCAGAGACTATGAAAGCAAGAAGAGCCTGGACAGATGTTATACAGACACTAAGAGAACACAAACTGCAGCCCAGGCTACTATACCCAGCCAAACTCTCAATTATCATAGAGGGAGAAACCAAAGTATTCCACGACAAAACCAAATTCACGCATTATCTCTCCACGAATCCAGCCCTTCAAAGGATAATAACAGAAAAAAACCAATACAAGAACGGGAACAACGCCCTAGAAAAAACAAGAAGGTAATCCCTCAACAAACCTAAAAGAAGACAGCTACAAGAACAGAATGCCACCTTTAACAACTAAAATAACAGGAAGCAACAATTACTTTTCCTTAATATCTCTTAACATCAATGGTCTCAACTCGCCAATAAAAAGACATAGACTAACAAACTGGCTACACAAACAAGACCCAACATTTTGCTGCTTACAGGAAACTCATCTCAGAGAAAAAGATAGACACTACCTCAGAATGAAAGGCTGGAAAACAATTTTCCAAGCAAATGGTATGAAGAAACAAGCAGGAGTAGCCATCCTAATATCTGATAAGATTGACTTCCAACCCAAAGTCATCAAAAAAGACAAAGAGGGACACTTCATTCTCATCAAAGGTAAAATCCTCCAAGAGGAACTCTCAATTCTGAATATCTATGCTCCAAATACAAGAGCAGCCACATTCACTAAAGAAACTTTAGTAAAGCTCAAAGCACACATTGCGCCTCACACAATAATAGTGGGAGACTTCAACACACCACTTTCACCAATGGACAGATCATGGAAACAGAAACTAAACAGGGACACACTGAAACTAACAGAAGTGATGAAACAAATGGATCTGACAGATATCTACAGAACATTTTTCCCTAAAACAAAAGGATATACCTTCTTCTCAGCACCTCATGGTACCTTCTCCAAAATTGACCACATAATAGGTCACAAATCAGGCCTCAACAGATTCAAAAATATTGAAATTGTCCCATGTATCCTATCAGATCACCATGCACTAAGGCTGATCTTCAATAACAAAATAAATAACAGAAAGCCAACATTCACATGGAAACTGAACAACACTCTTCTCAATGATACCTTGGTCAAGGAAGGAATAAAGAAAGAAATTAAAGACTTTTTAGAGTTTAATGAAAATGAAGCCACAACGTACCCAAACCTTTGGGACACAATGAAAGCATTTCTAAGAGGGAAACTCATAGCTATGAGTGCCTTCAAGAAAAAACGGGAGAGAGCACATACTAGCAGCTTGACAACACATCTAAAAGCTCTAGAAAAAAAGGAAGCAAATTCACCCAAGAGGAGTAGACGGCAGGAAATAATCAAACTCAGAGGTGAAATCAACCAAGTGGAAACAAGAAGAACTATTCAAAGAATTAACCAAACGAGGAGTTGGTTCTTTGAGAAAATCAACAAGATAGATAAACCCTTAGCTAGACTCACTAAAGGGCACAGGGACAAAATCCTAATTAACAAAATCAGAAATGAAAAGGGAGACATAACAACAGATCCTGAAGAAATCCAAAACACCATCAGATCCTTCTACAAAAGGCTATACTCAACAAAACTGGAAAACCTGGACGATATGGACAAATTTCTGGACAGATACCAGGTACCAAAGTTGATTCAGGATCAAGTTGACCTTCTAAACAGTCCCATATCCCCTAAAGAAATAGAAGCAGTTATTAATAGTCTCCCAGCCAAAAAAAGCCCAGGACCAGACGGGTTTAGTGCAGAGTTCTATCAGACCTTCAAAGAAGATCTAACTCCAGTTCTGCACAAACTTTTTCACAAGATAGAAGTAGAAGGTATTCTACCCAACTCATTTTATGAAGCCACTATTACTCTGATACCTAAACCACAGAAAGATCCAACAAAGATAGAGAACTTCAGACCAATTTCTCTTATGAACATCGATGCAAAAATCCTTAATAAAATTCTCGCTAACCGAATCCAAGAACACATTAAAGCAATCATCCATCCTGACCAAGTAGGTTTTATTCCAGGGATGCAGGGATGGTTTAATATACGAAAATCCATCAATGTAATCCATTATATAAACAAACTCAAAGACAAAAACCACATGATCATCTCGTTAGATGCAGAAAAAGCATTTGACAAGATCCAACACCCATTCATGATAAAAGTTCTGGAAAGATCAGGAATTCAAGGCCAATACCTAAACATGATAAAAGCAATCTACAGCAAACCAGTAGCCAACATCAAAGTAAATGGAGAGAAGCTGGAAGCAATCCCACTAAAATCAGGGACTAGACAAGGCTGCCCACTTTCTCCCTACCTTTTCAACATAGTACTTGAAGTATTAGCCAGAGCAATTCGACAACAAAAGGAGATCAAGGGGATACAAATTGGAAAAGAGGAAGTCAAAATATCACTTTTTGCAGATGATATGATAGTATATATAAGTGACCCTAAAAATTCCACCAGAGAACTCCTAAACCTGATAAACAGCTTCGGTGAAGTAGCTGGATATAAAATTAACTCAAACAAGTCAATGGCCTTTCTCTACACAAAGAATAAACAGGCTGAGAAAGAAATTAGGGAAACAACACCCTTCTCAATAGCCACAAATAATATAAAATATCTCGGCGTGACTCTAACGAAGGAAGTGAAAGATCTGTATGATAAAAACTTCAAGTCCCTGAAGAAAGAAATTAAAGAAGATCTCAGAAGATGGAAAGATCTCCCATGCTCATGGATTGGCAGGACCAACATTGTAAAAATGGCTATCTTGCCAAAAGCAATCTACAGATTCAATGCAATCCCCATTAAAATTCCAACTCAATTCTTCAACGAATTAGAAGGAGCAATTTGCAAATTCATCTGGAATAACAAAAAACCGAGGATAGCAAAAACTCTTCTCAAGGATAAAAGAACCTCTGGTGGAATCACCATGCCTGACCTAAAGCTTTACTACAGAGCAATTGTGATAAAAACTGCATGGTACTGGTATAGAGACAGACAAGTGGACCAATGGAATAGAATTGAAGACCCAGAAATGAACCCACACACCTATGGTCACTTGATCTTCGACAAGGGAGCCAAAACCATCCAGTGGAAGAAAGACAGCATTTTCAACAATTGGTGCTGGCACAACTGGTTGTTATCATGTAGAAGAATGCGAATCGATCCATACTTATCTCCTTGTACTAAGGTCAAATCTAAGTGGATCAAGGAACTTCACATAAAACCAGAGACACTGAAACTTATAGAGGAGAAAGTGGGGAAAAGCCTTGAAGATATGGGCACAGGGGAAAAATTCCTGAACAGAACAGCAATGGCTTGTGCTGTAAGATCGAGAATTGACAAATGGGACCTAATGAAACTCCAAAGTTTCTGCAAGGCAAAAGACACTGTCTATAAGACAAAAAGACCACCAACAGACTGGGAAAGGATCTTTACCTATCCTAAATCAGATAGGGGACTAATATCCAACATATATAAAGAACTCAAGAAGGTGGACCTCAGAAAATCAAATAACCCCCTTAAAAAATGGGGCTCAGAACTGAACAAAGAATTCTCACCTGAGGAATACCGAATGGCAGAGAAGCACCTGAAAAAATGTTCAACATCCTTAATCATCAGGGAAATGCAAATCAAAACAACCCTGAGATTCCACCTCACACCAGTGAGAATGGCTAAGATCAAAAATTCAGGTGACAGCAGATGCTGGCGAGGATGTGGAGAAAGAGGAACACTCCTCCATTGTTGGTGGAATTGCAGGCTTGTACAACCACTCTGGAAATCAGTCTGGCGGTTCCTCAGAAAATTGGACATAGTACTACCGGAGGATCCAGCAATACCTCTCCTGGGCATATATCCAGAAGAAGCCCCAACTGGTAAGAAGGACACATGCTCCACTATGTTCATAGCAGCCTTATTTATAATAGCCAGAAACTGGAAAGAACCCAGATGCCCCTCAACAGAGGAATGGATACAGAAAATGTGGTACATCTACACAATGGAGTACTACTCAGCTATTAAAAAGAATGAATTTATGAAATTCCTAGCCAAATGGATGGACCTGGAGAGCATCATCCTGAGTGAGGTAACACAATCCCAAAGGAACTCACACAATATGTACTCACTGATAAGTGGATACTAGCCCAAAACCTAGGATACCCACGATATAAGATACAATTTCCTAAACACATGAAACTCAAGAAAAATGAAGACTGAAATGTGGACACTATGCCCCTCCTTAGAAGTGGGAACAAAACACCCATGGAAGGAGTTACAGAAACAAAGTTTGGAGCTGAGATGAAAGGATGGACCATGTAGAGACTGCCATATCCAGGGATCCACCCCATAATCAGCATCCAAACGCTGACACCATTGCATATACTAGCAAGATTTTATCGAAAGGACCCAGATGTAGCTGTCTCTTGTGAGACTATGCCGGGGCCTAGCAAACACAGAAGTGGATGCTCACAGTCAGCTAATGGATGGATCATAGGGCTCCCAATGGAGGAGCTAGAGAAAGTACCCAAGGAGCTAAAGGGATCTTCAACCCTATAGGTGGAACAACATTATGAACTAACCAGTACCCCTGAGCTCTTGACTCTAGCTGCATATGTATCAAAAGATGGCCTAGTCGGCCATCACTGGAAAGAGAGGCCCATTGGACACGCAGACTTTGTGTGCCCCGGTACAGGGGAACGCCAGGGCCAAAGGGGGGGAGTGGGTGGGTAGGGGAGTGGGGGTGGGTGGGTAAGGGGGACTTTTGGTATAGCATTGGAAATGTAAATGAGCTAAATACCTAATAAAAAATGGAAAAAAAAAAAAAAAAAAAAAAAAAAAAAAAAAAAAGAAAAGAAAAGAAAAAGGGGATATAGAAATAATATAAGAAATTAGCAAATAGGAGTATACCCATATATGTTATACCCATAATCTTACATTGATAAGATCTATGTATTTGATGCAAAATTGAGGTTATATTTTAATACATTGGTACAGAATTTTGTATATTGATACAGATTTAAGGTTTTCATTGGTATAAATCTTTGTATATTGATATAAAATTTAAGATTAATTTTGTTACAACATAATATATGTATGTTTCAACTCTTCTATAGGTATTATGCAACTCATTTAGAAATATAAGGTTTAGCCCTAGTCCTTTTAATAGTTGGGATTACAAACTGTTTAAGATAATTAAGTAATGCAAATTCATAGTCAATCAAACTCATGGTCATGTTAGATACTAGTTCAGATTATCACAGAAATATGCATCCTTGTTTGAAACAATAATAGGTAGCTGAAGGCAGGCAATGTTTGTTCATATATGCTATAAATATATAGATGATATTCAAATCCCTCAGAGACTCACAGAACATGGCATTTAAACATAATTTTATTATGATCTTTTTGACATTGAAACATGTCAACTCCTAGTAGTACTACATTCGAGTTGGGAAAGGATGATGAGCGTCAAAAATCTCCATATGGAGTTGTTTCAATTGTGGCAAACTAGCCACTGGGGGGAAAAATGCTAAGTTCATCTGCAGACAAAATGTTGTCCAGAAAGGAGAAATGAATGGGGAGAAGTCAACTGCCAAGCTTGTGGAAGATAGGATAAGCAAGTCCTTCATAATTTCTGCTTCATAAAAAGTCTATCAGATATACTGGGCCAGAAGGCTGAAGATGGATATTCCAATGTTATAGAGACAATATTGGGGACTGTCCAGGCAGTCAGCTATCTCTTGTCATTTCTATAATTTTTGGAAGCTGTCTCCCTGCACTTCCTACATACTTAGGTAATATTTATTTCTTCTAAGGTCTCTGATGGGGTTGAAAACTAGATAGTCATATTATAAGCTTAAATTGTCTAGAATTTAAGAATATGTTCCAGGACAAAGAAAATAAATTTGCATTTTTAGAATAATGCAAATTAGGATAGAAATTGAGTTAAGTACAAAACTGTAAACACACCAAGATAGTATAGATAATAGCAATCTGTCTTTAATTGCCAAATACTATGAACTAGATATATTAAAGGTATATTATACCTTATAGTTTTCAATGTTCTATAATTTTATTCAATTTCTATTTGAACAAAAGAGAACCTTTTATTGGACTAAAAAGGAGACTTGTAGAGAGAATATCTTGTGTACTGTATGAATGTATTACTTTGCATTTAAAAAGCCTAGTGCCTATGACTTAGGCAGGAATTGGAAGGTAGGACATCTGGTAGGAGAAAGGATTCTGGGATTGAGCCAGGTAAGAGATTTATGGCTACACCAAGTAATGGTTTGTGACCTTGCTCCATAATTTAAAACTATTGGATGAATAAAGATGCTTGACAGCCTATATAGCTGTTTCAGGAGCATGAGGGAATGCCTACCGTGTCATGTAGGAGAATTATGACCATCGGGGTTCAGACCTCAGCTCTACTAGAGGCCAGCCTGCAATTCCCCACAAGCCACAACATGCAGGAGAAAGGTGATCGATCCCTCCCGGGAACATTGATCAGCCCCACCTAATCTGGCCTCCCTGTGATGAGGGCTGGCTGCTACATCCACTCCAGTATCGACTCACCCAGAAGCAGACCTGAGGTAGAGTTTCAAGGAAACTCAGCCTCCTAGAACCTTGGCATTTCCATAGCTAGAATGCCCCAGGTTTGTCCCTGCAATAGTGTGGAGGGTCTTGCATGCTTTCTTACAGTATTTTACTGGATAAGAGTTAGAAATCTCAGGGCAGGCTTAGCAAAAGTATACTTAGAATCTTCATTACAGCCAAGTATAGCAGACAACATTGAAAGTTGGTGAATTCTTCTGACAAATGGAGAAACTTAAAAGAACAGAAACTACAGAAACTTAAAAGAACAGCCAAGTTACTCTCATATGCAAGTATTTACTAAGGCCTAAGGAAAAGGGGGATTGTGGTATTACATTATTCATGAGAAGGTCTGCTAGAGCAGAACCCCCTGGTGATAGCTTTCACAAGGTTCAAAGGAGTAGCACAAATTGACTAGGGTGTGAAATCCTTACCTGTCATTAGCTGACTCTAGGCAGGGCTGTTTTATCTTTACTGTAAATATTGTCTGGTTCCTCTCAGTCCTTTGAAGTCTTTCCTCTGTTTTGTGTCAGATATCTTCTATGTACCTTGCCTGCTGTGACATCCTACTCCTTTGTTTTCTGTATTATATAAGACTGGTGTTCGCTTTCTGAAAATACATTCAGATTCAGCTCTCCTTTGAGTCTGTGTCTGTCTGTCTGTCAATTCTCCATGTCCATCTGCCAGAACCCCTGAATCCACACGGATTGAGGGGGGCCAACTGAGCCCAGTCTGTGGCAACTGACAATCTGTTTTTTCCTTCTCTTACTTTTGGTTTACAGCAGTGTGAAGTAATGGGTATAGTATAGGGGGAACTGATACTTCTGGCCAAAGCTACTCATTGGCATTGGTAGAAGGCCCCCATCTCTGAGCCCAAACCCGAGTAGCCATAACACCCTTGAAAAAAAATGGCAATGCAACAACCAGTTAAGAGATCTTAGGGTGATAGTCAGTTTCTCTGAAATTTGTGGGCAGGCTTGCATCTAGGATTTTGGAAAATCCTCTACAGAGCCATATGCCACTCCACCCCTTAACTTTCACCTCTGGCCTCAGAGGTTCTTGAGACATCTCCCTGGATGGGGGTAGGTCACCCTTACAACTCTGATATGTGGACTCAAGTCATTTATCTCACCCATGGCCAAGAAAGCCAGGAAGGAAAGTTTCCTCCTGTTTTCTGCCCATTATATCAACTGTCCACTAATGTATGGTTCCCTCTAAGCTGGGGTCCCCCAAACACTTCAACCCTCCACCCCCATCAGAAAACTCTGATGATGATGAATGTCCTGAGGACCATCCTGTTGCAGACCTGGGAACCATAGAAAAGGCCATAGAGAAGATTCACAAAAACAATTGCTTTCTCAGTTTTAGGAGCACACACTGGCCCCATGCAATCTGCCCTGTACCCTCTCTTGCCTCCCTGTTTCATTGCAAGACAATCCTCCCTCTGCCTCTCCTTCCACTACCTAGCAACTCTGACATCTAGGACTCTGCCACCGTTCCAGAGATCCAGGTATTTCCACCCCCACCTGGGCTAAGCCTCTAAATTGGTATCCCTACCTGGCTAGAGACTTAAAAGAACTCAGACAAGCAGTCAAGGACGACAGAATCCATGCCCCATTGGATAAATCTCTCCTCCAAAGTCAAGTCACTGCTTTAAACACACACTAGGACTTGTGAGATATCTGCCAGAGATCTATGCCTGGCCTACTTTTCATATAATGGGAGGCTCTCTACAGAGACAAATGCCTTCAGCATGCCAGGCAGAATTAGGGCTGAAATGATATCACATGGGGCTATGACGAGCCTTTTGGCCAAGCAGCTTTTTCCATAGGAGCCCAGCCAGCAGAGTATTACGACCAGGTGTGCCTCTGCTCACTTCAAGCCTAGAACAGAATCATGTTGCCTTCCTGCTCACAAGACCTTGACTCCTCCCTGCTTTTCCTCTGCCAAAATCCAAAAGAGACCCTGACTATTCTTAGGACTAAAATGAGCTTAGAAAAAACTTCCTGACCCAGCAGCCAGAGACCTCCTTCTTAAAAACATCATTTGGGAGGATATGACTTATGATTGCAGGTTCAACTGCCAAGGCCTCAAAAGATAAAAACTATGAAACATGGATTGTGGCCTCTCAGGATATTGGGACAACATCACATCTTGCTGCTTCCATTGCCCAGGCTTTTGCACTAGCAATAAAAACAGAAGGGGTCTTGCTTTAAATGTGACAAAAAGGGACACTAGAAAGGTCCATAAGGGGGAGTGAGTGCCATAAGGGGGTCCCCTCCACCAGAAATGCCAACACCCCCAAAACAGTCTGTCCCCAGTGCTATAAGGGATTCCACTGGAAAAGAGTTTGTTGCTCCCATTATGACAAGGATAGCAACCCACTGGCACCTTTAAACTTAAAACAGGGCAGCCCACTGCCCAGACAGTAAATGGGAAAACTGCACCACTAGAGGCTTTGGGTCCAGCATCTCAGAAGGCTCCCACCCAAAGATAACCATGAAAACAGGTGGCAAACAATTCAAATGCCTTACTGACTCTGGATCAGATAAAACAATTTTAAGACAAAAAGATGCCCCAAAAGACTGGGAACTGATTTCTAGACAAAGGAGGTTGCCCCCCCTGACTTTATCACCAAACAAACCTGTAAATGGGAGGACGCTGACAGGTCTACAGGCATGATATGCCCTCTTGTGGCCAACACTGCCACCAATCTGGAGGTGCTGGAAGATACTCTCACTAATCAAGAAAGAAGATGACAATAATCATTATAATCTTAAATCATAAATTATTATAATCTTAGTAATACTTATACTCTTAAAAACACTCCCTTATTTTATCCCTAATTCTAAGGGGTTAAATATAACTGTTATATATAACCGCTGTTAAATATAGCACTCCCTATCTATCACTGACTATCCAATGAGGCTATCTGAGTTGAACAATGCCTCTATCAAGGGAGAAACAGGAAACAGGAGGGATTCGGACCAGCATGGACACCAGGAGAAGCTCTCTGCCATGCCTCTCTCAGCAAATCAAAAATCAATGAAGGCGCCGAGACCAAGAAGCATTGCAGGGCTAGCTCTATCATCAAGTCCCTCTCACAGTCTGATGAGTCTCTTTATGCTCCCTCCAAACATCACATGCCCTTCACAGGTCTTGCCTCAGCACATGAGTCTTTCTTAGCAAAACTGCATGTGAGTCTATATCAGCTGACATCACTCTGCCAATCAATCTGAGTCCACAGAAGAAGCCATAGCATACCACCAGAAATTTTTTGGTGCATTTTTCTATATGGAGTCCCAACAAATGGAGCTCAACTATGAAATGTAAGTTGGACCAATACATGCGTGTTGTTAGCAAAGAATCCTTCATCATGTGTCCTTTCATGTGCTTGCTCTAGGAAAACATCCTTTCACCTGTGTCTGCTTCAGAGAAACATTCCTTCACCTGTCTGCTTTAGCAAAACAGCATCCTACATAACTGACTTTCCAAAAATCCCTTAGGTTTCCATTTTAATTTCTCTGCTTTACTAGCACCCAATTCAAGACCTTCTACTCACAATGGGAGATTTTCCATCACACAGGGATTCTTTACAATCCCCAGAGCCAAGGAACCACAAATATATATCAAACACTGAAAGCCCAAAATAAAAAAAATAAAACAATCACCTATCCCCTAACATACAATTAGCAATGGCCCTAGCCATTCTAAATATTTAATATATACAAAAATTCCAGTCATCCTCCTATCTATTTTCACTGGCCCACACCAGGAGTAACTCATTCCATCCTGGTATGATTGCTTGCATGATCCCTTAGATGGACTATGGATGGGACCTGACCCTTTCCTCATGATGGGAGGGGTTTTATTCATGTCTTTCCACAGGACCTGCCCAGATCTATTTGAGTCCTAACCAAAAATATCCAAGACTACCCCTCCACCATCCAAGAAGATGGCCCTCCTCTCACTGACAGGTCAAAGATGGAGGCGGTTAAGGAGATGCCACCCCTGATGGAACAACAAGATCTGCTAGAAGGACATCCATGACCTGGTGGCCACTGCACAGACCATGTGCCCCCCAAAAGGCCTCTCTTCTCCATTCTTATGGCTGTTTTTTTTTTATTCTCCATTATAACTCTGGTAATACTTGGCCCCTCCCTAGTCCTCCCAATACCCACCACTGGAGGTTTTTGTTAGAGAAATGTCTTATGGACATAACAAAGTTATAGGAACAGGGAACTGCCAACCAAAATGGTGCCAGGAGCCTTTAAGAATCCCAATATATCCAGATGCTCTTGGCCTTGATTGCCTCTTCGCTTGCTCTCCATATGGGCTAGCAAACAGGGATAAATTCTGTCTCCAAGACCTTGAAACCTATGGGAGCTCTCTCTATTGAAATTACAGAATAGAAATCACAGGATCTGATATACATCTGATATATACCTGATATATCAAAGTACCAAACCCCCAGAGATATATATCCCAGACCCCTAGAATGAACATTGGAGGACAAAAGTAGTTGGCAAGTTCTACTCCTACCCATTTGCTTGATACCCTACTGCTGACATACACATTTCTCAACAACCTGTTTTTTGCTCCACCACCATCTTAGTCTACCTATAAATAGTGGGCCAGGAAATCAATGTCACCAAGGAGTTCTGAGCCAACCTTTCCTGGTTACAATATACCCAGTACAAAACTGATCTCCTTCCCCTAACAACTCATCTCAATTCCTCCCAGTGCTTTTTCTGTGCCTATTTATTCTAGCCATTTTTGGCAGCTCTTTCCATTAACATCTCGCTTCATGAACCCTGTGGATCTATACCCACCTGAAAGTTATAAAGTATTCCTCTTTTTAATCCTTTTCCCTTTGTCTCTGCCAGGTTCTCTCCTGTATGTTCCTATAACATCACTGTCACTGTTACACACACACACACACACACACACACACACACACACACACCCTTCTCTGGTGCAATAACATCAGTCCCTCTGCTAACTCCTTTCTCCAAAGTTTGCACACTCTGCAATTATTATTCCACATGTCTACCTATATGAGTCTGAAGAAATCACCTAGTAGCTAAGGGAGAACCAGAGAACCAGATCTTCATCCCCCTGCTCCTCAGACTCAGCCTGGCCCTCCCAGCAGGAACAACAGGTGCTGCCCTTGCACAGACACAACACCTAGCTGACAACTTTCAGGACAAGCTTGACCAGGCTATGGCCTTCACCTCAGACAACCTCAAGTTCTTCCAGCAGCAGATAATATCAATCACAGAGTTGCCTTACTAAACAGGAGAGCTCTCGACCTGCTGATAGCTGAGGGATTTGTGTGCTACTGGGGGAAAGAATGCTGTTTCCATGTTAACAAATCTGAGCCAGTAAAACAAAACATCCCGGTGCTTAAGGATCTTTGGTGAGATTTCCAAGCCCACTGTGCCCTGGGTACCTCCACACCATAATACTCAAACCCTCTCGTAGCCTGGCTTCTCCTTTCCTTGTCTTCATTCTGAACATTGAACCTTCCTCCTCCTGGCCCCATTTCATCCAATTTCTAAAACAGCAAGTAAGCAACATTGCCAAAGTCACTGACAACCAGGTATTGGTTCAATACCAAACCACTCCCAACCTGGAGACTGAGGACTATGATGATACCTCCCCTTTATAAAACAAAAAAGGAGAAATGTGGGGCTGGGGAGGCATGGAACTATGGAAAGCTGGAGTAAGAGTAGGGTCAAGGCTTATCCAAACCCCACTGATCTCATCCTGAGATTGGCAGAAGGACACTAAACCCATGTCCTGGGCCTGCATGTCCCTGTGCATATAGCCCTGTGCCCCCATCTTTGATTCCCACCCCCCAGGAGATCATATAGCCCAGTAGACATGGTAAATGTCCTCTCCCCTTATAAGATCATGTCTGGCAGCACCTGGAATTCCTCATTCCACAAAAGGAGGCATTCCCAGACCCCTGGACCTGACCAATGATGATCACTCATCCCAAAAGCCCCTACCTACCCACACCCTAAAGGTTTAAGCAGCATTTGTTTCTCCCCATTAAAGGAGTTGTCTCATTGGAGCTGTCAACCAAGAGTCTATTGTTCTTGTGCCCATTGCCTGAGGTATCTTCCACTCCCAACTGCCCTGCTGTGCTTTCTCTCTTAGGATCACTGGTTGGGGAAGAGGAGCCTGAATGGCAGGAACTCAAATCAATATCACAGTCACATGATACTCAAGCTTATTACTTGGCAGAATTTTGGAAGAGTGATGATGCCAACTGTTGAATAAAGATGAACACAATTCTTTACATATTGCTCTTAGTGGAAATTGTTAGAGTCACTTTAGAAAATGCTTTCCCTCTATTATATACTACAGCACTCACATAGCCTCTAATGCTCTATTTCCACTACAAATATAACCCTGAGAAATTGTAACATGTATGTCCTAGAGATGGGTACATAATAGGTCACATGCAAATCTGAAAATTCACAAAAAAACATGAACAGGATAGAGAATTAATACACTGAGGATATGTATAAACAGCATACTTCATACCAAAATGAAGAAGTTACAGCAACACAAATCAAGAATTCTGTGCAAATTTATAAACAACTTGCTATATACTGCTATAGAAGTTAAAAACAACTAAAATTAAGAGCTGAATTTTGGTCAGACCTGATGGAGAATCCCTGCAAATCCAGTCATTTGAGAGGTGGAAGCAACACTGATGGTCACAAGTTCAAGAACTGCCTTGGCTACAAAGCTACTTGGAGGCCAACCTGGGTAGCCTAGTGAGACCATACTTAGAAATAAAAAGCAAAAAGGGACTAGGGATACAGGTTTTTATATATAAATAATGCCCAATACTAGGAAGATGGTTGCCTTTTCCATTCTTTCTGCTGACCCTAGGGGCTTCAGTCCTTTTCCCTCACCCAATACCAGATCAGGTTCCCCTCTCCCAACCCCATCCACTTTCCCTCCCAGTTCCCTCCCTCCATCCCCACTTGTGATCACTTTCTTCTCCCTCCAAAGTGGGACTGAAACATCCTCACTTGGGCACTTAGCTTGTTGACCTTCTTGAGTTCTGTGGACTGGATCTTGGGTATTCTGTACCTTTTGTGGCGAATATCCACTTATTAGTGAGTCCATCCCATGCATGTCCTTTTGGGTCTGAGTTACCTCACTCAGGATGATATTTTCTAATTCCATCCATTTGCCTGTAGATCTCAGAATGTCCTCATTCTTAATAGCTGAGTAATATTCCATTGTGTAAATGAACCACATTTTCTGTATCCATTCTTCTGTTGTGGGACATGTGGGTTGTTTCCAGCTTCTGGCTATCACAAATAAGTCCTGATCTGGTATTGGGTGAGGGAAAAGGACTGAAGCCCTGAGGGTCAGCAGAAAGAATTGAAACAGGCAACCTCCAAGGTAGGAGGTGGGGAGACCCTCCAGAGACTCTCATAACTCAAAGGGAAGGACTTTAGATGAAATGCCCCAACAGTAGGGAGAGGGAACTTATAGAGCCCACCTCCAACAGGAAGACAAGGTATCAAGTGAGGGATTGGGGTTGCCATCCCACAGTCACAACTCTGACCCATAATTGTTCCTGTCTGAAAGAAATACAGAGTTGGAAATAGAGCAAAGCCTGAGGAAAAGAAGGTCCAGTGACAGGCTCAAAGTGGGATCTAGCACAAGGGGAGGTCCCAAGGCCTGACACTATTACTGAGGCTATGAAACACTTACAAAAAGGGACCTAGCATGGCTGCCCTCCAAAATACCCAACGAGCAGCTGAAAGAGTCAGATGCAGATATTTGCACCCAACCAATGGACAGAAGCAACTTACCCCTGTTGTTGAATTAGGGAAGGCTGAAAGAAGCTGAGGAGAGAGCCGGGTATTGGTGGCACATGTCTTTAATCTCAGCACTTGGGAGGTAGAGGCAGGCAGATTTCTGAGTTTGAGGCCAGCCTGGTCTACAGAGTGAGCTCCAGCACAGCCAGGGCTATAAGAGAAACCCTGTCTCGAAAAACAAAACAAACAAAGCCGAGGAGAAGGGCAATCCTGTAGGAGGACCAGCAGTCTCAATCTGGAACCCCGAGATCTCTCAAACACTGGACCACCAAACAAGCAGCATACACCAGCTGATATGAGGTCCCCAACACATATACCGCAGAGGACTGCCGGGTCTCTGTTCAATCAGAGATGATGCACCTAACCCTGAAGGGACTGGAGGCCCCAGGGAGTTTAGAGGTCAGGTGAGGTGGGCGGGAAGGGAGGAGGTATGGGATGTGAAACAGACTGGGGTGGACAGGAGTGGGTGAATAAAATTTGGAGTGTAAAAAAAAATTTTTAAAGGATATTACCAATATAGGAGGATCCTTCCCCCATAAAGGAAGAACATTTTTTCATGAGCTGTACTCCCTTGATAGAATGTCCAAACAAGCTCTCAAGAAAAGAAAAGAAAAAAAAAGATACTCAGCACTATTAATGATCATCGGAATTCAAACTACCATGCAACTTAAGCTCATTAACCAGCAAAAATCTAAGTCTCACAATAGCAAGTGCTGACAAAAGTATAAATATGCATTTACTTTGAGACAAGGAGGTGGGAGACATGGGTCTGGGACAACAACCAAAACAAAGTATATATGAAATGCTGTATTCAGAATTCTAAAATTTTGTTTTCTTTTTTGAAAAAGAAAACAAAACACAGAAATGTTGTAAGAATGTGCTTTCATTTTAATCCCAGGTGTGGGACTATGGGGCTGCTTAAGACTGACCACAGCAGCTGACTATGATTTGCCTTGTGCTCTAGCAAAAGTGTTCTTTTGCCAGCTGCAGCTATTTTCTGTGATTGTGTGATGTTTGGAATTCTGGGAATTTTTCAGAGTGTCTATAAATGCTAGGTGGGATGGATGGTTGTTGGTCATTCAGTGATAAAGGCTTGGAAAAGAAGAACCCACAATGTAGCAAAGACCAGCTACAAAGGTGCCTTAAGAAAATCCCTCATTGTGTCTATTAGTTAAAAGGTAAACTAATAGCTGCTAAGATGGCTCAACCAATAAAGGTGCTTGGTGCCAAGCCTGACAACCTGAGTTAGATCTATGGGTCTACATGGTAGAAGGAAAGAACCAACTATAGCAAGTTGTCGTAAGACCACCACCTACTCGAGTATACATACATAAACAAATATCCTCTTTCTTTTTAAACAGGGGAGCTGCAGAGAGATCTCTGCAGTTAAGATGACATGTTGCTCTTCCAGGCAATCACATTCTGTTCTATACAACGACATCGGATGGTTCACTATGACCTATATAACTCCAGCCCTAGGGGATAAGAATTACTCTGCTGGCCTTCCCATCTCTACCCAGCCCAGCACCTGAACTTACATGTACATACCCACACAGAGACACACATGCATACACAAAACAAAAATAAACCTTTTATTTAAAAAACACAGAGAGAGAGAGGGAGGGAGGGAGAGAGAGAGAGAGAGAGAGAGAGGGAGGGAAGGAGGGAGGGAGGAAGGAAGGAAGGGAGGGAGGAAAGTTAGAATTTTAAAAGGGGTTTTGAAACCCACTAGGCTGATATATGCCTAAAATCCAAGCACTTGATGAACAGATGAAGAGGCAGAAGGACTGCCAGTTCAAAGCTATGCAGAGGAAATTTCCAATCCAGCCTGGGCTATATAACCAGTCTTTGTATTAAAAATAAAAGGGAAAAGAAGAAAATTAGAAAATTCTTCACTGGTAGATCATGCTTATAATTCCCATATAGGAGAGGCTGGACCAACAGTTCAAGTTCAAAGCTTTACTGGGTTACATTGTTCTTTGGCAGCCAGCCTGAATTACAGAAGAAATGCCCTCATCTTCCTAAAACTGAATAAGAAAAAAAGCAACAAAATCACAATTATTCACTAAGCATAGTAGGTAGGCTAGTGCCTTAAATGTAGTTAATGGTCTCAAAGATGTAATAAGTAACTTTTGGGGAAAGTGACACTCACACACTTCCAAGCCTGAGGTAAAAGTGATCTCAAACCTAGAAGGTTCAAGATGACCCACATACCTGCACTACTTCAGACTCCTTAGGACATTCTAGTAACGTGAAAATGTTCAACTTACCTCCATAGTGAAGAGGTAAAGCAGCCAAATCTGCTGAGCTGAACGTCCTGATTAGAACACAGGAAAGCTCAGAGAAGCTGAGAAAACAGTTGGCTTCCAGATAGCCAACAGTGTTCCAACAAAACAGAAAAAGTCAAAAAGGAAGCAGACCAGTACTCCAGGACCCTATGATTTGCAAAGGCCAGTCCAGTTTTGCAAGCAGGGGAAGGAAAGAAATACTTGACCATTGAACTTGAAGACACATAAAGGAATTTTTCCAGAGTTGAATATATCTTTAAGGTTTCTTAGGATATTATTGCTGTGATAAGTACAATGAGCAGAAGCAAATTTAGGGAGGAAAGGGTTTGTTTCACCTCCAAGATCACAGTCCATCATCAAGAAAAGGCAGGCACTCAGGGCAAGACTGAAGCAGAGGCCATGGAGGAACACAGATTACTGGCTTCCTCCTCTGGGCTTGTTCTTCTGCTTTCTTATACACTCCAGGACCAGCTGCCCAATGGTAGCACCACCCAAAATGGGCTGACCTCTCCCATATAGATCATCAACGAAGAAAACTCCCCACAGGTCAGTCTTATTGGAGGCATTTTTCTCAGTTGAAATGCTTTCTTCCCAAATGATTTGGGCTTGTGTCAAGTTGACAAAAACCTAAGCAGAACAATATGAGATATGGAAGATTATTTCAAGAAAGTGAAAGGTCAGGTAAGATCTGGCACCTGTGTGTGTGTATGTATGTATGTATGTATGTATATGAATATGTATGTATATATATGCATACATGTATTTTTACTACAGGGTAATGAACCCAGTGCTTTTTGCATATGTGGTAAATACTCTATTAGCTACATCCACAGGCCAATCTAGTATGTGTTTAAATATAGCTTCCTAAAGAGAAAATAGAGAATAAAGGCATTCTTAAAAGTCTTTCAGACTAACCAAAAGATATCATCCTATAGAAATTAGAAAGTTATTGTGACGGTTAATGTTAATGTCAGCTGGACAAGATCTAGAATTACCTAGACAGCAAGCCTCCAAGCACACCTGTAAGGAATTATTTAGGTTAGGCTAGGTTCTAGGAATGCCTGTGGGAGATTATTGTAATTAGGTTAACTGAGGTAGGAAGACCTGCCAACTATGGGTGACCCAATTCTCTGGGATATGAAGAGACTGGGTCTCTGTAAAAAGCTGGGCCAAGCCCTGCCACCAGCTGATCAACTCAGCTACCATCTGAGCCCAGATCCAGTGATTTTTGCGTCTGTCCACCCTAACATCTAACCCATCTTGGAGCTGCTGGAGCATGTGAAGGAGGCAGTCCTACAGAACCACAGCTGTGGGGTCATCATGACTCCGACAACAGCAGGATAACCAATGATGGCCCAGTGTTTGTGGTGCTTCAGAAACCTGAAACCTTGAATCCGACCAATGACTAGTTGCAATGTATTTGCATGCAAATTGATCTGGATATATGTGTGTGTGTGTGTGTGTATTTATGTATATGTATATACACATACATATAGATAAATTTAGTATATATACACACACATATACTACATATATGTGTGTATATATACATATATATATACATGCATATATACGTATGTGTATATATACTACGTGATACAGTGCAGTTTCCAATGCCACTGTGATGAACAAATATTTGATAGAGAGATGGGAAAGATAGAGGAGTGAAGAGGAGAGTGAGTAGTAGAGAGAGGTGAAACTAGAGACTCAATGACACTAATAGGTGTGAGAGAAGGCTGCAGTGGGCAGGGGAACATGTTGCTGAGTAGCTTATGTTCCTACTCAGCCCCTAAACATGCTGCCCAGCCTCATGATAGTCCTGGTTCTGAGCAATGACTGGATGTCCAAGATAAAGCATGGATCATTTTCTAGATTGGACCTCCTTGAAAGACCTGTATGTCTGGGCCACTTTGGTATCCATCATCTGTTGCCCCAAGCCATATTAAAGCCCAAGGTTCATATGGTTGTCTGTGATCCTACAGCAGTCAGGAGCAGTGTTGATGTCCCTGGCCCAAGGTACCACTGAAGAAGGCCATACAGATGTCTTTGGTCTGGCCTGCCACCTGATGCCATGCTGATGTCTGAGTGTGTGCTGCTGCCAAGGGCCATGTCTATGGTTCTACTGCAGTGGAGATCTGTGTTCATATCTGTGACCCATGTTACCACTTAAGGCCATGGTCTGTGCTGTATTCCAAGTCGATGACAGTGATTTGTGCTGCCATCAAAGGCCATGTCTTGGTCCATGGCCCTACTGCAGCTGTGGTGATGTCCTTGGCATCTTGTTAGCTCTAAGGCCAGGTGGGTGTTCATGTTTTGTACTACAGTCTGAAACCATGTTAATGTCTGTGAGCCTTTGCTGTGTCTGGGAGCCATACTGATGTGAGTGACCTTTGATGGCAGGTGAGGCCATACTGATGCTTGGGTCCATGCTGCTACTGATGGCCATGTCTGAGTCCTTGGTACTACTGCAGCCAGGGTCTGTGTTAATTGGCTCATATTACTACCAAAGCCATGCAAATGTCCATGGTCCATACTACCACCTGAAGCCATGCTGGTGTCTGGATCATGCTGACTCCAAAGGCCATGTCTGGGTCTATGTTCCTACTGTGGGAGAGGACTGTGTTGTCTGTGATCTGTACTGCCACTATAGACCATGCTGAGATGTTCATGGTCTGGGCTGTCTTCAGAAACCATGTGGAAGTCTATGATCTATCCTCTTGCTGGCTGTAAAAAGCAAGGAAGCTACTTTTGCCATGGGATTGATGACGGCAGATTCACAGTTGAGAAAGAGGGACTTAGAAAGCTTCTGTGACAACCTCTCCCCTGCCAAAAGAAAAGAACAGCCAAGACAGAAAACCACTGAAGAAAACTCTTAAAAACTGTGCGAACTATGCTGAAGTGTAGTTCTCTACAATTGATCACTTCTGGCAGGGGTGGGGCAGGGAGTGGTGGGTCTCAGTTTTCTTTAAGGGAATGGTCACTGGGAGTTTGACCATGCAATACAAATTGGACTTGATTTTCCTCCTCCTCCTCCTCCTCCTCCTCCTCCTCCTCCTCCTCCTCTTCTTCTTCTTCTTCTTCTTCTTCTTCTTCTTCTGGGAGGGAGGGAGGTAGGTCCCAGGGATAGAGGACACACCTGGGAAGAGAGTGTGGTCAGGGTTCATGAAATTCCCAAATAATCAATAAAAATATTATGAAAAATGACACTTTACCAATATGAAAAACACCGGAGAAAGTAAACAGTGCTCATTTATTCATCCATATCCTCTTCTTGCAAATGAATATAATCTGACCATCTGCACAGAAAGTTAATGGATGTGAATGTTGGGAACCAATTTCAGTTCCTCTAGAAAGAGCTGCAAACACTCTTAACAGCTCAAAGTTCTGAATGGAAGTTAAGCAAGGAACTTCTGCCTGAAACAATAAAAGGAAGTCTCTTAGAAGAGCACTGAGATTGATTTTTGATAGAAGAACTGAAATTTTCAGGAAAGAAAATTAGGAAAGGTCAGATGTGGTATCTCATGCCTCTAATCTCCAAATACTCAGGAGGCCGAGGCAAGAAAACTTCCACAGAAAGTCTTTTAAATGGACTGGGGACATCAAGGTGTCTCAGAGGGAAAAGGTGCTTGCCACCAAGTCTAGTGACCTGAATTTGATATCCAGAATCCATGTGGTAGAAAAAAAGTGAGTCTCATGAGTTCTTCTCTGACCTCCACATGTGTACCAACATGTACCCACACATACATTTACAAACACAATAAATAAATATTTTTAAAATAAATAAAAGGAAGGAAAATAGAAAATTAAGGAGAGGACAGAAGTCATTCTTCCTAAAAAAAAAAAAAAAAAAAAGAACTGAAGGAAGAAAAATATTTTTAAAATACATCATGGACTGTTTTCTGGACATGGATTTGGAAACTGATAGGACATCTAATGAATGTTCAAATATTTCTTTTATTAGCATGGGATTAAAATTTTTTCCAGAAAAAAATAGTTTTTATGAAAAATAAACCTGTAACCTGTTTTAGGATTGCCAGATAGTCTTAATTGTTGAATAAAAGTTCTCTACATAAATTTTTTGGCTAATAAGAACAATAGGAATACTGGAACTATAAAATCCTAATGAAATAACTTCACAATAACCATCAAGAGAAGCAGCCAAAGTAATGTGCTCCAGCATTTGGAAGGTAGAGGCAGGTAGATCTCTGTGAGCTAAAGGTCAGGAAGTCTGTATAAAAATGCTTGTCCCCACACAGTACGGTAGATCTGCACCTAGATGCTGGTCTCCACAGTCTTGTTTCAAGGGTTCCATGTTCCCACACTCAGCTGCTCCAGCACCATGCCTCTCTGGATGCTGCCATGCTCCCTGACCTGATTCATAGACTCTAACTTTATGGCATTGTAAGGCATAATAAACTCTTTCTTCTATGCACCCCCTTGATCATGGTATTGTTGGGTTTGGGTTACACAAATGATAAGGACCATGCAGTACAAGTCAAGCAGGACAGTTTATTTACCAAAGACTTCGAAAGCAAATGGATTAGGGATGTGGCTAGACTCAGGAGCTGGAACCATGACCATAAGGAAACTGTGTTCAGGTCTTTTTAAGCATAATAATAATAATAATAATAATAATATCAGGGAAAGGGGACATTATGGGCAACTTACCCTTTATGGGGATTGGCTGTGCCTGTGCCTGTGCCTGTGCCTGTGCCTGTGCCTGTGCCTGTGCCTGTGTCTGTGTCAGAAAAGAACTGTTTGGCCCTGGCTAGCTCTTGAGGCTTACCCAGGAAGGATGTGGGAGGTCAGGACAAGTTGGCCACAGGACAAATGGAATTAAAGAGAAAAAGGAGTTACCTTGGTCCATTCATTGTCTGTACAGCAGTGAAAAAGTAACTTTTGTGACAAGAACTTTATGGATTAAGTCATCTCCCCAGCCCTTACTAAGATTTTGAACCAGAACTTACTCATTCATAACATGAAGTCAGGCATGGTGAAGCACACTTATATCCCTAATACTCAGAAGTCAGGCAGAGAATTGGTGCACGTTCAAGGCTGGCCTAGCCTACACAGTGGATATCAAGGCACCCAGGGATACATAGCAATACCTAATCTCTCAAAAGCAAAACAAACAAACAACAAAAAAAGAACAACAAAAAGCATTGAGAGTGTCAGGCTAGATTGCTATGATTATTCTATTATTATTATTATTAGAACTAGCCAAACTCAATATGGTGCTAACATTTGCTAATATAATAAGAGAAAATTTTACACTTATTTGGTTTTCTTTTAAATGTATGAGTGCCTTGGCTGAGTTTATGTCTATATAGGTACCATGTGCAAGCCTGGCATTTGAGGAGGCCAGAGGAAGATATCATATGCCTTGTGACTGGAGCAACATAGTTATAAGCTACCATGTGGGTGCTGGAATTTGGTGCTCTGGAAGAACAACCCATGCTCTTAACTGCTAAACTATCTCTCCAGCTCCAGAATAGTTTTATTTAATGCCAATGTTCAAGCTTTTAAGAATACATAGCATCTGGAACTGAGCTGAAAATACAGTCTGTGGAACCAATTTTAGCAAACAGATAAGATTCTACTAGTATACTGTGTGCTTATATTTATCTTCTCAAGTGTTTCCATGTGATATGCAAATGGTTACCTCTGAAAGTATTGGAAACAACTTCTCCACTCAAAAATCTTGTCTGCAGTAGTAATTTGTGAAACAAACCTTATTAGATACAGAATGCAAAGGTACACTTCATCTCAATAACAAACTCAGTGTTATTCATGTAGTCATTATTGAAGTTTAATTGTAATTACTAGGTGTGGCCTACAGTAATCATTCGAGCAAAATATTTTTCCACTGCATCTCACAACCTGCCTCCTTTTTTTGCCTTGAATTTTCCAGTGCATAATGAGTTATATAATAAGCCTGTGTCTCATCTCTAAAGCAACCCTAGTAACATGGAAGGGTTTAGTGAACTTCAAAGACCTCCACCACTGTTACTACACATCAAGTCTCTGAATAATGATTCTCAACCTTCCTAATGCTGCAACCCTTTAATACAGTTCCTCATGTTGTGGTGAGCCACAACCATAAAATTATTTTTGTTGCTATTTTGTGACTGTAATATAGCCAATGTTATGAATCATAATGTAAATATTGTTTTCCAATGGTCGTAGGCGACCCCTGTGAAAGGGTCTTTTGACCCCCAAAGGGTTGAGAACCATTGGATTAGACATATGGTTTAGCAGTTAAGAGCACTTGTTGCTCCTCCAGAGGACCCAAGTTCAGTTCTCAGAACCAACATTAGGTGACTCACAACCACCTGTAACTCCAACTCTAAGAACTCTGACAAGTGCTGCTTTAAAAGTTAATTTTATGTGTTTTGCAAATTGTATCTTGTATCTTGGGTATTCTAAGTTTCTGGGCTAATATCCACTTATCAGTAAGTACATATCTCGTGAGTTCTTTTGTGATTGGGTTACCTCACTCAGGACGATGCCCTCCAGGTCCATCCATTTACCTAGGAATTTCATAAATTCATTCTTTTTAATAGCTGAGTAGTACTCCATTGTGTAAATGTACCACATTTTCTGTATCCATTCCTCTGTTGAGGGGTATCTGGGTTCTTATATGCCTCAGTACAGGGGAACGCCAGGGCCAAGAAGTGGGAGTGGGAGGGAGGGGAGTTGGGGGGGGAGGGTATGGGGGACTTTTGGGATAGCATTGGAAATGTAAATGAAGAAAATACCAAAGAAAGAAAGAAAGAAAGAAAGAAAGAAAGAAAGAAAGAAAGAATAACAACAACAACAAAAAAGAAATACCAGAATAAAATAAAATAAAATAAAATAATCTCAGGGCAGTGACTAATTTTTTAAAAAGTTAATTTTATTTTCAGTTTAGAGCAAATTAGACACCAACAAAGAAATCAGAATCAGCCACAGAATAAAAATGACATTTGGCCTGATGTTTATCTGGCTGCAAACTTTAAAAAGTCATGCTAGAGCTTCAACATCCAGGAAATTAAGGGCATCAAGATTCAGAAACTGGGGCAGGAGAAATGGCTCGGTCGGGGGTTAAGAATATTTTCTGCTTTTCCTAAAGACCCAAGTTCAGCTTCCAACACCCCCTATGCTTGGCTCTCAACTGCTTGTAACTGCAGCTGCAGGGATTCTGAAGCCCCCTTTTGGCCTCTTTGGCCACACATATACGGTATAGACCCACTCAGACAGACAAATAAAAAATAATCCTTTTTACAATTGGAAAATGTCGCGTCCGCTCTTGACCAGCAAGAACGACACGACCACCAGTCCTTCTAAGAGCAGTTTATTCAGCAAAGTTCAGTCTTCGTCTCTCTTCTTTCTCTTCATCTATATCTCCCAATAATAATAATCCTCTCTTGAATAATAATCCTCCCTCTAACCGGGGCCTCTCACTCTTATATACTCTCAGTTCCCATCCACGCACAGCAGGCCACGCCACCTCACCAGGCACACAGCTTCAGCTAATCAGGGCAGCAGGGGCATATCTCCACCAAAATGGATTCGCCAGTATCCTGGTACCCCTGTGCAGCTTTCACGATGGTTGTGGCTTATACTCAGGTGAGGAAGTCAGGTGCAAGTCATAAGACTTAGCTGCAGTCCCTGGCACCTTCTTGGGACTGCCGCCATACCCGCTCCTCACAGGAAAAGATTCACGAACTTGTGCCGGGCTTTTAGCTCAGTGCATGTCTAGCATTCCCAAAGCTCTAGATTTGATTCCTAGCATTGCACAAGCTGAGTGTGATGGCACCTTTAACCCTAGCACTGGGAAGGTAAAGAGAAGAGGATCAAGACTAACCTCAGCTTATAAGTTCAAGGCCAGCCTGAAATACATGAGACCCTACGAAATAAATAAATAAATAAATAAATAAACAAATAAGTAAATCCAAACATTGGAAATCAAGTTACATTATTTGATATTTTAAAAAAGTCTTACATCCCAGTCTGTTTAAACATATAGGGCCCTCACCTATTTACCTATCTCATATGGTGAATATATGTTGGATATAGAGCCATGTTCCTTTCTGTTTTGGTCTGTTCTAGCTTCTGCTAGGTTTATGCCTCTTGTAACCACCTTCTGTGTCATCGTATCACATGGCCTTGACAATTTCAGAGGTGTTCAACTACTGTGAAATCAGTGTTTTTAAGCTCCAGAGATTTTCACATTCACTCCACTATAAAGTTGTTAGCAGGAAGCCATGACAGAAAAGGGAAAATCCACTTCTATTTTCAGCATCAACATGTGAGAATTAAGTGTTGTGTGGTCTTCATAGCTGTATCATCTGGGCTGTTCTCTGCACAACATACAGGAGTGCCTCAAACTCAGATGGGATGGCCTGGTGAGAGAGGAGTCATAGGAGCTACAGATCCCCATTAATGGTGGGAACACTTGCAGGGAAGAGTCCCCCCAGGCAAGGGCCAGTAAAATGACTCAGCAGTAAAAGCACGCTGCTAAGCCGGATGATCTGGGTTGTATTCCAAGATCCACACAGTGGAAGGAAAGAACTGACTCTCCCGAGGTGTTCTCTGACCTCCACAAATGTGCTATGACATGTAACACACAAACACACTCACACACACACACACACACACACACACACACACACAGAGAGAGAGAGAGAGAGAGAGAGGAGAGAGAGACAGACTATAAAATATACAGTTTTTAAAAAATGTTTTCCAGGCAAGATGAATTTCAAGATACGAACACGATTTTCTACAGCAAAGAAAAACATAGAGACTAGATACCTCACAGGTATGATGTTGCATATTTATAGAGACAAGAGGATCAGAAATTCAAAGTGTACCTAGGCTTTTCAATCCAGCGTAGTCTAGAGTCCTAGTCTCAGAACATGTAAGTAGTATGAACACAGAGAGAAATCACTGTCTGGGTCTGATTTTAAATTCGGGAATACAGAATAGGAGAAGAATCATGAAGTAGGAGTCATAATTAAATAGAATGTGTAATTAATGAAGAATTTAAATGGGAGCCACAAAAGAAATAGGCCTGTAGAGACTCTACCCAGTGAGAATTCAAGTGGCTATCATCCACTTTAATTACATGTGCAAAATAGAATCTTGAAACTGAGGTTTAAATATATGACTTTAGATGAGTATTTATTCCATTGACAATTTTCTTAGCAATGTTCTCAATCTACCCAAAATTGAAGGTGATTAAAAAGTAAGTTGGCAAAGAAGCATTCTGAGAGGAATGTGAGACCCAAAATTAGTGTCCTAATGTAGTTGAAAATTGTTTTTACTTTGGCGGGGGTGGGGGGATAGGTACCGTGGAATAACACTTCATCGGTAGGAAGGAAGCAGGGCTGCCTTCTTCAGAAAAACGCTTTTCCCTATTAGACTTTTCAGATATAACAACAATAACAACAACAACAACAATAACCCAATGTACAGTGACAGACTTGTAATCTCAGTCTTCAGAGACAAGAGGATCAGCACAAGTTGAAGGCTAGTCTGATCCACATATTAGCTTCAGGCCAGTCTGTGCTAATGTGTGAGACCCTAGCTCAAAAGCAATTCAAGAAATAATCGCAATAATGATAATAGTATGTTTAAGTGTGTACTATGTGTATGCCTGGATACATATTTTTATGTGTATGGGCCTGTATGCATGCACAGATATGTGTGCCTCTGTGTAAGTCTGCATGTAGAGACCAGAGGTTAACATCAGTCATTTTCCTTGAACAGTCTCTACCTTTTTTATTTTTATTGAAATAGGGTCTCTCTCAAACCTAGAGCTCACCAATTCAACTCATCTATCTAGTCCACTTGCCTTGGGGATCTGAATGGCAGTCCAGCATTTGCCTAGGAGCTGGAGATCCAAACTCCCACTTGCATGGCAATCACTGACTGAGACATTTTTCCAGCCGCCTAATAATTTAATAACTTTAGAAAAACTTTTACATCAAATTTCCTGGAAAGATCTCTTGTCCTGTTAGCTTGCCAAGGAAGAAAGTAAGTACCTGCAGTTATGCAGTATAAGATTTCTATATTTGGGCTGAGAAAAGTCAGGAGGAATGAAAAGCTCTGATTGCTCCATTACTTTTCTCTCCACATCTTTGGTATTGTGTGTCACAGACTGGGAAGCAGTAGGTAGGATTTCTAAATAATAATAACATTCATTAAAAAAAAAACAACTGTAACTAGTTATCACAAATTCTATGACTTTAAAGCAGAATTTTATTCTTTTGGAGTTTGTTTGTTTGTTTGTTTGTTTGTTTTTCAGACACCCTGGCATTGAGCTTTGAACTTAATATCTAGGCTCTGAATCCCTGAGGGCTGGGATTATAGGCATATGCCACCAAATTCATGATCTCCAGAAATGTATCCCCTCACCTGTGTGTGTATGTGTACATGCTTGTATGTCTGTAGAGGTATGTGCTGGTACATGTGCACATGTGTTCATGTGTGTAAACAAGAGGACCACATCAATGTCTCCATCAATCTCTTGCCATCTTGTATTTTGAGACAAGGTCTCTCACTGAACTTGGAGACTATTTATTCATCTAGAGCAGATTACCAAAAAGTCCTAGGGTTCCTGGTGTCGCTACCATCTCAGAGCCAGGAGGGACTCAGTCTGTTCTTGGGCTTTCTTTGTTTGTTTAGAAAAGGCCTGATATAAACCAGGTTGACCTCAGCTCGATATGTACTGAAGAATGACCTTGAGCTTCTGATCCTACCTCCACCCCTCTGAGTTGGAGACTACAAGTGAGTACCACAAACTGAATCCAGTTTTTGCATGTGCACATTTGCCTATTTTAGACACTAGATGGCACTGTAGGACAACCAGAGCGAAATGTGTTTTGGCACAAGTTGAAGACAGGATTTCCTTTCTTCCCTCCCAAACTGTTCCCTGCCCCAAGTGTGTGTAAGTTTTCCCTCTGGTCAATATTTAAATGTGGCCCTTGTATCATGGAAACCAACATCACATAAAGCCTTATTGGGTATATGGTAGCTCAGGCCTAAACTCCCATGAGACAGAGTTGACCCAATAGGCAATACCATCTTAGGTAATCTAAAGCTTTTATTATTACTCCTTTATGTATGTATTTATTTTAGTGTATACCTGCACATCATGTGTAGGGGCACATACATGATACATTATGTGTGTAGAGGTCAGAGAACAATTTATGAAATTTGTTTTTGTCCTTCCACCCTGTGAGTCCAAGAAATGGGACTTGGGTCGTCAAACTTCTGTTTGTTTCCTTTATTTCTTTATTTTTTAAAAAATATATGTATACACACACACAGATAGATAGATAGATAGATAGATAGATAGATAGATAGATAGATTATATGGCTTCCCAGAAATATGAACTTTGTTATATAAAGCACATTTGAAAGTCTTTGTTACATTTTTATGTTACTACATTTTGTCCTTAATATGATTTTTTTCAAAGAAAGGCTGTCTTAGAACTCACTATGTATGCCAGGATGACCTCAAACTCACAGAAATCTGTTTTATTTCCAACATAATATTTTTGTTGATTATTTGGGAATTTCACAGAACTTACTCCAATAATATTCACTTCCCAGTCCTCCAAGACCCTCCCACCCTTGTGACCTCCCCACTCCCCCCCCCCCAGAAAAAGGGAAGGAAGAAAAATTGAAACAAAAAGCACAAGCCCAATATGTGTTACCCATATACTCACTGGAGATTGGTCGAAATCTCAGTCGCCAGCCCCTTAAAGAAAACTGAGCCTTTCCCCACTTGCACAATGCTGCCCCCTACCAGAAGCCATCAATTATTGAGAGCTACACTTTAGCATCCTTATCACAATTTGAAGAGTTCTTTTCAGTCCCTTTCTGCCTAGGCTGTTGTTTTGTTTTGTTTTGTTTTTTGTTTTGGGGGTATTTTTGGAGGAAGAGGAGGAGGAGGAGGAGGAGGAGGAGGAGGAGATGGGGAAGGGGTTGTCCCAGAAGCCTTTCATGTCCATTTTTCACCTGTGAGTCTGCCATCATCAATACCACTGCAAAAGTAGCCTCCTTCCCCTTTACAAGCAGCAGAAGCACCAGGTCATAGACATCCACATCATTTCTGGTGACAACATGGACTGTGACATTCACATGGCCTCTGGGATCAGCACGTGCCACAGACCTCAGCATGGTCTCTGGTGGCAATACAGACTCTGGACATCAACACAGCCCTCACCCACAGCACAGGCCATGGACATCAACAAGATCCCTGTTTGAAGTAGAACCATGGACCCCAGCACCTCAGGGGCAGGATGGACCAAGGACTTCAACATGACCTCAGGCAGAAATCACAACTATAGACACTAACTTGGCCCCCTGCTGTAGACTATGGGTATCAACCTGGCCTCCTTTGGTAGTCCAGACCACTGGTATCCACATGAACCTCAGGTTTCAACTTGGCCTGGGGCAATAGCATGGACCACGGATACCAGCATGGCCTCTGGAGGTGGTCTTTCAAGGAAGTCCAATCCAGAAAATGATCAGTTCCTCATCTTGGACATCCTGCTGTTGCTCAAAGTCAGGGAGATCATGTAGTTGAACAGCATGTTGAGGTGTAGGGGTCTGCACTAGCTTCAGGCTGCTACACACACACACACACACACACACACACACACACACACTGCCCTACTCAGCAACAAGCTCCCTGGTCCACCACAGCCTTCTCTAACACCTGCCACCATTGTTAAGTCTTTAATCCTCCCTCTCTCTACTGCATATTGCTCTGCTCCTCCATCTCTCCCACCTCTCCATCTCATACCTGCTTGTCATAGTGTCATTGGAAACTGCAGTATGACACACAGTATACCCTTTCACCCAAACAGCTTTACATGCAAACATTGATTGCTGTGAGTCATTGATCTGGTTCAAGGTCTTTGGCTTCTGACATACCATAAAATACTGGACCATTGCTGTGACTCATCTCAGATATCCTCTTGTTACCCAGAGTCAGAGTGATCCCGAGGCTAAGCAGGGCATCTTGGGGGAGTCTCTATGCTACCTCCAGGATGCTACCAATTGATGTCGGCCACCCCAAGGCTTGCTGGGCTCTACTACCTTTGTAATTTGTAGCCTGTAGGTAGCACCACGGCCCCATGCTCTTTGCCTCCCAGTGGGGCAAGCAGCAAGGGCTGCAGCCACAGCATCTCCATCCTGGGGGCTAGCCAATGGGCCTAGGCCCTATTGAGTAATTACCCCTGGTTCTACAAGATTGGCTCCTACACATACTCTAGTACCTGAGAGATGGAGTACATGTGGGGTAGGCAGACTCAAAGCACTGGATCTTGGAGGGGATGGTAGCCAAGTTGGTCTGGTCTGCCTTCCTTCGCCCATGCAGGCCTTCTGCCACCCATGCCTAAAAATGTAGATTTTAATTTTTTAATTTTGTATGTGTATATGAAAGAGAGAGAGAGGAAAGGAGAGATAGAGACAGAAAGAACACATGAGTGTGGTACCCTTGGAGGCATCAAATCCCATGGAACTGGAGTTATAAGCAGTTGTAGGCCATCCAATGTGGGTCCTAGGAATAAAACTCAGATCCTCTGGAAGACCAGCAAGCACTCTTGATGGTGGAGCTATCTCTCCAGTTCCATTGGGTTTTCTTTGGTGGGGACTGTTTTTGCGTTTGTTTGTTTGTTTGTTTGTTTGTCCTAGGCTGGTCTTGAACTCCTGATCCTTCTGACTCTGCCTTCCCAGTGTTGGGATTTATAGGCCTTTGCAATCTCACTCAGCTTGTCTTATACCTTTTGCAAGGTTGGTGGCTATATGAAAACAGAATTCTTCTGTATCAGCAAAGTAAGACAAATGCAAAACAAATCTGACCTTAACCAAGGAAATACATGGTTTCTTTCCCCTTTAAGGAAGAAACAATTACCCTTGTAAACTACACTGAAAAACTTGAAGATGCCTGCTGCTTTATCAGCAGATGGCACTATGGAACAACTAAACACTGTTTTGCTGTGTTTGGGCAGTGTTGGCAGAAGCTGGAGAAATAGCTCAATCTAGACTTTTTTAAAAAATCCTCATCTCCAGTGAATTCTCCTGGATGATGAAAAATGATATAAGCTCTTGGGAACATGGATCAATGAAGAAAACAAATAATTCTCCAGAAGGAGAGGAAGTTGCATTTGCCTCTGTTAAGTGCCAGAAAGGTCTTTTGAGCGCCTATTTAAAACAAAAATGATTCCCCCAAAGCAACCTATTTCACCATCATTAGTGCCTTTCCAGGCATCTGTACCCTTGTATTTTACATCATCTGTAACCTTGCTTTGGAATGCTCTGACAGCCAAGAATCTGTCCCCAAATAGGCAAAACTTGCCAGGAGATCAAGTATGATACTCCATGTGGGGTGAGGATAAACCTAGGATGCAATCTTAAGCAAAGTCTCTAGGTACTGGATCCCAGGAGGGAGCTCTGGACAGGTAATCACTTGGGTTCAAAGGCAATTTTCCATTGAGAGGCTCAGAGGCATTTCCCACAGTTAGGATTAATTGAAGATGAAACACTGATATGCTGAGTTTGAGACTGGAACAAATTCCTCAAGCTGCTCTAGACATGCCTCTAGAATAGCTGCTTAGAGTCTCAGAAAATCAGTTTTTTCATTGTCATCCCACAGCCAAGCCTTGGTCTTGACTGACTGTCCCAAGAGAGGTCACTGATGGCTGAAAACGAGATTGAGGAGTATCTTACAAAATGAAACTAGGATCTGGAGAGATGATTCAGAATTCAAGAGTACTGGACTCTTCTAGAACACCTAGGTTTTATTCCCAGAACCCACATGGTAGCTCACAGCCATCTGTAACTCTAGTTTAAGAGGATCAAATGCGTTCTTCTGGGCACCAGGCATATATGTAGTACACAAGCATACATGTAGGGCAATCACCCATATACATCAATTTAAATTAAATTACAAAAGAAAAGAACATAAAACTAACTGGGCATGGTGGCACATGACTATAAACCCAGAACTTGAGAGGCAGAAGCAAAAGTATTGACACAAGTTTGAGGCCAGCCAGGGGGCTATGTAGTGAATGTCAAGCTAGCCATGGCCATATAAAGAGACCATGTCTTAAAAATACATTAGCATGAAACCAAATTATCATGTAAAACTTACATTCTAACCAGGAATGGTGTCCTCACCATAGTAGCACTCCAGAGTAGAGGCAGGAAGATGGGGAGCTCAAAATCAGCTTTGACCAAACAATGAGTTCACAGCCAATCTAGGCTATATGAAAACCTGTCTCAAAAAAACAAAAACAAAAAAAAAAACCCAACAACAACAGATAAACCAAATCACAGCATCCAAGATAAGACATGCTAGAGGCATGACTTTCATATCAGCATTGAATGAAAATTTAAATATAAATGTGTCTAATAAACTTATACTTGAAACATCATTTACTGTTTATGTGAAACTCAAATTTGGTCACTTTGGCTACTGTCCTGTCAGCAGGGCAATCATGCAAGTCTTCCCGCAATGACAGCAGGTCTGAATGCCACAAGTCACAGGAGCCTGGAAGTTACAGTCTTTAGGGTGTGAGATATATTGATATATATAGATATATAGATAGATGTGTGTGTGTATATATATATATACACACATATATGTATGTATATATCACCAAAATGACAGACAGCCCTAGATCCAATTCCTACTTTAACAGAAACGAAATATTTAACTAAATTTGGCTTAGAAATTTGGAGGGTGGGCATAGTCTCAAATACCTTTTATCCCAACACTTGGTAGGCAGAGAGATAGGTAGATTTCTGTGAGTCTGATGCCAGACTGATCTGCATAAAGAGTTCTAGATCATCCAGGACTACATAGTGAGGCCTTGTTTAAAAACAGGACAAAACACACACACACACACACACACACACACACTCACGCATGTGCGCACTAATTAACTAAAATAATAAAAACTGACAAATTTTGGTTAGAAATTTTTATGAGAAAGAAAATAAAAGCATCACAGAAAGCAATTAAATGCCATTTTTTATTTTTTTAATTTTTATTAGATAATCTCTTTATTTACAATTCAAGTGTTATCTCCTTCCCCCATTTCCTCTCTGAAAACCCCCTATTCCATCCCCCTCCCCCTGGCTCCCCAACCCACCCACTCCTGCTTCCTGACCCTGGCATTCCCCTACACTGGGGCATAGAGCCTTTACAGGACCAAGGGCTTCTCCTCCCATTGATGACCCACAAGGCCATCCTCTGCTACATATGCAGCTGGAGCCATGGGTCCCACCATGTGTACTCTCTGGTTGGTGGTTTAGTCCCAGGGAGCTCTGGGGGTACTGGTTAGTTCATATTGTTGTTCCTCCTAGGGGGCTGCAGACCCCATCAGCTCCTTGGGTACTTTCTCTAGCTCCTTCACTGGGGACCCTGTGCTCTGTCCAATGGATGGCTGTGAGCATCTGCCTCTGTGTTTGCTAGGCACTGGCAGAGCCTCTCAGGAGACAGCTATATCAGGTTCCTGTCAGCAAGCACTTGTTGGCATCCACAATAGTGTCTGGGTTTGGTGGTTGTTTATGGGATGGATCCCCAGGTGGGGCAGTCTCTGGATGGCCTTTCCTTCAGTCTCTGCTCCAAACTTTGTCTCTGCATCTCCTCCCATGGGTATTTTGATCTGAAGAATCCACTCTGTGGTTTTCCTTCTTCTTGAGATTCATGTGGTTTGTGAATTGAATCTTGGGTATTCCGAACTTCTGGGCTAATAGCCACTTATCAGTGAGTGCATATCATGTGTGGTCTTTTGTGATTGAGTTACCTCACTCAGGATGATACCCTCCAGATCCATCCATTTGCCTAAGAGTTTCATGAATTCATCGGGTTTTTTTAAATAGCTGAGTAGTACTCCATTGTGTAAATGTACCACATTTTCTGTATCCATTCCTCTGTTGAGGGGCATCTGGGTTCTTTCCAGCTTCTGGCTATTCTATGCCCTCAGCTAAAGTATCTAATTTGCTTTTTCCTATCTTTCTCCAGAGACCCCCGGCACATGGAGGAAGTTGACTCCTAAAGACTGCAACTTCCAGGCTCCTGTGACTTGTGGCGTTCAGACCGGCTGTCACTGCGGGAAGACTTGCATGATTGCCCTGCTTACAGGACAGTAGCCAAAGTGGCCAAATTTGTGTGTGTGTGTGTGTGTGTGTGTGTGTGTGTGTGTGTGTGTACATGTACATATATATCTGATATACAGATATACTGGATATACAGAAATGTAGAGAAAACTGACAGACAGTTTTACATAGTAGGACAAAATCTAGTGATGACACTAGAGTGGAACTTCTTAGAATTTTTCTTATTCTCAGTACCTTTTATCCACGAAATATTCATGCTCCTCCTGGTGTATAATTATACAAAATAGAAATGCAAATCTAACACTGATTATATATCATAAATAAATGTATTTTGAAGCAAATATTTGGCTCTACACAATTTTGATCATTTATCAAAGATGAAAGGAAATTTATATACTAATCAGATGAATGTGCATATTTATTTTTATATAAAAATTAAATTGTGGCTGAATAGCTAATGCTGTAGGACATGGAATATCTTCTATACTTTTTGGAGTTGGCTGATATTTTGATTTTATAATTGTTAATATGGAGAATGCTACTTCATATAAATACATAGTACAAGGTTACAGAAATGTGCTTAGGATAATTTCAAATGTTGGAAATTCTATCCTACTACCAAGGTAAAAATCACTTAAAGATTTTTAAAAACTGTTAAGCTGGGTGCTGGTGGTGTACACCTTTAATCCAGGAAGCAGAGACAGGCAGATATCTGAGCTTTAGGCCAGCCTGGTCTACAGAGTAAGTTCTAGGACAGCCAGGGCTACACAGAGAAACCCTGTCTCAAAAAAAAAAAGAAAGAAAGAAAGAAAGAAAGAAAGAAAGAAAGAAAGAAAGACCCCACTACCACCACCACCACCACCACCACCACCCCAAAAATCAACAAACAAAAAAGACTTTTGATGCATTTTCACTTATTATTTTGGGGACCTGCTTATGGCTCTATGGCATCTGGTGTATGTGTGTCGTGGTGCATGGGTGGATGAAAGAGGACAAGTGGCAGAAGTCAGCTCCCTCCTTCCTCCACTATGTGGGTTTCCAGGGACTGAACTCAGGTCCTTGGCTTATAGAGGCAGAGGTGCCTTTACATGCTGAGCCATTTTGCCAGCCCATGATTTCATTTTTATTAAACTCAAGTCAGCAAATTAAATAGCACTTTTAAAATCAAACATTCTAACAATGTAGTACAAATATAGATTAATTTGATACTTTAATGTTGAAGAATGGCAATAGAAAATACTGAAAGTCTCTCTTTTCTGCAAATAATGGGGTTTTTAAAAAATAAAAGTAGAAAAGTTTGTGTATACGGTAATAACTGTATAACATTCAACAACTTGGAGTCTGAGCCAAGATATTTTAGGCAGGTTTATTGATGCTGTGTGTCATAATGGCATGTGCAGTACAAAGTGTGCATGTAGTTCTTTTAGAACCAAGTCTTCAGGAACATCATGCAATTTCTTCAAGGACTGCCAAGGTCACCTCAGATTCATTATGCTTTTGACTTGAGCTTAAGTGTTAGCCATTGCCCACTTAGAAACCTTTTTATCACTCACGCATTTTCAACAAACCCCACATTAGGACCTGGGGAGCTAGCTCAGTCATTAGAGTGGTTGCATCACAAGCATAGGGATCCGAATTCAATCCTCAGAACACACATAAAAATGCTGATTGTGTCAGCAAATATCTGAGCCAATAGTTGGGGCTTATTGATCAACCTCATGTAATCGGAGAGTCCCAAGTCTCAGTTACTGACCCTTTCTCAAAATAAATAGGGATGAATGGCTCCTGGGGAATGACACACAAGGGCTGAAATATGGCCTCTACATCTACATTCTCTCTCTCTCTCTGTCTCCCCAATATATACATATGTACATACATACATACATACATACATACATAACATGTTAAACTGGGCCTAATGGTACAGGCCTGTAATCTAAGTTTCTCAGAAAACTCAGAGCAGAAAATCACAGGTTCAAAGCCAGCCTGGGTTACAGAGTGAGTAGGATGCCAGCCTGGGCAAGTTACTGAAGCCCTGATTTAAAATAAAAAGTTAAAAGTGGGCTGATGGCTAAAACTCAGTACTAGAATAATTGGCTAGCATTTGTGAAGCCCTGTGTTCAACACCTGGAGATAGATAGATAGATAGATAGATAGATAGATAGATAGATAGATAGATAGATAGATAAGCAATCTATAAAGACATTCAGATCCAGAAGAGGGAGGGAACCCTGGGATAGAGAGCTGAGAAAGACTCAAAGAAGAGTGGGGATGGAAGAGGGTCTTGAAAGCTGGCTAGAACTTGCATAGTGGCTGTGGAAGAGGTTTAGCATTCTATACATAAACAAATGTGAAACACAATAAAATCCACAGTGCAGGACCCTAAATGCTCAGCAGAGTATTTGAGGGTCTACAGAAATGGCTAAGGATGGAGAAAAAGTTGGATCAGGAATCCATAAAAACTGAAACACCCTTCCCCAACCACCATCCAAGCTTATTCTGGCACATGCCTTGGTCTACTGGGCAAAAATTATCCCTTGAAAGTCCCTCAGAGTCCCATGAAGAGCCTGCATCTTTCTTTGTAGAGTGTGGGCAGTCATAAAGCTTTTCATAGCTAGGCAGTGGCACGATCCAATCTGTGATGTAGGCAGATTCACTTGGCAACTCCACACTTGAAAGACTGAAGAAGAGAGAGAACTAGAGATGGAAGAAACGTTCAGAGACCAAAGCCTTTGTTGGAAGACACATGGAGGTAACAGTCTAAAGAAGACCAAGGCTCTAGAACTGCAAATAAGAGAAGAAATGAAAAAAATAAAAATAAAAAACCAGGAAATTGGTAGCAAAATTCAACAACTGTTACATCCAAAGGACTAAAAGAAATAAAGGAGGGATCCAAAGTTTCAGAGAACAGTGACGTTCTTAAGGACAATAGCCTTTAAACTGGCAAGTCGCTCTGAGGTTAGAGGTGCATTTGAGTAGAGGATGGAGCACAGTTGGCAGCACACTGCTTGCTGAGCATAAATAAAGCTCAGCTTCAGCTCCCAGCACTGCATAAATCACAGGAACTGGACACGGATGGAGTACACAGCTGGAGCTGTACACAGTTGGGAGGCAGAGGAAGTTTAAGACAACTATCTAGGGCTGGAGAGATGGCTCAGTGATTAAGAGCCCTGACTGCTCTTCTGAAGGTCCTGAGTTCAAATCCCAGCAACCACATGGTGGCTCACAGCCATCCATAATGAGATCTGATGCCCTCTTCTGGGGTTTCTGAAGACAGCTACAGTGTACTTACATATAATAAATAAATCTTTTAAAATGACAATCATCTGTCTACACAGTAAATTTGAAACCAGCCTGGTCAATGTAAGGAGATCCCATCCCAAAATAAAAGGATGGAGAAAAGGAAGGGTGAGAGAGAGAGAGAGAGAGAGAGAGAGAGAGAGAGAGAGAGAGAGAGATCATTAGGACACATTTTGAGCTAAAAGACTAATAAATAGATTAGCTGAACTGGTTAGTCTAATCAGCTTTGAGACCATGGGATTGGAGGCAAATCAGAGCTGCCGATTCAGATTTACACTTGAGTGCTGGGTGCCTTTTTAGACGAGTAATTAAGAGAGAAAAAGGTATACCGTGGCCCTATTCTTGAGAATGAAGAGCAAGAAGCTAAAAGGAACCAAAGAAAAGAAAAAGCAGTAGATGTTGGGTGGCTTAGTGACTCACTCCTATAATCCCAGCACTTAGGAGATAAAGGCAGGAGGATCAGGAGATCAAGGTGAGGGACCAGAGAAGTAGCTCAGTGGTTAAGAGCTCTTGCTGCTTGTGGTGGTTTTAAAGAAAATGGCTCCCACGGGCTCATAGGGAATGGCAGTACCAGGAAGTGTAGTCTTGTTGGAGTCGGTGTGGCCATGTTGGGGGAACTGTGTCACGTACAAGGGCAGGCTTTGAGGTCTCAGGAGCTCAGCTAGGCTCAGTGGCTCACAGTCAGAGGAGACCTGCTGCCTGGGGATCCAGATGTAGAACCCTTATCTTCCTTTCCAGCACCATGTCTGCCTGCATGCCACGAAGCTTCCAGCCATGATGATAATGGACTAAACATCTGAACTGTAAGCCAGCCCCAATTAAATATTTCATTCTTGAGAGTTTCTGTGACCATGGTGTCACTTGTAAGCAATAAAACCCTAATTAGAACACTGCTCTTCTGGAGTACCTGAATTTGATTTCCAGCACTATCATGGTGTCTCTTGAATATCTCTAGCTCCAGTTCCAGGCAACAAAATGCTGTTTTCTGGTCTCCATGGGCGCAAGACACAGTAAAGACACAGGTAGGGAAAATGCCCATGCATTTAAAATTAAAATTAAATTTAAAAAGAAGAAGAAGAAGAATTTGAAGCTAAAGTTGATTAGATACTGAGTCAGCCTGGACTATAGGAGACTCTGTATTAAAAAAAAAAAAAAGAAAAGAAAGAACAAATCCTGGCTTGGTGCAAATGGCGTTAATCCCAGTTTCTGCGACAGAGCTTCCACTGTTCATCTCTGAATTCAGGTTCAGCCTGATTCACTTGGTGAGTTCTAGATCAGCCAGAGCTACACAGTAACGTTTTTCTCAAAACAAAACAAACAGACAAAAAGAACAATAACAAAACCCAAAGAGGCCTGTGGCTGTGTCTCAGGTGACAAAGTATTTTCCTAGCAAGTCTCAGTACTGCGTAATCAAAACTTGAAGGTCATCCTTTGCTGCTGCATAGTGAATTTAAGGCCAGCCTGGGCTATGAGAGACTCTGTCTCAAGAACAAAACCAAACCAGAGTGGGAGTAGAAGGAGGGAAGGAGGGGCAGACAGGAAGAGATGGGGGTGGGGAGAAGGAGAGGGAAAGGGAGGCAGGCAAGAGAATGAAGGAGAGACAGAGACAGAGAGAGAAAGAGCAGAGAGAGACAGAGAGACAGAGACAGAGAGAGACAGAGACAGAGAGAGAGAGAGAGAGATGGGAGGGGGCTACTAACTGCATGAACTGAGCCTATGCTGGCTCACACAGGAGAGCCAGCTTTCTATAGGCCACAGACAAGTGTTTGCCTACCTGATACCCCTTGAACAGAGCAGCATCATGCCTTGAAGAATCCCTTTGTCTCATTTTAAATTACCCTGTAAATATTATTCACTTGTGTGTGCACAGTGCTCAGTAACAGTGGGTATGGTTCACACCAGTGCCATGGCCCACATGCAGAGACGAGAATCAACCCAGTGGGAATCACTTCTCTCTTGCTACCTTTTACCTGGCGAGCAAACTCAGGTTGGCACATTTGTCAATAAGCACAGTTACTGAGCCATCGTACTTGCCCAGGACTGAAGAGCCTCTTCTCAGCTCCAGTCACTGTCACAGATACTCAGGGCTTGGCATGTTTGCCAGTCTCTGTCCCATGAAGCTCTCATTTTGCCAGTTGTCTCATTCCTCATTTGTCTTGAAGTGACTCAATTACACACATCCCGCTCTGCGCCCTCATAGGACACTTCTCGACCTTCCATTGGCCCTCCAATAATTCAGCCAAAGGACATTCTGATGTCACTGACTTTCAACAAAGGCTGTGTCATTTACTGTCTGTGACTTGAAGTTGATTAATGAACCTGCCACGTTTGATTCAATTCGGCTAGCAGGGGCCTAGAACAGTGACAACTGGAATTCATAGTCACTTGGTTGAATCCGATTTTGCAAAGCGCCTGGGTGCTACATGTTACTAGTGTGTATTGTACTGCCTTCATGTTTTCATTTCGTCTGCACCATGATGTTTTTAGCTGAAAAGGAAGTATATACTGGCCATGTACTCAAGAGATGGGACAGTGAAGAGCAGAGGAATAGCATGCTAATGGGGAAAAACAGTGAAAGGCTTTTCCCGAACAGTGAAGAGCTGTGTGTAACTGAGGAACAGTGAAGAGCTGTGTGCAACTGAGGAACAATGGAAAGGGCTGAAATCAGTTCAAAAACAGGAGATGGACTTTGTAGGGTTGATGGGCTCTGAAGCAGGCAGGAAGAACTTAAATCGTGAATGCCAGGGACTAAAGAGAGGGCTCAGCAGTTAAAAACATTGGCTGCTCTGGAGAATCCAGGTTTGATTCCCAGCACGCACATGGGATTTCACAACAGTTTGAAACTCTCGTCCCAGGAGAATCAGTACTCTCTTCTGGATCTGTGCTGAACAGACATACATTCAGGCACAGTCTCATACATGTAAAATAAATAAAATAACAAAAAACAAGTCACAAGCACCAAGACAAAGAAATTCTTGTCTCTGTTTCTCTCTCTCTCTCTCTCTCTCTCTCTCTCCCTCCCTTCTCGTTTGTGAGTACAGTCTCTCAGGCTGACCTTGAACTTCCTTTGTAACTAAGAAGGACGATAGTCTTGAACTCGTGACTTCAATCCCCAGGTGCTAGGATTACTTGTATACCATCATTCCTTTATTTTGCTTAAAATCCCATTTTCAAAGATTTATTTTTTTTATGTATATGAGTGCTCTGTCTTTATGTACACCAGAAGAGGGCAGCAGATCCCATTACAGATGGTTGTGAGCCACCATGTGTGTGCTGCAAATTGAACTCAGGACCTATAGAAGAGCAGTCGGTGCTTTTAACCACCGAGCCATCTCTCCAGTCCCCTAAAAACCCATTTTTAACAACTTCTGTCAAAGCAATAAGAATCTCTCTAAGTAGAAATTTATCAGTAATTAGCTGTGAAAGTCATCATACCAATGCATCATTATTTAAACTGATCGTTCACTGAAACCTTGAAAATTTTCATGCATGGACTGATAAAAACAATATGCAATATATTTAACAGTTTAAAAATCAATATGGTCAAATGTATTAAATAAAAATGGAGTTAAACAGTTATGGCACCAAATACAATCAAAAGCCCCTATGCTACATGCTACCAATTAAAATTTGAACTAGGGCTAGGGATTATAACTCAGTGGTAGAGTGTTTGCCTATTATGCTCAAGACCCATGGGTTCTATCCCCAGCACCTAGGAAAATAACAAATAAATTAATAAATTCATTAATCTCAGGACTGGGGCTGTATATAGTTCTGTTGGCAGAGAGCTTGCTAGGCGCCCTGGCTTTGAACCCCAGCACCAAATAAACTGGCAATAATAGCATATGACTATAACGCCAGAACTCAGAAGGTGGAGGTAGGAGGATCATGAATTCAAGGTCATTTCCAGCTACATTGGAAGTCTGTTTGAGGCCAGTCTAGGATTCATGAGACCCTATCTCAAATAATGGGAAATAAATAAATTAAGCTATATTGATCTCTATAGCTCAGGAACCTGGGTCAGACTACAACTTGTTTGTTCTCCCTTGCTTTAGCCTCCTGAGGCCTTCATCCTTAACCTCCCACCACAGCATTGCTCAATTCTCAATATGGGAGGGTATATAAAGGCTCAGAAATGAGACACACTGCACTCCTGCTCCCGCGCGCCATGACACACTCTGATGTGTGATAGACATTTTGTAGTCTTGGGAACTGGTGTCCTGGAAGATGCAGGTTTCAACCAAAGCCAGTAGTTATAGATAAGGAGAAAGCAATAATTCAGTCCAGACTAAACAGGAAGTGACCCAGAAAGACACAGGAACCCATGGAGCCACATAAGGTCACCTCAGGGACAAGAGTGGGGAGTGGACCAAACTGAGTGAAGTCAAATTTAGGATTAAAGCACAAGTAGTGACAAGAGGGAAAAGTCAAGTTAGGGAGCCCCATTCTTAGAAATGGTGGTGGATGACTGTGGTAGGCCTCAGGCCACTGCCCGCTTACAGGAGGTACTTGCAGTTCACTATTCCAGTGGTCACAAGAGTCTTTTAGGGGCTGGTGAGATGGCTCAGTGGTTAAGAGCACCAACTGCTCTTCCAAAGGTCCTGAGTTCAAATCACAGTAACCACATGGTGGCTCACAACCATCCGTAACAAGATCTGACGCCCTCTTCTGGAGTGTCTGAAGACAGCTACAGTGTACTCACATATAATAAAATAAAATAAATAAATCTTTTTTAAAAAAGAGTCTTTTAGTCTCTCAAATAGAATGTATATCTCTAGGGAGGTATGGTCTCTTTGGAAATTGGGTGGAAAACATGTATTGCTCCCTAAAAGGCATAGGTGTAACACAAAACCTCCACATTTTGCAAAGGGTTTGAGAGAATTGTGGACCCCTTGAGAATAAATACTCTCAGGATAAGAGAATAAGCACCCTGGGGTCAGAATTTCTACTCTAGATTGTTTTCCCTTTGTGATGCTGGGGACGGACCTCAGGGCTTTTGCACATGCTAAGCATGTGCTCTACCACTGAGCTATACCTCTAGCACCTACTCTCAGATGTTTAGGTGCACTCTGGCCCATTACTGAAATGAAAGTATTTCATTCTCATACATTGAAGAAAATTTGTCTTAAAGGTTCTTGGCAACCTACTCTCCCTAGCTCCTTCCCAGCACAATTGGGAAAGCTGAGCTGCAGGGCCAACGTGCCTGCAAATCCTCTTTGGAAATGGTGTGCTTCCTTGGCACGGTGGCTCACACCTAGAATCCTAGCACTTGAGAAGTGGAGGCAAGAGAACCAGGAAGACCAGCCTAGGCTACAGGAGACGGTTTAAAACAAGCAAGCAAACAAAACCATAGTGAAAATGAGAAATGATGCTGATCGTGATGGCTTACACCTGTAATCCTAGCACATGGAAGCCTGAGACAAGATCACCACAGATTTGATGCCTTGGCTCCATTACATTCTGAGCTGAAGGCTAGACTTGGCTATGTGAGGCTTGAACAAAATAGAACACTCCAAAGTGACAGCAGCAAAATAAATGCTATTGCTTCTCTACCACTGTTTTTCTGCCCAACCCCCAACCCCCGTTTCATCTTCCTCTCCTGTGAAGGAACAGTGAGAAGCAGATGGGTTGAGAGTGCTCTGGGAACCTTTGAGTATATTTTTTGCATGAGGTGGGAGTTATGGGTTGAATTATGTTGCCTAAAATTCATAGACTGAAACCTTAGTCTCCACCCCCTGGAAATGAAGAAATGGGGTCATTGCTGATGCAGTTATTTAGAATCAAGGAGTAGAGGGGATCCCAATTCAGTAGGACTGCTGCCTTTATTAAAAGGGGAAATTTGGACATAGGAACTCAGAGAGAACATCTTGTCAAGATGAAGGCAGAGGTAAAGTGCTCATATGCCAAGAACTGCTGGGTTGCCAGCAAGCCACCAGAAACTACAAGAGAGGCTACATAGAACAGGTTCTCCCCAATGACCTTGGAAGAAATCAATGCTGCCCTTCACCTACCTTCATGCCAGAATTTGGCCTCCAGAACTGAAAGATAGTGTTAGGGTTTTATTGCTGTAGTACAGTGCTTGCCTGGTATACATGAACCCCCAGGTTCAATTTTCAGCAACATAAAAGAAAACATTCCCAGGGGCTGTTGAGATGGTAAAGGGGAGTTCCATCAACACTAAGGATCTGAGTTCAATCCCGGGGGAGCCACATGATGGAAGAAGGCATCTGGCTCCTACAACTTGTCCTCCAAACTCCACATGCTCACCCTGGTATGCACTTTTACACAGGTAATTTTTTAAATTTACTTAAAAAGTATCCTGTGAGTGGTAGGTACTTTGATACAGTAACCTAAAAGGGTAGTATGGCGAGTGTTCCCTACCCTTGTTTGGGCTGAGCACTGTCAGAACATAAAGAGCTATTGCTGAGCTTTACAGGGAAATGCCCTTCCTGTGCAAGTATTTCTTTGATGGAAGGCAGGAAACAAGAAGTGCATGGAAATAGAACGGTTCAGGCCAGCTGGCTCTGACCAAAGGGAGCAGGCAGTAGGTTTGTTTGGTTTTAGGACCGAGCAGGCTTCAGAGCAGGAAAATGATGAGAAATGAGGTCAGAGAATGGAACAGGAAAATAGCTTAAAGTAAATGAAACTGGCTTCACATGGATTTAGTTATGGAGAAAGGAATGTGGGGACAGAGAAGACTAGTGCATCGCATGTAACCTCATCAGCAGTCGCCTACCTAGCATCCACCTTCAATTGCCATGCATTGTAAGCAAAATCTTAATAGAAGAGTCAACCAGCTTGTTGCCCTAAGTCCCTTACACTCTTGGTCTGCTGGTGTCATGGAAAGAAAGTACCATGGACTGGGTACTTCCAGCAACGGTACATTTTCTCAAAGCTCTGGAAGCTCGAAACTTGAGATCAAGGTGTATCAAGTTTCATGTGTCTTGAGACCTCTCCACTTGGTTTTTGGATGACTACTCTCTTACTACGTTCTTACATGGCCTTCTATATGCTAGCACATCCCTGGGGCTGTCTGTCTATTGACAAGGATGCCAGTCATATCTGATGAACAATCTACCATAAAAGACTCATTGAATCATTGTTACTTTCTTTGTAAAAAAAAATAGATTTATTTTATGTATATGAATATTTTGACTGAAACACATGTGCTGGTTCCCCTAGATGTCAGAAAAGAATATTAGATCCCCTGGAATTGGAGTTATAGATAGATGGCTGTAAATACCATGTGAATTTAGGGAATTCAGCCCAGGTTCCCTGTGAGAGCAAAAGGGGAGGATGGGAGGAAAGGATTGTGTGTGTGGTGGGTTGACTGGGGGGAGGAGCAGTGAGCAGGATATAAAATGAATTTTAAAAAGTACTTTTAAACCAATGTGCCATCTTGCCAGCTCCTTAGCTATTTTTAAAAAAGGCTGTCTCCACATTACATTGAGGATAAAGGCATCGACATATATATTTCAGGATAACACCATATGACCTAAAACCCCACCTTTGTAGTAAAGTATCGAAAATCACGAGGAACATACCTGGCCTAATAGAAGAGCCAGGGAAGGAGAGCAAGAGCTTCTACTGTGGGGTAGAGTTTCAAAGGGAGAACACCAGGCAGAAGGGATGCTACTCAATTGGTAGAGTGCTTGCCTAGCATGCACAAGGCTCACAAGTCGATCCACATCCACATAGACTGCACATAGTGACTCGTTCCTGTAAGTCTGGCACCAGGAGGTGGAGACAGGAGGATCGGGTGTTCAAGCTCATCCATCCTTAGCTACATAGAGACCACCCTGAGCTGAAGAAAGAGGAGAGAGGGAGAGGGGGAGGAGCAGGTGGGAGGGGGAGGGAGAAGGGGAGAGGAGGGGGATAGAGCAAGAGGGATAGAGGGAGAGGGAGATTAATTGAGAGCTTGTTACTGGTTGCAGTTTCCAAGAATGCAGACCCTAAGATAAGCACAGGATGTTTATGATTAGAGGGACCCTTAGGGTCAACCCCTGTGGACCAATGATGAGTACTGCAGGGTGGGATGCTGCCCTGCAGGTCCAACTACAGCCTCCAGGAAGTTCGCTTTTCCGCTTGAGTTGGCCTTTATGACCTTTATCACCACTTATCTCAATTATCAAGGATGTAGGTCCACTGGGCCCAGCTGCTCTCTGCAGCTAAGCCACCTCTTGAAAGGACTCCATGCTGGTGGAGAAACAAGCCTTTCCCCAAACATGGCTCAAAGTTGTGCATCAAAAAAAATCTAGCATGACATTTAGGATGACAAATATGAATTGATTATGTAGAAAACCAAAAGGAGAGTGTAGTTAAACCAATTTAAATATATCCCTATCTAGCTTACAAAGAGAAAGACTCAGAGTATGGTTATTTTATTTGGTTTTGACCATTACTGGGGGTCAATTGCCCCTAATCTACTTTCCTAACTACTGGGCTGGCTACTTCCCCAGAAGTGTACCCCAAATACTTGCTGTTTCTCCTGGCCACGTGCTCAGGGTCTATCACCTCTCTTGGTGGCTTTCTCCTCTCTCCTCTCATCCTTCCTCTCTCTCTGAAGCCCTCAAGATAACTCCAAACCTATCTACGTCTAATCCCTTCAGTCATTGGCTGTAGTCAGTTTATTTAACCAATAGTTTTAAATCAAAGAACAAGGTCTGCACAACAAAAGCTGTTAACCATGAGAATAACTCTTAGGCAAGTAGAACCTCCAGTACAGAATTTAGCATTAGGATGCATAGCAACAGACCAAACATCAACAATTCCCCCTTTTTTTCTAAATATAAAGGTTCTTTTTCTTCTAATATAAACAACATACAGTAAGTAGGAACAACTATGAAACAATTATGAAAATTATTAGGTAAGAGTTACGTTTAAGGTCCAGTCTATTTGTATTTGGCAACTTAGAAGAAGTATTCTACCATCTATCCTATCTTGGTGAGTTCTGTATCTAAATCATATTTTCATGCTAACTTGTATTACCATCCTAAAAACATCTTCATAGACTTAGAACATCTTCTTAAATTCTAAAAAAAAAAAAAAAACAAACAAACCTTAAGCTTATATATAGTAAGACTATGACTATTTAGTGAGGGCTTCTTTAAATTTTTATCCCTAGAATCTCTGATTCTTACTCAGCAAGATTTCAAAAGGAACCCCAAATTCATCACCGATCACTGATCTCCCAACCCCAAGAAACTGTCAGTTCACTCTCTTGGTCTCTATGGATTTGCCTACTCTGGCTATTTTGTACAAATGAAAACATATAGTATGTGGTCTTTTGTGTCTAACTTCCTTTATTTAAATAATGTCAAGGTTGATTCACACTGTATAATGTATCAGGGTTTTATTCCTGGGGTAGGGGTGGGGGTGACTTTGGTTGCAGAGAATTGAGACCCGGGGTTCAATCCTCGGCATTGAAAAAACAAACAAAAACATATTTGTTTTCATTGCCTAGTGGTATTTCATTGAATGGATATACATTTTGTTTAGCTGTCCATTCATAGACATTTGAGTTGTTTCTGCTATTTTTTACTATCATGAATAATGCTATTACTCTCAGTAATATTGGATTTTTATACTGGGATTTTGCTAGTTTTACTAATTAATTGGTCACTTTGGTGTTAAAGTGTCAACTGTCAGGGAAAAAAATACACATATCGCATCAATACTATCAGTTGGCTTCAAAGAATCTTTTAAGTGTTTTTCTGAGAACTACTTTTGAAAGAGAAAATACCAAATCAGGAATGATATGAGGTCCAGGAAAGTGGATAGAAAGGGAGACTGGGATCCCCAAATAAACGGTATTGCCTAGACCTTTCCTGGTATCAGTGAATCCATGAGTAAGATTTCTAAAGGCATCTAATATATTGCAATCATTTAGTCTTTGTTTCTAGTTAGGTATTCTTTTACTCGGTCGCTGGTGAATAAATATGAATCTCTGAAATCTATTATCTGAATTCTCCTTTGCTCTGTTTTGTGTTTTGTATTATTTGGGGTTGTTGTGACAGGCTTGTACTATGTAACCCTGACTGGCCTGGGCTTTTCTGTGTGAACCAGACTGTTGTCCAAATTTTGTTTATTCTACTGTGCCTGTCTCCTCCAAAGTGCTAGGATTAAAGGCATGAGCCACCATGCCAGACTTGTATCCACAAAGTCTAGAAGTTATACACACACACACACACACACACACACACACACACATATATATATATATACACACACACATACATATACATATATATACACACACATACATATACATATATATACACACATATATACATACATACACATATATACATACATAGACATATATATGCATATATACATATATATGCATACACACACATGTATATTGCCATTAATTCCTAAGAAATCAAACTTCTGTTTTTATTTGGTTAGTCTATATAATGTTTCATGAGATGATTGCCCTATTTAAAAATTATAAAGTAACAGGGTTCCATCACCCCTTGGTGTTTCATGATTACTTTTTGATTATGTCTATGCATATGAGCAGTTTAGAAGAGAAATAATCAGGAAAATATAGCTTAAGATGATTGGCTGCTCCTTTTATTTATCTCTACTGTGATAAATTCAATGTTTTCTATGTAAATAGTGCTCATTAGTCTTTGTTACACGGATGAACTCAAGCCAACCTGGCCATTTGCTAGAAATTCTTGTGGGAGATGAAACATTTAATATGCAAGAGACTAACAAAATTGGTTTTAGTTAAATGGTTGAATTGTTGATGTCAATTGGTTTTAAATTCTTTGTTTCCTACTTGGACAATAAACACGGCTTTTCTTTTGATTTTGGAAACTGGCATGTGCAAATGAAAGGTTTTGTTCTAAAGACGGCTAGCAGTTACCTTTAAAAAAACAATTCGTGTATGGGTGTCTGCAAGTTCAATTGGGTAAGTGCAGGTGTTCCTGTGGAGGTGTGAGAACAATCCTGGGTTTCTGCCTTTGCTTTCCTTCCTGTTTGAGACAGGGTGTCTTTGTTGTTCACTGCTGCATATGCCAGACTAACTGGCCCATGAGCTTCCAGGAATTCTCACTTCTCATCTCACTATAGAAGCTCCAGCAGCAGGCACCAGGGGGTTGAATGAGGTGGGGGGTAGATTACATATGTGTGCTACTGTGTCCAGTTTTACATGGGTTCTCGAGATATCTGAGTACAGGTCCTCATGCTTGTGTGGCAAGTGCTTTATTCCCAGAACCAGCTCACCAGTCCTTGGAACAGTTATTACTGAATAACAAACTCCTCCTAAAGCCACTACTTTACTAGTGGCTTCCAATTGTTTTATTAGGAACCTGCCATTTGAACAGGGCTTATACAGACAGCTAATTCTATTCTAGGCAGTACCAGCTAGGGTGCCTTGACTAGGGCTGGAGGATACACTTCCAGAAGTGGCTCTCCTGCCTGGCTGGTAAGTTGGGAGTAGTAGTAGTAAGTTGGCTCCTCTCTTTATGGTAGCTTGAGCTTCCTCAAAAAGGTGACTTCATAAACCATAGGGAACTGCAAGAGCAGCAAGTGAAAGTTAGGCTTGTCTGTTATAACTTAGACTTGAAAGCCAATGTTATTTTCACATTGGGCACAACATCATCTGATGCAAGAGGAAGGGAATATAGGTATACTCATCAGTAGATGGAAGTGGTTTAGAAGTCACTGTACAAAGGACTGTGTGATGAAATACATAGTTCTGGCTGTTTTGATGAAAATACAGTCTGTCCTAGGTCTTAACAATAATTTCCCCATGTCCTAATTTGCCTAGTTGGTCCTATAAAGTGTTTTGTAGTTTGTTTGGTTTGGTTTGGCTTTGTTTTTGGTTTGTTTTTAGACAAGATTTCACATATTCCTGGCTGGCCTCAAACAACTTGTGGTCTTCCTGCCTCTATCACCCATGTGTTGGGGTCTATCGCCAGTGTGTGCTACCATGTTGGGGTGATACAGCACTGGGGATCAAACCCAGGTCCTCATTTCTGCCAAACAAGCACTCTACCAACATTCCTCAGCCTCATAAAGATGTTGGCTTTCATTTTTGTGAGTTTTCTTTGCATTGGTCATTTAATTAGTTTTTTCTTAGCATATAAGGAAACTCATTTTGTTGTGATATTTTCATTAATATAATTGTCTTGGTGATAATTTTTCTAATTTGTCCTAAAACTTGTTAGTTATAATATTTGAGAAGTATTTTATTGATGAATTTGTTTATTACAGAACTAGGGATTGGATATAGGGCCTGTGAATTGTAGGTAACTTCAATTACTGGGCTACCTCTCCAGCTCTGAAGCTAATGTTCTTTAAAATAATTTTTGTTTAGCAGATTGTTCTTACAGTGCACTAAAAAGGAGGGAGAAAGTATGTCTTGCTAGGGTTATCTATTTATTTATACATGCACTAATTTATTTATGAAACAGGATCACATATATACTGGCTGGCCTCAAACTTACTATACAGCCATGTGACAGAGGATGATAATCCTAAACATTTGGTTCCACCTCTACCTCCCAAGTGCTGGGATTGAAGATATGTACCTCCATGCCCTGCACCAACTAGGTTTCTTAATTCATATATGTCTAGTTCCTCTGTGATATGGAAAGGAGAACAGCATATAGCTAAGCATAGATAGAAATAGAATACATGAGAGAAAGTCTGTAAGTATATACATATGCCTAGAGGCATCTTCAAGTTAGTTGTGGGAAAATTCTATTTTATAGGTGATGATGAATACAATGGTGAAATCAGATAGGATACAAAGACTCAGAGCAAAGTATTACAGACATCTGGAGAATAGTAATTTCTATTCAGAATAAATTATCATGGTAAGTTATACAAGTTTTCTAACTACTGGAAATTGTGTTATGCCCAGAGTAACCAGGAGCTGCCCATCCAGGTCCTACGATTGTCATTTTATTTGCTGGATCATTTATCTATTCATTCATCTAACTCTCTACCTGTCAATCAATTAGTGTGTGTGTGTGTGTGTGTGTGTGTGTGTGTGTGTTTCAATGTATCTTGTAGTCATTGATAGGAGTGTATTTTTAGTTTGGGTTTACAATACAGAGAGTCTTTTATTACAACCTATGTCTTAAAATATATTTAACAATTCATAAAGTCAGGTATCAGGTGGACTCAGTATTTTCTTATTATATTAAAAACAAACTGAGAACTTAGTGGAAAACTCCTGAAGAAGCTCATTTGGTCAAGATTATTCTGTTGTCATGCCTGGTGTGCTTCAGACCACAGCTTTATGAGGATTTCTTTTTTATGATTTAAATAGATTTTTTCATATATTCTGATCACAGTTCCCTCTCTCCTACCCCTACTAAGATCCTCCTTATCTGTCCAATTCCATGCCATCTTACTCTCTCTTTTTAGAAAATAAATAGGCAAATAAAAACAAAATAAACTAGGGTAGAACAAAACAAACAGATGAACAAACAAAAAAGCCATGGAAATGAAAAACAAAGGCAAAGCAAGAGAAGCACATACACATGTAGAAACACATGCACACACAGACAGACAACCAATAAAACCACAAAACCAGAAGCCGTCATATATACGCAAAAGACAAGTAAGGTAAAAAATGCTCAGATAAAGCATTATTTGACAAAAATATCTCCAAAACTACTATTGAGTTCATTTTGTATTGGTCATCTACTACTGGACATTGGGTCTACTCTTAAGTGTGGTTTGCACCCAGTGAGACTGCTTTGGAGGGGTTGTCAATTTGAGATATCTTCTTGGTTAGGGATGGGAGATCATGTCTACCCCCTTCTCTCAGTTCTGGAACCCCATCTGGCAGGCCTTGTAGATTCTGCCATAGTCTCTGTGAGTTCATGTGATCTAAGTCCTGTTGTATCTGGAAGACACAAAAAAGACAAATATGGTATGTAGTCTCAGAGGTTGTTTATAGAGTGAGGGACTGGGAAGAAGGGAAGTTATTTCCCAGAGAAGGAGAAACAGAATGTGTAGTTTTAAAGGAGTTCTTGATGTGCATGTTTGATGCCTGAGCAGGTGCTCCTCCTATCTGTAGCTATTGAGAGACCACAGGAGGGTGACCATCCCTCTGGGTTGGAGTTACAGGCTTTTCCAAGACAGTTGGATTGTCACATGGGTACTGAAATCTGAACTCTGACCCTCGTGATTGCACAGCAAGCAGTCAACTTCAGAGCCCTCTCTCCAACCCTACATCACATCTTGTGTGTGTGTGTGTGTGTGTATGTGTGTGTATACATAATTTCTTATTATAACTATAACATTTACCCCCTCCTTTCCCTCCCTCTAATCCCTCTCATATACTCCCCTTTGCTCTTTCAAAAATCACAGCTTCTTTTTTTCATTGCTTGTCTTTACATACCTATGTTTGTGCATGTACATATATACTCCTAAATACAACCTGCTTAGTCTGTATCATGTTACTTGTGTGTGTTCTCAGGGTTCTTGGTACTGGATATCAATTGCTGTGCTTTTCCTCAGGAAAGCCATATTTCTTTTGCTGTCAGCATTCCTTAGTTGTCTGTGTTTCTCTGTGTAGGGTTGAGATCTCCTGGGTGTTCCCTTTATACTTTCCCATGCCTATTGTTGATGTTCTTGTTCAATCCACGTTTAGGTAGTCATGTTGGTGAGACTTGATGAGTGTAGTTCTAGGAGAGACAATCTCAGAAAATTCCCTGATCCACACTTCCACAATGATCCCTGAGCTTCAGGTGTGGAAGTTGTAGTGCAGATATATTTGTTCGGATTGGACTGCACAACTCTACATTTTTATTTGTTTTGGTTTTCTGTAGTGGTCTCTGCTGTCAAGTAAAGTTTCTGTGATCAGGGGTGAGGACTACACTTATCTGTGGGTATAAGGACAAATATTTAGAATGTACTTAGGGACCGTGCTAGTTTCGTAAGGTAGAGGTCATAGATTTACTTATCGTTTTTTTTTCAAGTTTCCACACTGATTCCATAGAGGCTGAACTCATTTTCAGTCCTACCCACAGTGAGTAAGTGTTGCCTTTCCCTACATCCATCCCAGTATTTGTTGTTGGTTGTTTTGTTGATCTTTGCCATTCTAAGTGGGTAAGATGAAACCCCAAAGATGTTTTAATTCTCATTTCCCTACGTTATGGAGGATGAACAATTTTTTTGAGATATTTCTTAACCATTTTTTTTTCTTCTTTTGAAGATACTCTCTTCAGGTCCCAAGATCATTTGTTTTTAAATGAGTCATTTGCTTTTTTTGAGATTCTTATACCGATATAAATATGAATCCTTACTCAGATATATACCCGGCAAAGATTGTCTCCCATTCTGTGGGCTTCCTCTTCACCCTGTTGATTGTTTCCATTTTCATGAACTGAAGAATTAAAAAGGATTTATTTATTTTATGTATGTGAGTCTTCAGACAGACCAGAAGAGGGCATCAGATCCCATTACAGATGGTTGTGAGCCACAATGTGGTTGCTGAGAATAGAACTCAGGACCTCTGGAAGAGCAATCAGTGCCCTTAACTACTGAGCCAACTCTCCAGCCCTTTCTTCAGAGATTTAAAGGGTATTTTTTTGTCTTTTCCTAATTTATTGTGATTCATAATAATCTATTGTCTTAACTTCAGCAGTTTTCCAGACAATCTAGCTGAATGTGAAAATTTGGCTGGGACAAATGCAGGCTAATCTCTCCCCCCCCCTCTCTGTGTGTGTGTGTGTGTGTGTATTTCTTTTTTTATTCACTTTCCATCCCAATATCAGCTTCCCTTCTCCTCCCAGTACCCCTTTCACACAGATCCTCCCCCATTCCCCCATTCCCTTCTCCTCTGAGACAGTGGAGGACTCCCTGGCACATCAAGTCACTGCAGAACTAGGTGCATCCTCTCCCATTAAATCCAGACAACCCGGCCCAGTTAGGGGAACAGGAGCCACAGGCAGTCAACAGTCAGTAACCGGTCCTGCTTCAGTTGTTGGGGACCTGCATGAAGACTAAGCTGCACATCTGCGGAGAGGTCTAGTTCCAGCCCTGGCTCACTCTATGGTTGGTGGTTCAGTCTATTGGAGTCCCCAAGGGTCCAGGTTAGTTGACTCTCTTGGTCTTCCCCTGGGGTTCCTTTCCCATTAGGGACCTTCAATCATTCCTTCAACTATTCCACAAGACTACCTGAGCTCCATCCAATGTTTGGCTGTGGGTCTCTGCGTCTGTTTCCATTGGTAGCTGGGTGCAGCCTCTTAGAGGACAGTTATGCTAGGATCCTGTCTGCAAGCATAACAGAGTATCATTAATAGTGTGTCAGGGATTGGTGCTTGCCAATGGGCTAGGTCTCAATTTGGAGCAGTTGGCCATTCCCTCTGTCTCTGCTCTGTCTTTGTCCCTGTAAATCTTATAGACAGGACACATTTTGGGTCAAAGGTTTGTGGGTGAGTTGTGGTCCTTATCCTTCCCCTGGGAGTCTTGCCTGGCTTCAGGAGGTGGCCACTTCAGGATCCATATTCCCCACTTCTAGGAGTCTCAGCTAGTGTTGTCCCATAGACACCCTGGGACCTCTTCCAGTCCCAGGTCTCTATCCTAGAGCTGTTCCTCACCACCAATTTCTGTTATCTCCCCTCCTCTCGAGATTTAAAGTTCTCATAGGAGAAGTCCTTCACTCCCTTGGTTGGACTTATTCATAGATATTTTATTTTCTTTGAGACATGTGTGAATGGGGGCATGTCCAAGTCTCTTTCTCTGTATGTTTGTTGGTGGCATATAGAAAAGCTATTGATTCATGCAAGTTAATTCTGTATCCTACCACTTTGATGAAATTGTTGATCATTTCTAGAAGTTTCTGGGATCTCTATTGTATAATTTCATGTCTCTTTCCAAATAGGGATAGACTTCATCTTTATCTTTATGAATCCCTTTAATTGCCTTTTCTTGCCTTATTAATCCAGCTAGTGCCTCAAGCACAATATTGAAAAGTAGTGGTGATAGTGATTCTCCCTGTCTCATTCATCACTTCAGTGGGATTGCTTCAAGTTTTTCTCTGTTTCAGATGACGCTGGCAGTGGATTTCTCCTATATTACTTGTATTGTATTGAAGCACGTTCCTTGTATTCCTACTCTATCTAGGACTCTTATTATGAAGACATGTTAGATTTTTGTCAAGGTTTTTTTTTTTTTCTGCATTGTTGAGATGATCATGTGATTAAGTTCATTCATGTGGTTTATTGCATTTATCGACTTTCATATGTTGCATTTTGGTCATGGTGGAAAATCTTTTTGATGTATGTCTGTATTGTGTTTATAAGCATTTTATTGAGTATTTTTGAGTCTATGTTTATCAGAAATATTTGTCTATAGCTTTCTTTTCTGATTGTTGTTGTATCTTTTCCTGGTTTTGGTATTAGAATGATACTGGTTTCATAGGAATTTGAAAGTGCTCCTTCCGTTTCTATTTTTCAAAATAGCTTTAAAAGGATTGGCTGTAGCACTTCTTTGAAAGTCTGGTAGAATTTTGCAGTGAATCCATCTGGCCCATCTGGCACTGGACTTTTTTTTAGTTGGAAGGCTTTTTATTACTATTTCAATCTCCTCATTTGTTATGGGTCTGCTTAAGTTGTTGATTTCTTTTTGCTTTAGCTTTCATGGTTTGGCTAAATCTAGTATTTTTTTTTTTTTTGCTAGTGGAATGGAGTTTTGTTTTTGTTTTTGTTTTATTTTTTTTAAATTCACTTATAATATTCTCAATTTCTTTGGGGTCTGCTGTACTGATTCCCTATTTATTTCTGTTTTGGTTAACTTGGGTTCTCTCTTTCTTTCTTTCTTTCTTTCTTTCTTTCTTTCTTTCTTTCTCTCTCTTTCTCTCTCTCTCTTCCTCTTTCTTTCTTTCTTTCTTTCTTTCTTTCTTTCTTTCTTTCTTTCTTTCTCTCTTTCTTTTGGTTAGTTGGACCAAGAGTCTGTCAATCTTATCATCTCAAAGAATCAGCTCTCAGATTTGTTGATATATCACACTGTTTTCTTTTTATTCTATTTCATTAATTTGGCTCTGATTTTTATTATTTCTTGCTACCTACTGGGTGTGGATTTGTTCTGTTTTTGTTTTTCCACCTTTTAGATTTGTATCATTAAGTCATTTATTTGAGCTCTTTATGATTTGTTCATGTAGGCACTTAGTACTGTACATCTCCTCATAGGACAGCTTGCTGCTGTCTCAGAGGCTTCCTTGTGTTGTCTTTTCATTTTCATTTAGTTCCAGGACATTTTTAAAAAATTTCTTTCTTGATTTCTTCTTGGACTCATTCATCATTTAATGGTGAGTTGTTTAATCTTCCTATATTGGTATTTATTTGTTGTCAGTTCTGAGTTTTATTGCTTTGTGGTCAGGGAGGATATGAGGAGTTATTTCCATCTTTTTGTATTCATAAAGATTTGTTTTGTATCCCAGGATGTTGTATTTTTTAGGTAAACTTTTGTGTGCTGCTGAGTAGAATGTTTGTTCTTTGGTGTTTCTATTTTGTAGGTATCTGTTAAGTCCATTGGATGTATAATGCCAATTAATTCTGATGTTTGTCTGTTTGTCCTCTATTTTTGCAGAGGACCTGTCTAGTGGAGAAAGTGGTATGTTGAAATCACCTAGTATTAATAGCTTGATGTTGTTCTGTGTCTTTATATCCAGTAATATTAGTTCTAGAGAGATGACTCAGCAGTTAAGAACACTGGCTGCTTTTCCAAGGTGCAATTCTAATCACCCACACATAGACACATAGCTTACACCTGCCTATAACTCTTGTTTTAGGGATCCAACACCCTCACACAAAATATATGCAGTCAAAAGATCAATACACATACAATGAAAATAAAATAAAAACATTTGAAAAAATAATAATTAAAAAAATCCAGTAGTCCATTTTTAATGAAATTAGGTGCAACAAGGTTTGGTGCATTTGTCTAGGTTATGTCTTCTTAGTTAGCCATTCCCTTGATTAGAACTAAGTGATTCCTTTTTATGTCTTCTGATTAGTTTTAGTTTGAAATCTATTTTGTCAAGCGTTGGAATAGTGATACCTCCTTACTTTCTGGTCCCATTTGATTAAGTACTTCTGTCCATCCTTTTACTCTAAGGTGGTGCTTATCTTTAATGCTAAGATGTGTTTCTTGTAGACAATAGATAGAGAGATTTTGATTCTTGATCTATTTAGTCAGCCTGTGTCTTTTGATTGAGAATTGAGTTTACGGATACTGTTATTGTTGAAATGTGTTAGTGTGGTCATCATGTAGATTTTTGGTGCTGTTGTTAGTGTTCTCAGTGTTAATTTAGTAATTATAGCTTCTTATTTCTTTCCACAGTCTCCTGGCTATGCTCATTGTTTGTCTTCATCCTGATATTTCACTTCCTGTATTTTCTTTAGGTTTTGTTTGTTGGATACAAATAATTTTAGGTTGTTTGTAACATGGGAAGTTTTTATTTCTCTTTTGATTATGGTGGCTAGTTTTTCTGGTATGTTCATCTAGATTGCCTGGTGTGGTCTTCTGACTTTCCAAGTTTCTACTGAGAAACCAGTTGTTAGTTTCATGGCTTTTCCTTTAAATGTGACTTATGTTTATTATTTCTTTCTTCTTGCAGTTTTTGATATACTTTCTCTGTTCTGTATACTTGATGTTTTAACTAGGATATGCTGGGGGCAGTTCTTTTCTGGTATTGTCTATTTTGTGTTCTGTGTGCTTTTTGTATCTGAATAAGGATATCTTTCCTGAGTTTGGGGAAGTCTTCAACGTACTTGTTGACGATCTTGTCTGTACATTGACTTAGGATTTTTCTCCCTTATGTATGCCTGTAATTCAAAGGTTTTGTCTTTTTATGTTGTCCCATATTTCCTGTGGGTTTCTTTTCTGTGTGCTTTTAATTTTACATATTCCTGGATTATTTGGTCTATATTCTCTTGCTTATTTGGTCAGGAGTCCTGATACATTTTCTGCTTGATCGTTCTACATGTGAGTTTTCCTTTGAGTTTTCTAGTGAAGTTATTCGCTTTTTCAATTCCATCTTCACTTCTACTTGAATCCTCTTCAAGGTTTCTACCTTGATTTCAAGTCCTGGATTATCTGCACCATTTCCATCAGCCTTATGTTTGTTTTTTCTTGGTCATCAATCAGATATTTATTTTCCTTAAGTTCTTTCTACTTAATTTAATTGAGCTTTCTCTTTGTGTCTTCTTTAAACTCCTTATATTTTTATGAAGTTTATGATTGTTCTTTTAAATCTGTGTCCTGGGGTTCATCTAGGTAATTCTCATTGACAATATTTCTACAGAATTGGTAGATTTGGGGTAGGAGATAGTGGCTTGATCTTTCACGTTGTTTGTAATTTTTCAATGAGATCTGGACTTGTGGAGTTCTTTTGTTTGTTCTAAGTCGGATATGGACAAAACAGCAAAAAGGTCTGCCAAATGAATAAAAGTAAGCATCGTTCTTTTTCATCACTTTAAGCATTTTAGAGCATGCATTGGATTTTCTATCTGTAAACTTGGCCAAAAATTTCTCTTCAGAGTCAATGAAATAAAGCCTCTGGCCAGGGCTCTTGAGATAAACAGAAGTAAAAGAACAGCTATAGCTACAGGTAAACGGGAACTTATGGAAATCAGCTCACCCAAATTTAGAAGCTGAGAATTTCTGACATATGCCATCTACAATGGGGAAGCAGGAATAGTGGCAGTGTAATTCAGTCAGGGCCAACGTGTGTGTGTGTGTGTGTGTGTGTGTGTGTGTGTGTGTGTGTGTATGTGTGTGTGTGTGTATGAGAGTCCACAGGACCAAGGTCCAGTATCTGAGAGCAAAACATGAGTGCTCCAACCAGGGACAGAGACAGCAAGTTTCACCCTTCCTCTCTCACTGTATTTTATTTGGGTCCTCAACAGATTAGCTGTTCCTCACTCCCACTGGGGAAGATGGGCCTTCTTCATTCAGTCTGGTGATTCCAAATGCTAACCTTAGCTGGAAACACCCTTACAGACAGTCCCACAGATATTGTTTTTACCAACTATCTGGGCATTCCTTAGCCCATTCAAATTGACAAATGAAAAGAGTCACCACACTTGAGGGAATTGCACAGAAGGGTCAGGAGCTTTCCACATCTCTCATCCCTTCTGGTAATAGTTTGCTTTCTGTTGCTGTGATAAACAAAGTGAGTAAAAAGAATGTGAGGAGGAAAGAGTTTATTTCGTTTTGCACTTCTAGGTAACAGTTTATCATGGAGGGAAATCAGGGCAGGAACCTGGAATCAGGAACTGAGGTAGCGCCTCAGGAGGAATGCTGCTTCCGGGCCCCTATTCAGCTCTTAGATAGCCTGGGCTGCCAGCTTAGGAATGGAATTGTGCACTTAACTCGTCCTTTCTACATCCATTAACAACCAAGAAAATGCCCCAAAGACATGTCCCCAGGAAACTATTCAATTGAATTTCCCTCCCCCACCCTGGGGATGTCAAGGTGACAAGTCAGTTCAGCCATTGCACCTTTTCATTCCAATCTACCTCAAATGGGATGACGCGCCCCCCCCCAAATTGTGCTCATCCTCTTTTTACAGTTCCAGTCTGTTAACATCTATTTCTCAGCCCATTGTCTGGATTCTTGATTTCCCTCTGTGTATGTCAACAGAGCCTGCAATGAGGGAATGTGTGGGAATACAGATGAGCTAATTAATGGATTAATTCAGCAAATGCTTATTGATTGTCATGCCCCATGCTAGGCATCAGGAAAACAACTCAAAATGGATAAAGCTCAATCCATACTCCCCACTTTCTCTTGTTGCTATTGGTTAGAAAGGATTTCCCTGACTGGCCCAGAACTCATGGACAGTCCTCCTGCCTCTGCCTCTGAAAACTGGTATACAGGAGAGCACCACTATACAGGCTACTTTTTCTTTTATGTTATTTTTCTTCTTTTTGTTTTATGTAGTTCAGGATGGCTTCTTACTTTTTATGTAGCTGAGAAGGATTTTTGAACTTCAGATCATTCTGCCCCCTACCCACCCCTTCCTGAGGGTTAAAATTACAGGAGCATGGTACCATGTTCAGTTTGGGCAGTTCTGGAGATTCAACTAAGAGCTTTGGTGTGTAGTAAGCAAACACTATACCAACCGAGCTACATTGCCAGCCCCACCCACTCTGTGTGCTTTTATATAACTGTCCTAGAATTCAAACATGCCTTATAAAATTGCATTGAATCAGATCTGTTATTAAATCTAGAAAATGAAAAGCACAACCATTTTATTACTTTTAGCACTTATATTCTGTGAGCTCATTTATTTCTGTAAAAATTAAATGTTGTTTTAAAAATGTTTTCCCATTTTTAATTAAAATCTTGGGATATGATAAATATGTTATATATGGTCTATCTTCCATTACCTGTAAAATATTCAGGGGAAAGGCATTATTTGGAATCACTTTTCACTATCAGAATCCTGTAAGAGACTGACATTAGTAAGATGCTAATTAAGACACCTTGCATTTGAGCTAAGTAAGTAAGCAATGAAACGGAAATAAAACAGAAAGCTCGGGCACAGTGGAACATGCCTGTGATCTCAGTAGCCAGGAGGTTGAATCAGGAGAATGCCAGACTTGGCGTCATAGTGAGACCTCGTCTGGTGTGGGAGGATAAGAGTAATACAGAGGTCACTGACCCACCTTTACGCACATCATTATCATTTGACTTTATTTGGTAACTTGTAAAAGGCAGAAAGGAATTTTCCATGTACAGTTGTTTTGGGAGTAAAGGACACAATAACATTTACATTGTATCTACTGACAGTGGGGTATAGCCTAATGATTAAGGGGTTCAGCTTCTTGGGTCAGTCACTTGGGGCTTGTTTCAACTGCTTACTGTATGAGTAAGACTAGACAGGTTACTAAAACCTCACCTGTCAAATGAAGATAGGAACCATATACACGAGTCAGGACTGTAGCATTACTAATTAGCACAAAATGGGTGGCTTCAAACAACAAATGCGTGTCATTTTGTAGTTTCTAAGGGTTACACATTCTTAAGTGGCTTAGTGGAATGATTCTGGCCTGGGTGTTTCATGAGGTTGAAATCAGAATGTCAGCTAGGACTGAGACCATGAAGGAATAAGCAGACTGGAACATCTGCTTCCAAGATGACTCTCGAATTCTCTGGCAAAGGTCTTCAGTTTCTAACTCCATGGGCATCTTGAATGTCTTACATATACCTATATTCCACACCATGGTGAGCAATTTAGCAAAGAGAATGAAATGGAACACTATGACCTAATGTTACATCAGGACCACTTGTGATCATCACTTTTGCCCATGTTTTATTAGATGAGAGCAAGTGTATAGCCCGACCAAAGGTGTTTCCATGGATTACTCTTACAGTAATAAAACAGTGTGTGTGTGTGTGTGTGTGTGTGTGTAGGAAAGGGTATCTAGTGGAAATTGGTTCTTTTCTTCTACCATGTGGATCCTGGGGATTGAATTCAGGCTTCCTAGTCAATGCCTTACCAGCTGAGTCATTTTACTAAGTCTTTTTTTGTGTTTTCTTAAGGCCAATGAGTCTTTCTCCCTTATGCTTGCTACAAACTCTATGGTAAGAGACATTAGGTTTGGTGAGTGAACTGAAAATACCATCTAAGTAACTGGTGTACAAAGGAAAGGCCTATCCTATCTCGGGAAGCACTTCGTTTGCTTTTAGTCACACACCTGGTGGGATGGTGACAGTAACGCAAGAAAAGGAGAATTTTTGTTGTTTATTTGGGACTGTAAAAGTGTTTATACATACTTGATTTTTTTTGAAACAGGGTCTCTTGTGTTATTATCCTCAAACTTGATGTGTAGCCAAGGATAAATTTAAATTTCTGATCCCCCTGCCTTCATTTCTGAGTAGTGGGATTACAGCTTGTATGCCACTACACTCCAGTTGTGCTATACCATGCTAGGGATCAAATACAAGGTTTCACACATTCTAGGCAAGTATTCCACCAAGTGAGGGATATCTCTGGCTCCTAAAGATTACTTTCACAACAATGACTTTATAAATGAATGGATTTTTATTCATTACGGCATTTTTATAATATGTGTATAGTTTGTTCTAACGTCCCCTTCTCCAACTCTCTCCACCACCTTCATCTGCCACCATGAGCCCTGTCTTCCTCTTGCTGGTTCTCTTTCTTCCTCCAGATAACTCCAGATAGTTCCTCTTTCTGCATTCATGTCACATTCATTCCATTACCCTCTGGAATTGGGGATTTTGATCAAATGCAGCATTCTAGTATTAAACTGGATTAATTTTTAATAGCTGAAAAAGACCCCAAAGTCAGAAGCATCAGCCAAGATGTAAGAGAACATGAGAGGCAAACTTTCCATAAAATAGGACTCAAAGTATTGATCACAGGAAAAAGTGCTTCAAGCTGCCGTTAGTCCACGGAATGGAGGCTGTTGAATAACAACTAAAGCTTCCAAAGTCCTGACTATAATAGGTCAGTCAGTTGGGTTTTTGGGGCACTTCCTAATCACCCACTTACCTGTGAGGTAAGCATTACTGATGTCTTCATTTTATATAAGAAGAAACGGAGGCACATGGAAGCTCAACAATTTATGCAAGGCCATAATTGAAGCTAGCATTTGAACCTAGAGAGCTGCCCTTCCGTACTTTTGGCTAGGGTAGCTTTCATGTGACACTCTATTCTGTGGTTTGCTGTCACTCTCTCCAGTCATTCCTTCCTTCCTTTCTTTTTGTTTTTAATCAATGCAGTTCAGGCAGGCCTGAAACTAGCTATGTAGCCAAGGATAACCTTCAACTTTTGAACCTTTGGCCTTTACCTCCAGGGTGCTAGAATTACAGGTATGTACCACCAGTCCTAATTTATTTGGTGCTGAGGATTCAGTCCAGGACTTCATATATGACAGGCAAATGCACTATCAACTGCATCATATTCCCAGACATTTATTTATTTATTTATTTATTTATTTATTTATTTGAGGCAGCTCTCACTCTATAGCCCAGGTTGGCCTCAAATTATTAAGTCCTGCCCAATCCTCATAAGGGAAGGTATTATATGCATAAGTCAACAGGGTCACTTTTCATGTTTCATTTTAGAATAGGTGACAATGTTTTTACTTCCTTTGATAGTAGGGTAACTCTCCTGTCAACTTTCATTGTGTACAGTGGTGTGTAGTTAAGACAGAGTATACAGACACAGCTCATGTGGTCAGAAAAACTGTATTCTTTTTTTTTTTTTTTTAAGACAGGGTTTCTCTGTGCAGCCCTGGCTGTCCTGGAATTCACTCTGTAGACCAGGCTGGCCTCAAACTCAGAGGTCCACCTGCCTCTGCCTCCTGAGTGCTGGCATTAAAGGTGTGTGGCACCACTGCTCGGCTGGAAAAGCTGTATCTTAAAACAATTTTTGTTGTTGTTTTACTTTGGTTTTGATTTCTTTAGCCAAGTGTCTTAACTATAGAGCTTTAGCTCTCCTGGTACTTACTATGTAGACCAGGCTGGCCTTAAAAAGCCTAGAGATCAGCCTGCTTCTGCCACTCAAGTTCTGTGATTAAAGGCATCCCTGCCTGTTTTGTTTTTGAAACAGAGCTGGAGTTTACTAAAAGAGGCTTTTTTTTTTTTTTTTAGTGTGAGTGTGTGTGCATGTTTGCCTGTGCACAGATAAAAGTGTTGGTACATGTATGTGCCCACATATGTAGTGGCCACAGGTATTGTTAATCAGGACATATGTACTATTATTTGAGTCTGGAACTTGCTAATTAGGTTAGGCTGACTGGCCAATGAACCCAAAGATCCAGGGATTGCTGCTGCCTCTCCAGCCCTGGATTACAAACCCTTATGCAAACCTTTGTCAAGAGGCTTGGCTTTTCATGTAGGCCCTGGGAAGTAAACTCAGCCCCCCATGCTTGAGCAGCTAGCACCTTACCTACTGAGACACCTTCCCAGCCCCAAAAGGAGATTCGAAAGGTGAATTTAAACACAGACTTTAATAGAAACAGAGAAAGAATAGGGCACACTCCCAAATCGTAGACTTGAGCTTCTCAGAGGAAAGTCACTTCTTGGTTTATTTTTTATTTTTTTGAAGACATGACCACAGTTCAAGATATGTTAAATGTGCAGAAGAGCAGCAGTGTGCTAAGGAAGACACTCATGTTCCTTCGACACTATTTGTGCCTAAACTCAGGGCCTGAAGAGTAAGGCACTGAACTTGAATTTGTAAAATAACATTTCCTCAAATAGCATAAACTTTATTGTTAGTTCTTGCTTTGTTTGTTGACAAAGCGTCATTAGGTAGCCATGGCTGGCCTGGACCTTGCTGTGTAAATGTGTGTGGCCTTGAAATTGTTGTGATCCTCCTACTTCTGCCTTTCGTGTGCTGGTGTTGCAAAGTTGTGCCACCGCATCCTAATTGTTTATTTATTCATCTTCTTTTTTTGTTGTTGTTGTTTGTTTTTATGTGTCATAAACTTTGAATGAAGTCATGTAAGATTTGGCTTGATTTGAACTCTGAACAGGGCAAAACAATTACTGATGCTCCTGTCTGCCTCCAAGTATTAGCAATTCATTCATCAGGTTGATTCTTCTGCCTTGTCAAGAACCCAGGTTGTATCATGAAGTTAAGATCCAGATGGTTTTCAAGAACCTACTTTTTATTTTCCCTTTCTGTTTTTTAAAATTTTTAGTTAGTAGGTAGGCTTTGACTTAAGGCTGGCTTTCTTCTCAGTTACAAAGTGGCTGTCTGTGGCATTTGGGGTATTTAACTTCCTTGTTCATCCAGAAGGTGTGTGTGTGTGTGGGGGGGGGATATCTTTCTTTCAAACCATGGAATGCTAAGTTTTTTCTTTTAGTCTAATCAAGCCACATAGGATCGACTGAGACTAAATTAGATTCAGCCTCTTGATGTGTGAAGGGCCTGGATATCTGAAAACAGTGGGGGGTTCCATTAGGAGAGAAGGAGGCTCTGAGGCTGGTTCTCCATCTGGAAGTGGTGAGACTCTTGCTGAGACATGTGAGGATTAGAGATAATGTGTGTAACAGTATCAGGTTGTGCAAAGAGGCAAATAAAAGCAGAAGACCCCCAGTTAAATGTGAATTTCACATAAATAGCTACTCATTTTTCAGTATGTGTATCTCTTTCTACAAACACTACAGATTTATTTAGTTTGCCCAAAAGGGCGGTTCATGAAATTCTTTTTAGACAGTGATTAAAAGACTTAATCAGTCTTCTAGCTTTGTCCTGAATGTATTTGGATAGGACACATGTATTACAAGCTATTATTTGTTTATGTAAAACTCAAATTTATGGAGGCAGCCTGTGCTTTCTCTGTCAGCCCTAAATATCTGTAGAATTGCTATGGAGTAGGCATTTGCAGGGAACTATTAGTGCTCTTTTTACAGAAGAAAGGACCTCAGGTAAATGACAGCATGGTATTTCTTTAAAACACTTAGAATGTCTTATCTTCTCTCAAAAAGGGAATTAACTGAACTGGATGTGGCTCCAATAAACCAGTACTAAAAACCAGAGCAAAGCAAATGTCCTTCAGTGAAAGGCTGTGCTTGTCCATGGTATGGCTCCTTGGAAAACATCTAATACAGCTACTTAAAACGACATTGAACTTACATCTGTGGCCATTCTGTTACGGTTTTTTCCTTACCTTCTTCTCAGAGTGTTCAGATAAACCATCCTTCCTTTGACTCCAAGGCAATGCGGCTGAAATTTCTAGTACAAAGGCACTGACAGGGGGTGATAAAGCAGCGATTGTCCCAGGAATTCTGGCTCCACGTGGGTGAAGCATGAGGTCACAGCACTGTGATTTTGCAACTGGAGGAGGCAGGAGCCTCTGCAAAGCCTGACTCCATTTTCCCTCACTGTTAATTCCCTGCTCCTACCTGGAAAATTTTCTAATATGCTTCCTGAGAAAGTGGGTGCCTTCAATTGACTATGAAATATTCACCACGTTATGAAAAAGAATAATCTTGTTAGCTTGGTTTCAAGTAGACAAACCAATTGTATAGCTACCAGATTGAAGACAGGAGTAGATTAAATGGATTTTATCCAAGATATCTATTTTCTATTACAAAAAAATTAATTTCTGACTTGGTGGCATCTTCGATGTCATGCACTGCCTATTTTCTGCCCCCAAACCCGGAAAAAAAAAAAAAACCTTTTCTTTCTCTCTGCTTTCTTTTTTAAGGTGGAAATCATGCAGCTTTTCATAGATTTGTCTGCAAGGTCTTTCATAAAAGATTTTTTTCTTAGTTAAAAAAAGTGCACTGGAACTATCTCTATCTTAACCACTAGTCATCCTCATTGGAAACTCGATTCGCGGTGGGACTTAAGATCTTTTTATTTCTACTGGTGCGGCGATGACTTCATTGTTGGTTTTTTTTTTTTTTTTAACCAGCTGGGGAATCGTGTAAAGCAGAGCAGCGTCGGACTGGAGTAGAGTTGTGGTTTGCTGCTGCAGCCCCGGCCGCCACGGTTTGCACGCGTCCAGCTGCTGTGTAAGGAATCCTCGGGCTGCCAGTTCTTTGCTCTTAAGTCACCCCAGGGAATCGCAGGCTGCGAGATGAACGTGAATATGAATGTGTTTGCGCGCGCGTGCACGCACAGCTGCAACAGTTAGGAGCAGCAATGGACTTCAATATTAAAAAAAAAAAAAACCTACGACCGAGATGAGCCATCCTTCGTCCTTTATTTTCAAGTAGTGCCCGGGCTCCCGCCCGAAATGTGGTCCCCGCCCTCCACCCACTCCGCTCACTGGTCCCCAGAGAGGGAGGCTAGGATAGCTGCGCTGCAGGCAGGATTTCCCCTTTTTTTTCTACCGCAGTGACAGGTGGATTCCCGGGCCTCCTCACCCCCCTCAACCCCCGCATCCACCCCTCTCTCAGTCACGATCTCTCCCTCCCCTTATCCTATTCCTCCCTCATTTCCCCCTCCCCACGTAAGCTCGCAGCCTGAGCCCCGCCCCTCCCAGCCTAGCAGCCCAGGTTGCTAGGGCCTGGCAGGGCAACCAAACCTGGTGCCCCAGGAGGAGCATCGCGAGCGCGCATAAGCGCGTTCGTGTAGTAGAGGGCTAGAACAAGAAATCCTGGTTCTAGGATTTTGGGGGACTCGAGAACGAGCGGCGTGGGCGGGGCGCGCGAGCCCGAACTCGAGCACGAGCGCTTTCTCTTCATTGGCGCCTATTGGTAGGCGGGGCTAAGGCGGGACCTAGCGGAATGAGAGGAGTTTGCCGATTGGGCCAAATGGGCAGACGGGGGCGGTGCGATCATCAAATTAGGCTGCGCGTTCGCTCCGGCGAGAGGGCGGGGCCGGAGGTTTCGATTACTTGTCGCTGCCGCTAGGGAAGGTAAAGCGGTGACGGCGGCCGCGAGAGTGAAGGCTTCCCCGATAGAGGTGGGGGACTCGGCAGGGTGAGTAGTTGCGTCCGCCCGTCAGGCCGTCTCATGTTGGCCGTGTGTCCACTAGCTTGTCTTTAGAGAGGGAACCCAGTCGGTCCACTTAGGAGGGTAACAGAAGGGGTAGCAGCGCAGGTCCCTGCACAACCGGGAGACACGGTGAGGGAGTCCCAAGCTGGAGTCTCCCTCGGCGATCCACCACGAGTCTCTAGGGTCTTCCCGGAAGGGCTGGGGCTGGAATTTTTGGTGCCAAGAGACAGAGGGGGCTGTGCTAGACGTATGGTAGGTCGAGGTCGGACCCCGCGGGGCTCCCCTTTGCTGCAGGTCTGCGGTGTCCCCACCCCGCTGCCCCCGTGGCCAGGGCTCTCCGGGCTTGCAGCAAGGAAAGCCCTTTTCCGCTAGCGCCGAGGAGGGCCCCCCGAAACCCCCGCCCAAGTTCCCAGAGAGCCCGGGACCCGCCGGCAGCTACGACTCTCAGCCCTGGTCCTTCTGACCTTGGCTGCCCGGGAGGGTGGGCGAGCGCCCCGCCTGCAGCCCCGCAGGTTTCTGCCACCTTCCACAGGACAAGTTTCAGGCGTTACTGTGAAGTTCACGGCTGGCGTGCTGGCAGAGAAGCAGAAATTGACCTCTTCTCAGATCTTCCTACCCTTTGGACCTTCATAGAAATTGAATCCTGGGGTTTGGAACCATCTGCCAGAACGAACAGGTCCTCGCACTGACACGTTTTTCTGTTCTCTTCTCTTCTTTTCTTTTCTTTCTTTCTTTTTCTTTTGTGCCCACGTTGGGGTAAAAAATAACCTGGGCATATTTCAGTGTAAAAGCAGATCTTTCTTGGGGGTTTTGATTTTTCGCTTCACTTGAGTTAGGCATGGCACAGATGCTTGGATAAGAAAAGCCTGACCTTAGTCAGGCTAGACAGACTAGAAGGATGCTGTGATATTTAAATAGTTGCAGATCAGTATTCTGTTAACACAATTATTTTTAATTGGCTGAAATTTAAGCTGATTTTAGAAAGTATTGACACAGAATAATTTCTTTCCGCGCATCTGATTTAGGCTTGTTTGAACGTAATGGTTATGTAGGCAGTATAAAAGATTACACAAATTAATTTGTCTGAGAGTATTTGACTGGAAAAAAGAGGCATAAATATGTATAGAATATAGGATTAGGGTTTTAGGTAACATCTGCTGGAACACTTCCAGCTTGTTTGTTTCTTGCTGTAGGGTTACAAAAAAGACATTTTGACTGAGACACTTTGGAATTTATAGACTGCATAACATTTAGATGTAAATTCGTTTTTAATTCCTTTAAGTGTATTAAAATGTTTCAGTAAAATGCAGAACGGGTGTGTTTTCTTATCCCTGTATATCTGGCGTTGAAGGGGGAGTATGATCTTACATTTAACAACCCAACTAAGATTCATTAATAATAAAAACATAAAAGGCCTACCCCCATCTTTCTGAGAATGAAGATTTAAGTACCTAACGAGCCTTTTCCTTATTAAAAGAACTATTTTGGGTTGGAGCTTTTTTGGCGTTGATGCTGGAATGGGAGTAAGGAAGCCTGCAGCAGTATTACCAGTTTGACACCACCAGTGGGTGTTTCTGTTGACAAATGCCGAGAGGAGAACAGTTGAAAAGGAAATCTTTTTTGGGTGGTGGGATGGGGTGGGGTAAGGAGGGGAGGTGAGGGGAGAAGGAGCCAGAAGAGAGAAGCTGTAAAACTAAAGCTGCCAACACTGTGTGTGCTGGGCTTTGCACAAGTACAGGGCAACCTAATTAGGGAGAAGAATACCATTTGGCTGCATTAAAGACTAGAACTCCAAAAGAGGCATACTAAATAAAGTTAACCATTCCAAGAGTGTTTACTAATCCACCATGTCTGAGTACTTGGGAAGAGGGCTTCTCTTCTGGAAAGGGCATCAAATTCTTTTGAATTGGCTTGTCTTTTGAACATAGTCAGTGCAGTGGTTCATTTGTTAGGTAGAAATAGAAAGAGTTTACTGTCCTCATTGTATGGATTTAGCAGAGCTCCTAAGCCTATTTTTTTTTTAAAAATATAATAAAAAGAACTTGGTATGTTAGAAAAAATATTCAGAAATAAAATTTCTTCCCCAGGGAGGCATTATTTTTATCACTGCTTAGTCTTATATTAATGCCTTAGGGACTCCTTAAGCACCCCTGTCAGGGTTCTGATTTTGTTGTTTATGCAAGGGTCTTGGAGTTACTTAAATCAGGGATACAGCTAGTATGCTCCCTGAGGTGGTTTTTTTTTTTTTAAGGTTTCCATTGAGAGAAATTGCAGGGACATCTCATATAAATGAAGAATAGAAGGTTGACTGATTGTGAATTAAATGCATTGTGTTCCAGATAGTCTACATCTAAGAAGAACCAGACTTTACATGGCATTTTCTGTTTTGAAGGTGTAATATTCTTACACTACAAACCTTCAGTACAGAGGTGGAAAAATCCCTCTAAGTATGCATTTTCCCCCAACCTGTTTCTCCACACTGGCTAGGAATCTATGAGAGACTCTCAGCCACAGTTGCATTGTTGAAAACGACAGCAGCTCCTCTTGCAGGGTGATTTACATTTCCGTTTACTTTATAATAGAACATTGAGCTGTAGCTGAGATATAAGCTTGTAGGAAATTTGTAAAGAAGTGAGCTGGGGAATATTTTCTTATCTGTTAACATTTTCACCCTTTTCTTCCATTTTCACAGCATTGGTGGTGATCTCCTTTATTTTAATAGGATTTTAATGTTTGGCTGTTCAAAAGTGTGCTAATATGAAATTTTATTTTTGGCAGTTAGTGTGAGAGTATGATACTCTAGTATAACAAATTGATGTCAAATAATAACATGAGTCATTTAAAATGAACAAAGCAGTCCACTTGCATAGATCTGAAATAGGAGGAAGATCTTTTATATAACTCTTTAGTACAACACCAGCAAGATTTGAGATATTTAGTTGTTTTCTGATTCAAAAAGATTTTTTATTCAGAATCAGATAACTTTAGATCTTAAAGTTTTATTTTTGGCAACATCAAATTTCTTGACAGAGGAGAAGATAAAATGTCAAAGGTCGCTCACCAGCTGATAATTGTGTCAGGACCACATATTTCAAATTAAAAAAATAATGCAAAATCAAGACATTTAGAACTGGAGCTGTAACTCAGGCAGAGTCCGTGGCTTTGAATTGGCTCCTTACAGAGGCAAGTGGGAAGGTAGTCTGCATTTAAGCTCTCTGTATGAGCATCCACTTTGCTTTCAATCTTAAAATCTTTCCTTTTTGTTTTTTTCATTTTTTTGATAATTAATTTTTTTAGCATTTGGATTTTTGTTTTTTATTTTCTTGAGATAGGGTCTCATTTTTAATTCAGGCTTTCTTGGAACTAACAGTGTAGCCCAAGGTGGCCTGGAACTTGTGGCAATCCTCTTGCCTCGGCTTCCCAGGTGCTGGGATATGTTTGGTCTAGATTTAACATTTTGATATTTTTTTTTTTAGAAATTCCCCTTTATATGCAGCAGTGCATGCATTAGTGAATTATTTAAATGTGGAGTCTCATTTCTCATTTAAGTTTATACACTTCTTCATATGGAGATATGAATTTGGGAAGCATTTCCATCAGTGCATATGAAAACTGAGACAGAGGATTTTCTACCTACAGAGATATTTAACATTTAAATATTTCAGATTTGGGAATTAACAGAAAATTATTTATTAGATTAAAAGGACTAGGCTCTTGGAAATCTGTTGTCAATACATTGAATTAAGCCGTTTCACGTAAAGATATTTGTTTTGGGGGTAGTTCTCATCAGACGTTTTGGGTGCAGCCTCTCTTTTGTATATAGTCTGCTCTGTAATTTTCATAATGCTACATCCATTGACCACTATTGAATATCAGATGCTATGGCAAATTATTTATTCACGTGCATGCATGTGTACTCACAGCCTATCTCATATACATGTCAGACGAGCTCAGAAATAATTTGCACATATTAGCTAGCTAGTCAGCAGAAGAGGCAAAATTGCCATCCAAACCGGTCTGACTTGAAATTGTGCTTTTCCAAGCCCTGCTTTCTGCTTCTTTTAAAGAGTGTGGTTCCTTAAGCCTGTTTTGAATTCATTGTGTACATTGTGCCTGGGGAGTCCTGGAGGTACACATTTGCTTCCTGGGTTGATGGGCCTCATTGGCAAGGCTGCCTAGACTCTTGCGACATGGTGGACTAGACTAGATCCATCAAAACTGCTGGTTAGGACAACCCAGAAGTATAGACTTTTTGCAAATACCTTGGTTTGAGTATTTCATAAATGAAAGTTGTACATATAATTATGTATGTCTAAAATGAGATAATTGTTTCAATCATGTGTGTCCAAAATGAGATAATTGTTTCTAGTTAAACACTTGGTGCTTCATGTTTCTGCATATTCATTATAGGCTTACATTGGCTGATTAAATTTACTAATAAAGATTATGTAGATAAAGTAATAAATAAAGATTTAGTAATAAAGATTATGAAGATATCCTTTGAATTCAGTTTTATCTTTGTAGGTATGTGTTGCTAGGGTATTGCACATTCTAGGCAAGCCCTCTACTATTAGCTACATTCCTAATAGTATCCTCCTAATCCCACTTTTCTTCCCCATTAAAGGAACTCACCTTTTGTATTCCAGACAAGACTTGAACAATCTTTTCCTGTCTTGATGAAGAATTCTGCCTGGAGCTGCAATTTACAGGCCTGAAATTCCAGGCCTGGCTAGGTATATGCTTGAAGTGGCAGCTATTACGATTTCCAGATGGATATCTTTTCAGTAATTATAATGACTTAAGTAAAATAAAACTGAGAGGTAAAGTTTAAACAGGTACATTGTTCTTGTTTCTTTTTTTTTTTTAAATTATCTTATGTATTTGAGTACACTGTAGCTGTCTTCAGACACACCAGAAGAGGGCATCGGATCCCATTACAGATGGTTGTGAGCCACCATGTGGTTGCTGGGAAATGAACTCAGGACCTCTGGAAAAGCAGTCAGTGTTCTTAACCACTGAGCCATCTCCCCAGCCCTTGTTCTTATTCTTTAATTTTTTTTAATTTTCGTGTATATGTGTGTAGGTATCCAAGAGGCTGGAAGAGGGTGTCTAGATTCTTTGGAACTGAAGTTATAGGAAGTTTTAACTGCCTGATATGGTGCTAGGAATTGAACTCTGGTCTTCTGGAAGAACAGAGCAGCAAGCCCTCCCAACCCCTGAGCCATTTCTCTGACCCCCCCCCGCCCCCGTTCTTGTTCTTGTATCTTAATACATAGAGATTGACCTCTAATGAAATATTTGCTCTTGAAAGCAGAATTGTGGGGCTGAGTTGTAGGCCTTTCAGTGGGGTGCTTGTCTAACTTCCACAGAGCCCTGAGTTGGATCCTTAGCTCCACATACACAGGAGGTGGAAGAGAGATCTGTAATCTCTAGCATTCAGGAGGCACCAAGCTCTAGCCCTTCATAAAGTGTGTGTGGTGGCATATGCCGAGAATCCTAGTACTTGGGAAGATTAGATCATCAAAGTCACTCTTGGCTACGCAGTGAGTTTAAAGCCAGCCATAAGATGCTATTATTTTTATTATTATCATTATTATTATTTTAGAAAAGGTAATTTTCTAGGTAATACTTTGTGTGTGGTAGTAGTAGTAGTAGTGATGATGATGATGATGAAGAAGAAGAGGAGAAGGATGCTGATTTCTCTTTACATTTTTATCACATTTGTTTCTTTTGTGTGTAGGCGTGGCTGGTCATCCACATGCCATGGCACTTGTGTGGAGGTCAGAGTATAAATGCAGGAGTCTGTTCTCTCCCTCCACCATATGGGGCTCAGGGATTGAACTCAGGTGATAAGGCTTGGCGGCCAGTATCATTACAAGCTGAGCCATATTGCCAGCCATATTAGTTTTAAAGCAAGACAGCCAAACTGTTCAAGATTAGTTTGAAAGAACGCTTACAGGTTCCTGTGAAAGAAGAGAAGAGAAGGACATGTCATCTTTGTTTTTCAGTTGATAAAAGTCATTTTTGTCATTTAGTGATGGGTATTATAGAGCCTCGGGACCAGAAGTCTTTTTGGCCAGATCAGAGAGATGTTGTGCGTAGATGGAGCCTTGAAAATATTTGTTGATTTCTGTACAAAGTACAGCTTTCCAACATACAACTTAACACTTGTTTTAGAACAACAGTCTCAATGTGTAGCCCTGGTTTGCCTGGAATTCACTGTGCAGATCAGGCTGACCTTGAACTCAAAAACATCCACCTGCTTCTGCCTCTCTAGTCCTAGCATTAAAGATATGCAGTGCCACCCCCCAGCAAAAGTAGCTCTTATTAAAAAAGTATGCTAATCATTCTTTAATAAATTTATGGAGATTTATAGCCACTACTGTCAATTTTCAGAATATTTCAATCATTTAAAAAAATTTTCTCCTTGAAACATAGTTTTTGAAACTCAGTTTATCTGTTACAACTAGGCCACAGACACCAGTGATATCGTAAACGATATATTTAAAATATAATTTCTTTTTTTAAAAAAAGATTTATCTATTTATTTCATGTGTGGGTATACTGTCACTGTCTTCAAACATACCAGAATTTGGCATTGGATGCCCATTACAGATAGTTGTAGCCACCATGTGGTTGCTGGGAATTGAACTCAGGACCTCTGGAAGAGCAGTCAGTGCTCTTAACCACTGAGCCATCGTCTCTCCAGCCCTAATAATTTCTTTTTTTTTTTTTTGGTTTTTCAAGACAGGATTTTTCTGTAGCCCTGGCTGTCCTGGAACTCACTTTGTAGACCAGGCTGGCCTCGAACTCAGAAATCCACCTGCCTCTGCCTCCCAAGTGCTGGGATTAAAGGTGTGTGCCACCACCGCCCGGCTTAATATATAATTTCTTATACATGTCATAATGTTTGTGTTTCATTTTTATCTATCTGGTGTGTGTGCGTGCATCTGTGTGCCTGTGTGCCTGTGTGTCTGTCTGTACATGAGTATGTGAACATGCAAATGAAGGGCAGAGGACAACTTTCAGGAATCAGTTCTCTCCTTCCACTATGTAGGACTTGAGGAATAAACTCATTAAGCTTAGTGGAAAATACCTTTCTTACAGAGCCACCTTTCAGACCAGTTTCAAGTTTTTACCTAAGCACAATTCTTAGTAGACTATGAAGAATCATACTACAAATAGCTCAAGTTACCTTGTGTTTGTGGTTTTATTTTATTTAATTAGTAATGTTTGGGGAATGAGTCTCATATAGCCCAGGCTGATCATACACCTCTGTGTAGCCAAAGCTGGCCTTTACGTCCATCTCTCCCTGAGTGTTGGGAGTACAATTGTGTGCCATCCTATTTATGTTGTGCTGGGGATCAAATCCTGGGCCTCAATCAAGCCAGGCAAGTGTTGTACCAAATGAGTCACATTCCCAGTCCTGGCTTCAATTTTTTTGCAAAGCTAGCAAATAAAATAGCATCATTCTTAGTGATATATGAGAAACGCATAGAAAAGAAATTGTGGGAAAAATTATACAATCATTGTATAAGGAAAACTCACTTTCTGATATAAGACTATGGGCAGAATAATTGGTTTTCTTTATACTGGACCAGTGCTGTTGTGCTGTTTACTCTTTGATCTCTTATTTGAGTTCTGATTGTCCTAGACAGATCATCTCTGCTGTGCATGTTATAGGACACCCTTCATTGTATTCAGATACCCAGATATTTTGTACTTTGCGTTGCTTCAGACTGGATGGTGGTGGGATTTAGACATGGTTTTCTTACATCATTTTTCTTCTTAGTTATCATTTATGTGGACTGGAGAATAAAGCAAAAATTCTGCCATATTGCACTATCTTGGTCTTTGCCTAGTGTGTTGATGATGTAGGTAGGGAGTGCTTATAATATAGCTTGTACATGTTATCCTTATATAATAAAGGATAATGGTTTGGTTGGAAGTGATTAGAAAACTGTGCCTAAATTTTAGATAAACAATTCTTGTGGGAAAGTGACTCTTAAAAGTGCTAGGTAGAGGGCTGGAGAGATGGCTCAGTGGTTAAGAGCACTGACTGCTCTTCCAGAGGTCCTGAGTTCCATTCCCAGCAACCACATGGTGGCTCACAACCATCTGTAATGGGATCTGATGCCCTCTTCTGGTGTGTCTGAAGATAGCTACAGTGTTCTCATATAAATTAAATAAATAAATCTTTTTTAAAAAGTGCTAGGCAGGTAAATCATTTACTCTGTATGGTAGGTTGTATCTGGATTTGTAATAACAAATTAGACAAATACTGCTGGATCGATATTAATAGATTATTGTCAATTTAGTCATAATTCTTTGAAATAGTTTCTAATCTTTAACAGTGATGAATGTTTCTTTTGTTATTTTTATATCCTTTCTAAGAGAGAGGCCTAATATCAAGTAGTAATATCTGGAAATAACTTGTTTGTTTTGTGTATATGTGGGTTCTTGAGTGTACCCTATTTGTACAGTGGCTGCAGAATCCAGAAGAGGGCATCAGATCCCCGAGAACTAGAGTTGCAAGCAGCTGTGAGTTGCCTGATGTAGGTGGGGGAAAAGGAACCTGGTCCTCTGTGAGGGTATTAAATATTCTTAACCACTGAGCCATTTCCTCAGCACTGCAATAACTTTAGATAGAGAGTGGGTTTTGACAGCAAGAAAACAGGTTTCTGGGAGCTAATAAAGCATGGATGAATACATTTAAATTTTAAAAAAATATCTATTTTTTAAAATTTATGTTTTACTGTTTAATTGTGTGTATGCAAGTGAGTGTGTGAGTGTGTGTGTGTTGGTATATGAGTATAGATGCCCAAGAAAACCAGAGGAATTGAATCCCTTAGAGCTAGAATGTAGGTGCAGGGAATTGAACTCATGTTCTGTGTAAGAGTATACTCTCTTTTAGTGACTAAGCTGCCTCTCCAGGCCTTGTCTGTCTGTCTGTCTGTCTATCTACCTATTATAAGTACATTAATATTTATAAATATTCTGTGTGCCTGTATGTATTCATGCACATGTATATGGAATGAGTAAGAGGTCAAAGGACAGTTTTTAGGGATTGGTTCTTCATTCTACTGTGTGGGTTCCTGGGATTGCAGTTAGGTTGTCAGACTTGGCCGAAAGCACTTTTATCTACTGAACCATCTCATTGGGCCATTTTTTTTTAAAGATTGACTTAAATTATTTCATGTAAGTTGCAGTTACAGATCTTTGTATTATGTCTAGAGATTAGATTCTTGGAAAAATGAGATTAAGTTTCATATTAAACGTATAGGAAGATATGGCAAATAAAAACTGGTGCTAAATAGGGCTAAGGAGCTGGGTTAGTTGGTAAAATACTTGCTATGTGTGCATGAGGACCTGAGATTAGTCCCTACCACTCATGCTTAAAAAAAAAAAGAATGAATTCAATTGTATTTTTTTGTTGTTCTCATAATGCTTTGTGTGGGTTTATTTATATATGTATTTATTTGTTTTTACTGTGCAGGTCTTGATTTCTGATTTTGTTCTTAGGGGTTTTCTGTGTGTTCGAGTGTGCATGTCTCTGTGTGACTATGTGTGTGTGTGTGTCTGTGTGACTATGTAGATGTTTTGGCTCTTTTTTTCTGTTTATTTTGCCCTATTCTGGATTTTATTTTATTGCTATTTTTACCTGCCTATTTTCTAATGCGTGAGAGAAAGAAAGACGTCGAGTGGTTTAGAGTTGGAGAGGAGACTATAATCAGAATATATTGTGTGAAAAAAATCTATTTTTCCTTTTTCCCTTTACTTATTACTTATTCACTTTACATCATGATTGCAGTCCCCTCCCTCCTCTCCTTTCAGTTTCACCCTCACACCCGCTCTCCTCCCCCTCCTCCCCCCTTCTCCTCTGAGATGATATGAACCCATCCTGGCACATCAAGAGCATCCTCTCCCACTGAGGCCGGACAAGGCAGCCAGTTAGGAGAAAGGGAACCAAAGGGAGGCAACAGAGTCAAGTCCCTTCTCTAATAGTTAGAGGGCCCACACAGAAACCATGCTGCACATCTGTTACATATGTGTAGGGGGCCTAGGTCCAGCCCCTGCACACTCTTTGGTTGGTGGTTCAGTTACTGTGAGCCAACATTGGTCTAGGTTAGTTTACTCTGTAGGTCTCCTTTTGGTGTCTTTGACCTCTCTAGCTCCCACAATCCCTCCTCCCATTCTTCCACAAGCCTTCCGGAACTCCCGAGTAATGTTTGGCTGTGGGTTTCTGCATCTATTTCCATCTGTTGCTGGATAAAGCCTCTCAGAGGACAGTTATGCTAGGCTCCTGTCTGCAAGCACAGCAGAGTATCATTAATAGTATCAGGGTTTGGCTCCTCCCCATGGTATGAGTTTCAAGTTGGGCCAGGTATTGGTTGGCTGTTCCCTCAATCTCTGCTCCATCTTCATCCCTGTGTATCTTGTAGGCAGGACAGATTTGGGGTTGAAGGTTAGTGGATGGTTTGGTGTCCCCCTCCCTCTACTGGAAGTTCTCCTGGCTACAGGAGGTGGCCACACCAGCCTCTATATCCTAGGCTGCTAGTAGTCTCAATTAGGGACACCCACATAGACTCCCAGGAGCCTTCTGTCTCCCACATTTCAGTCTCATCCCAGAGATGCCCCCCCCACTGATTTCTCTTCTCTCTCCCACCCTACACCTCCAATGTCTATTTTATTTCCCCTTCTGAGTGACATTAAAATAAAATACATTTAATGAAGAGTAGGGGTGACAAACACACACTTGTAACCCCAGAGGTGATGGTGGTGAGATGGAGACAGGTCAATCCCAGAAGTTTTTTGGGACAGCTAGTCTGACTGAATCAGTGCCTCCAAGTTCCTTGAGAGACTTTGTTAAGTGCAGAATGGTAGAGAAAGTCACTAGATATTGACCTCTGGTTTCCATACAAATGTGAATACCCAAGTACACACATGTGCATATAAGAACATGTACATATGCATACACCCCACCCTCCACAACATGATGATGAATGATAGCTGAAGAAAACTTGTTGGATTGGATTTGCTGAATTACCCTGATGTTGGCCAGTTGTAGAAACTAGTTTCCTGAGAAGTAGAATCTTAAAGAGATCTTCAGAGTTGGTTCAGAAAGGAATACCCTAGAATTAATCCACATTCCCATTCTTGTGGGACATACAGACTTTAATTGCTAGTAATAACTAATAGTATTTCAACTAAATTCAAATTTCAAATCATACAATACATACACAAAAAAGGTTTTCTTTATTTTCTTTTGAAGCGGAGTTGGAGTTTATTAAAGGGGATTTATTTTTATGTGTGAGGTTGTTTTATTTACTGCTGTGTCTGTACACTGCATGCATATTTGTGGAGACCAGAAGAGGATGACAGATCCCCTGAAACTGGAGTTGCAGATGATTACCAGCTGTCATGTGGTGCTGGGATTTGAACCCAGGTCCTCCAGAAGTAGCCAGTGCTCTTAACTGCTGAGTTGCTCTCCAGTCCTCAAATGTATTTTTAAGCATAGATTTAAGTGTGGTGGTAGTTATGATGATTGTGGTTGTGGTGGTGGGTGGCAGGTGGGGAGTGGCTAATGGAAAGACATATACGTGGTTAATCAAAAGGTTAATAGAAAAATTAATATATGCTGAGCAAAGGTGTGGTTTCTCAAGGGAGCATCACAGAAAAGGCTATTCTTTATTGTGCTTATTGAAATTGATGGATGCAAACAAAGGTTCATTTTGTGCAAATTGGAATTTCGTACTGCATCAGTTCTTTATAAGAACAACCTATCTTACATCCTGAGACCTGTTTTTTGCTTCATTTAACAAACACTTAATGAGTAACTACTGTGGTCCTGCCCTCTAAGAGTTTAGTATTGAGATGGAGACAGAGGAGAGAGGAGGAAGTCACCTGTGGGAACAAATGACATGGTTAAGGTGGATGATCTATCCTGAGGCTTGATAGGAAGGCCATCTTGAGGTAACTTTTCAGTGAATTTTAAGGATAAGAAGGATTGCTTTAATTGGAAACAAGTTTTCCAAGAGAGTGGGTGCAGATGCCCTGAGGCAAGATGCGAGTTAGAGGCTTGAGAGAAACAAGACCTTTGGATTCTAGCTTGTGAGTGTGTGTGTGTGTGTGTGTGTGTGTGTGTGTGTGTAATGGTTAAATGGGTAAAACTAGAAAGGAGACCCAGAGATCAAAAGAGGTGTTGAGGAACAGGCCATGGAAGGCAAAAGAACACATGTGACATGAGATCTGAAAGGAGAGTAGGGGAAATGTACGAATAGAGGGAGAGGGACAAGAGAAGATAGAGGGAGAAGAGAGTATCCTTAAAAAAAAACCCACATTGCTTTGAAAATGCCGTAAACTGAGGGACTGGAGAGATAGTTCAGTGGTTAAGAGTACACACTGCTCACGTTCAGTCCCCAGCATCCATGCCAGGTGGCTCACAACAACCTGTAACTAGCTCCAGGGATCTCATCTTTTCTTCTGGAGTCCTGGGGGCTCATGTTCACACACTGCCTTGTACATAATTAAAAAATAAAATTAAAAACATCGCAAAAGAAAATGCCATAATGCTATCTAATGCCCTTGTATGCTAATTTTTGTTGGATTTATTGATTTTATATGTATGTTTGGTTTTGCCTGCATGTCTGCCTGGTGCCAGCAGAGGTCAGAAAAGGGAGTCAGATCCCCTGGAACTGGACTTACAGATGGTTTTGAGCCACCATGTTGGTACTAGGGATAAAATCCAGGTCATCTGCAAGAAAACAAGTGCCCTTAACTGTTGTGTCATCTCTCCTGCCCCCTTGTATGCTAATTACAGATAATGTTAAGAAGGAAGATTTTACAATGGCTAGAAAGGAGGAAAGACAAAGAAGAAGGCAGCGGTCAGTAGTAGCCCAGTAGCCCCACTGGTTTCCTGCCTGGCTCCTGGGGGACTGTTGGAGACTTTAAGCAGGAGTACACTGTGAAATGCAGGGCTGCAATCAAGCCAAGAGTTTCAGCTTAGCAGAATCTTGGTAGTTTGTCAAAAAGGTCATATTCTCTGCAAGGTAAAATATTCTTCTCATCACATTACAATTTTTGCAACTGCTTCCTGGATTGATTATAACCTGTAGTACTCTTCTCATTGTTTTTCTAGAAACTACCTTTACTTTTCCTAAGATTCCTTTTCTCTTTTACCATTCTGTTAACCTTATATAGCAATGCCATTTCTATTTATAACTGAATTAAAATATTTTTTCTAATGATTTCATTTTTTCTCTTCCTTATTTAAACTTAAAACTCTGCTGGTTCCCCCTCATCCCATTTATCTGCTGAAGTTATTTAATGCCTTGATAAAACATTTTATTAAATATCAACATTATGTTTGAATTATTCATTTGTCTCTCCAAATACATTTCAGATCTGGTCTAATATTTCTCAACATGTATGCTGTTTCTTTCCTGATTTCTAACCTTTTTTGTGTACTTATAGTGTCTTTAGGTAATTTTGCTTATACTCTTTAAGGACATCAGACTCCAGGAAGTGTAGCACTTCAAATCTCATTTTTTGTGATCTTGTCTTTTATATTAAACTATTCTGTGTTAGACTTCTATTTTTCTTTACTTTCTCATTGTATACACATGTGCCACTGTGTGATATAAGCCAGAGGAGAATGTCTTGAATCCTGCTCTGTCACTTTCTACCTTAACCTTGTGTGGCTGGCCAGTACCCCTAAATCAATCCTCTTGTCTGATCCCAGATCCCCAGTAACAAGGAAGTTAGGGACACGAAAGGTCACACCTGGCTTTTTTACACAAGTCCTGGGTATCTAAACTTAGGCTTTATGCTCTTAACGCACTTAGCCCTCCAGCCCATGTGTTCAGATTAACTTACGTATGCTCATGCTATGCAGAGGTGCCTATTTTAAATATCCAGGTTATTTATTTCATTCTCCTACAGTAAGCATTCTAACATGTTTAGGAGATGTTTGTTTAGACCAAGTCTCAAGTAGCCTTGCTTTTAGTAGAGGGTGATTTTGAATTAGAGGGGCATGCTGCCATGCCAAACACTGCAAAAAATTGGTTTGCCTTGCTGAGTACATGAGGTTCAGGTCTTCATTGCTTTAGAATTGCTAACTCCTACCTGTATTGAATGCTGCTTTTGCCCCTATACATATGGAAATAATAACCACAGCATCATCACCTTCTTCTTCCCTGATGTCCTATGCAGTCCACCTTTTGATGTAGCCTTTCACTTAGCTTACTTTCAGCATTGGCTCTTAGGCTTTATTGAACTGTCCCTGTACCTGTGCAGTTTGCTTGCCTGTCCTCCCTCCCTTCCTCCCCACTTGATTGGTGGCTATCCCTTGCTACCTTTCATGGTGGTTAAGAGTTTGAAAATGGTTTATGTCAATTTTTTTTTCAGTTTTATCCAGACCAGGGTATGTACTTGAAAATAATTGCCTCTCTTCCAAATTAAGAGCATGAAGCCAATATTTTTATCCTAGCGGTTTCTCCAGTCTCCAGAGTTAACGCCCCTGATTTAGAGGTGTGTTTTGAAGTCTGTCTGTCTGTATGTGTGCAGTGTTGGTAAAGGAAATCGACACTTTCTTGGCTGACTTTGTGCTAGGGTAACAGTTTGATTAGTAGAGTATCATTGTTATTTTCTTCAGACAACTGAGAGAATGTTGACATCAATATAAGCAATGGTGATGTTCTGTAAGCCAGCAGAGAGGCCAAATGCAGGACTAAAGCACTGGGTAATAAATAGCACATTCAACTGGAGAAGCAGGGGACAAGTGGCTGAGGCAGACTTAAGGCAAAAGAAAGGGGCAAAGAGTGCTTTGAGAGTGGGTGAAAAGAATCTTAAGAGAGGCCTAGAAATGTCAGGTAAAAGGAATGGGCCTTAAGAGGGTATTTTCAAGACATGGGTCCACAAATAGGCATGTAAACCTAGGAGAATTGTAAAACTAACAATAACAAAGAAGTGAATTTGTGTACTGTGTGCTTCACATTGTCCTGGGATTTTGGCTTTCTTTCATTATGGCCCATAAGAGTATATGAATATCAAAACTAGTAGTTTAAATAGTGTTGTGTCTTAGGGAAATGGACGAGTATATGATATTTGTTATGAGTTATAAACTCTGTGATGGTATGGTGTAGGCTCAGCATGTGGCACATAGGAAATGCTCAGTAGACATTTCTCCTGTGAAAGGTATCCCTTTGCTGCCACAAAAAATTGGGAGTCTCGTGCCAGTACCTTCTTTTTGGGTGTTTCTCTATATTAGGTACTCATCTAGTGAATTTCCCTTTCAGTTCAGCCTGTAGAAATGTGCTATCCTTGGCCCCACATTGGTACATGAATTGGTGCTGATGTCTCCCTATGGAGAGCTCTAAACTTTCCTGCCAGTGTTAATAGTACAGTGGATGATTGAGCATGGGGGGACATACTGTTGGAGCAGGATACCGGGGAGGCAGGACAGCGATCAGGATGTAAAGTGAATATAAAAACTAATGTCGTATTTTCAGATGACCTGGATAGACAGCAAAGGAATCAAATTCCTTAAATAAAAATGTATTGACTTAATACAATAAATAATTTTATACATTAAAAAACCATTTACACAGTTTTTAAAAAAATATAGTATATGAGAAGGCCAAAGCTGAAATGAAGTTTTTTTTAATAATGTATTCTACTAGTTAATGTAATTGCAGAGTCCTTGTTCATAATAATCTCTCTTTGACTTCATCTCTTTTTCTCTCTCTTTCTCTCCTTCCCTCTTTCCTCTGCCTTTATCGTCCATTATCTTCTCCTTCCTCCTCCTTTACCATCAAGCAAAACTGTCATTTTTGGAACATGTTTCTTATTTATCATATGTCTTCACACACCCCTAGGCTACTACTTAGGTCTTTTAGACTGGCAAACTAGCTTTAAATGGGTTACCACACTGAGGTAAAATAAATACTGTCACATAAAACCCTTCTGGGAATGCAGTAAGCTAACCAAATAATTAATTTGCCATGATATAAATTAGGTAGATGACTTTTGCCATTTTTGGATTGTCCAGTAGTTTTAAACATCCTTTCTACCTTTGAATTAATTTATGGCCCCTACTTTACTGGAAAATGTGTACCCCAGCCTCTCTTACTGGGGTACATGATTGTGACATAAGTTTGACCAAGTACGTTACACAATAGAAACTTGGACACAGAGTGAGCATTGTATAATGGTGATCATACTGAATAAATAATCTGTAAATCATGTTGATAGAGGGCTTTGCTTTCTAAAAAATACTGATTTTAAGAAGTTGTATGTATACATGTGTGCCATGTAAGTCTGTGTGTATAGTGTGCATGCAGGAGCCAGTGGAGTTCAGCAGAGTATATCAAATCCCTTGGAACTGGAATTATAGGCCACTGTAAACTATCGTGTATGTCCTGGCAACCCAACCCAGGTGGTTTGCAGGAGCAGCAAGTGCTTTTATAATCACTGAGCTGTCATCTCTCCAGTGCCAGGTTTTGAAGGAGTGCCAATGGCAGGGCCTTGGAAATTTAGCCTCTTGTTTTAACTAGCAATGATGGTAACAAAGAAGGAGTATGTGTTTTATTACATTTTTTGGTGGTTTATCTTCCTTTTCTTGAATTATCTAGCATTTGTGGTTAGATGTCTTATGATCAATTGGGGGATAATTTTAGCCATTATTTCTTCAGGTTCTTTAGTCCTATTCTCTTTTCTTTTCATGGATCCTAATTATATCAGGACCTTTGATACTGCCCCACAGATCTTTCCTATTAGGCTCCCCCCGCCACCGTGTTATCCACCCACTTTCAAGGTCACTAATTGCTTCCTTTGGCTGAATTGTGTCTACTGGGGAACCCGTTGAAGTGGCCATCTCTCTTAAATGATAACATTCCATTGGTGGCAGTTTATGTTTTTGGTTTTTTTTTGTTTTGTTTTTTGTTTTGTTTTTGTTTTTGTTTTTGACACGGTTTCTCTGTAAAGCCCTGACTGCCCTGGAACTCACTCTGTATGTAGACCAGGCTATATTCCTCGAACTCAGAAATCCTCCTGTCTCTGCCTCCCAAGTGCTGGGATTAAAGGTGTGTGTCACCACTGCCCGGCCATTGGTGGCAGTTTTATTTGATTTGTCTTTACAGTTTCCATTTCTTTGCTGGAATTACCCATCTGATTTTTTATGCTGTTCTTTTTTGGGGTCAGAGCCACCAACATACTGCTTAACAGTATTTAAACTATTCTAGTATGTCTTTGTGTCTGACTCTTTTTTGGTTTTGTTTTTCTTTGAGCATTTCTTTCTTTGTGTTCTCGTTTGCCTTGTGGTTTAACTTTCTTGGAAGCCTGACTTACTGTGTACGTGCTAGAGATAGAGGTACATAATTTTTATGTTTTGTATGGGCATGCTTTTGTTTCTGCTAGGCCTTTCATGTTGGGATTTGAGTTAATCTATTTAAGAGTTGAGCTGCCCCCCCCATCACCCCATCATTATAGTTTCTCTCAGACTACCTTAGGCTTCAAATTTTCTTAGTGATACTTTGTATTAGTGTGGGAGTTAGTACCAGTTCCATTCAAAATTTTGAATCTCCCCTTTAATGCCTTGGCAAGTTTCTTCCTTCCTTCCTTTCTTCCTTCCTTCCTTCCTTCCTTTCTTTCTTTCTTTCTTTCTTTCTTTCTTTCTTTCTTTCTTTCTTTCAATAGGCTCTTGTTTTCTTTCTTTCTGTTGAATTTTGCTTTAGTGTTCCTAGAAGCTCTTTAGCTTGTTGAAATATGATCTCTGTTTTTCTGATTAAACCTTGGATGTAGGTTGAAGTCCCAGGGTCCTGCCCCTCTGACTGTTCTATTGGCCTCTTTGTGGAAGACTGTCCTACTCTCAGAAGGATACAGCATTCCTCCACCCCTCTTTCATGGAGCTTTAACCCAGGCCCTAAGGATAGAAGTGGATAGGGGCACTAACTGCCTTTCTTTCTTTGTTGGACATGGGAATGATGGGGGGGGCGGGGCTTGCTCCTCTAGCACTGCTGTTGTACAGACTACATCACAGGACTGCATCACAATGGGTACCCTCAAGGCTCTTTCCTTTGCCTCAGTGCCTATGGGGTATGGGCAGGGGTTAGTGGCTGGAGGGGCATAATCCTGCAGAAGATTGGGCTCCCCAAACTCTGCAGCCCCCAGAAGTTTCACAGTGCCCCTTCAGCAAGCTACGCCAAGCTCTCACCACTTTGCCACCTGTTTCAAACCCTCCCTTTTTTCCGTTGACTCATAGTCTATTCCAGGTAAGCACCAGATTGTCTCCTGTCTCTCTGCTTCTTTACTTTTTGAGCCAACTGTTTGCCCTCTGTTGGGTCAGAAATCTGGTTACTCTTAAGATTTTCACATACGTGTATAGTTAAACCTGAATTTAGTTATTATTCATTTTCTCCTAAATGAGACTGAGATTTTAGAATGGTTATTCTTAACCCTGGTGGCCTTTTCCATGATAATGTTTCTTGTATGTTAATCTTGCTTTAATTAAACTACCCTACGCCTATAAAATAGTGAATATTTTCTTTAAATTTCTTTGCTCACCATTCTTCATTCACACCCTTTCTTCCTTGTTGTCTCAGTTCCCTTCTGTCAATACATAAATGCCAACTCTGCTTTAAGGAAAAGAGCCAAATATGAGTAAGAATGACCTGAGACCATGAATCCAAGTTACTCTGAATGGTCTGTTCTGCCATGGGAGAAGGCTCACGAGCTTTTATAGTCATAGAAACGTGTAGGTGGGGGGGCCCCAGGTAAGTGGGGGGGAAATTGTAAGCCTTGAATATCAGTGTTAGGGTTGAGGGGATGAGGCATGGTAAGCTTAGTGATGTATTCCAAGAGCTTTATCTGAAAGTCAAGACGTTTTAGATCACAAACAGGCTATTAAAAAGGGACAACTAGTAACCCAAAATAATTTTGTTCTTGACCTGAAAGATCCAATTACACTATAATCCCAGTGTTCTCCTCAACCAAGGTCAAGCTGTCTGCAAGCTCCCTAATGCACATGCGGCTCATTCAGAGAACTTCGGATTCTGTCTAAATAGTATTCTTAAGTAGTTCTTTCAGTAACTGTCCATTAGTAGTAAATCTGTTCTTACTTAATGTGTCTGAAAATGCCCTGACTTAATGTTTCTCTGCTAAATGGTACATAGAATTTCAGGTTGACTGTGACAAGCTTCATTAATGAAAAATTTGTAGTTCGTTCACTTGTAGTTTTCCTAGCAGGCACATCAATATCTTTTCTCTTGGACCTCCTTTGAAGACCTTTTTTGCTTTTGGTTGGTAGTTTCTCTGCACTATCTTTCTTTTTGTTGTTGTTGGTTGGCTGGTTGGTTGGTTTTGAGACAGGGTTTCTCTGTAACAGAACCCTGTAAACTCAGTCTGTAGACCAGGCTGGCCTTGAACTCACATAGATCTGTCTGCCTGGACCTCCGGAGTGCTGTGAGTAAAGACACGCTTGACTCTCTGCACTATCATTAGCCGTGGATTTACTCTTATTTATCTTGCATTTATTTTGTATATTCCATCAGGAGACTCCTGATAGTCTCAGTTGTATTTGTGGTCTTTAGAAATACTGTTTCTCTTTCATTTTCACTTTCTGGAGCTATTACTTAGATATTGGAACTTCATTGTTCTCTGTGTATGTGGGGGAGTGTATTTGGGTACAGTTGGGGATATGTGTAGAGGCAAGAGGACAATGTTGGATATCATTTCCTCATTACCTGTTCACCCTGACTTTTAAAATCAATTCTATTTATTTTATTTTAGCTATATAGTATGTGTGTGTGTGTAAGCACATGTGTGCAATCAACTGTGTGTGCAAGTACCTGTCAGCCTGTACACATGTGGAGGTCAGAGGACACCTTTATGGAGGAAGTTTTCTCCATCTATCTTTATGTGTGTTCTGGGGTATTGAAGTTAGATTGTCAGGCTTTGTGACAAGTAGTTTTACCCTTTTATCTCTCCTCCTTCTCTCCCAGACACAGCTTTTTTGTCCCCAAGATAGATTTCTCCTTGGCATGGAGCTTGGCTAGGCTGAGTGGCTAGCTAGATAGCCAGCAAGTCCTAAGGATCCATTCTAGGGCACGCAACACCCATGTTTCTTTCAATTGGGTTCTTGGGTTCTAGGGATCGACCTCAGTCCCTCATGCTTAGGAGGAAAGTGTTTTCCCAACTGAGCTATCACTGCAGCCAAGATATTCTTTACTATTTTAATATTTAAATTGTGGTATTTCTAATGACTTCTTGGCATCTTTTTACAAAAGAAAATAAAAGTTTATTTAGTGTATACTAAGAGGGGCAGTGGGATAGGCAGTCACAAGAGTACTGGCTGTAACACATTTCTTTTACAACTCACCAATTTGTTTTCTTTAACATATAGTTATATTGAGCTTTGGATTCTTTTCTTAAGGGGTTCTTGAAGAAGGAAGACTCTCACTTCCTGTTTTCCCTTGAGCCCTTTTGCTTGTTTCTGTATGTAGCTTTTGGCATTCATTAACTTATAATCTGCCTATGCCTAGGTTCTGAAGTATGATTAGTATTCCTTAACCATTCTTTTTGTTTTGTTTGGTTTCGTTGTTTTGTTTTTTGAGTCAGGGTTTCTCTGTGTACCTTTGGCTGTCCTGGAACCCAATCTGTGGGCCAAGCTGGCCTCAAACTCACAGAGATCCACTTGTCTCTGCCTTCTAAGTGCTGGAATTAAAGGTGTGTGCCACCACTGCCCAGGCTCCTTAATTGTTCTTAATATTGTTTGAGGTATTACTCAGAAGAGGAACTGTGAATTCAGATGGTATCTGAAGACCATCTTGCAGCCTTTTGGTCACTTTTGAGACTTGTTACTCGTTGCCAGTGAGAAGTATAAGTCAGGTTTTTAAGAGGAGGAGTCTCTCTCTCTCTCTCTCTATCTCTCTCTCTCTCTCTCTCTCTCTCTCTCCCTCACTCTCTCTCTCTTTCATTGCCTAGTGCTTTGGTCACTTTTTCTTGGCACAGTCTTGGACTGATGTGTGGAGAAATTCTTTTTCACCGATCTGTGTACTTATGGTGGTTTACGTCCAGTTTCTTCCCATGCAGACCTGAAACATTTTCAGCTTCTTGACTTTATAGTCATTTGAGTTGCAGTTCTTGGTTTAGGAGGTAGAAAGGAGCAGGTCTTTGTCCTGTGGTACATTGTGTAGAATATAGTGTCTGTATTTTTATCACTTGCTCCGATTATTATTTTCTTCCCGTGCCATCAAGTAGTTCAGCCAGTTAAAAACCAGGAAGAAGATACAACTATAGACATTTTTTACTTTGCACTGGTTATATGATTGTTTAAATATAGCTCATAGCATCTAATAGTAATTTTTATTTTTTAAAGGGCTTTTTAAATTTTCCAAATTGTAAAACTTAGGAGTCTGTTTTTTCCACTATATGGATCAAATTCATAGATTTTTTTTTCTTTTGCAGACTACAATCGATAAATAAAGATAACTTCTGTTGGAAAGTGAAATTTAAGATTCTCAGAAGGGACTATGTAGTGGTGCCCAACCCCACTCAGTCCATTTTCTGCTGCTATAACACACTCCTATATTATTCAACTCATGTTTTTGAAGGTTGAAAAGTCTAAAAGCATGGTGCCAGTGTGTGTTGAGATCATTAATGTGATGTGACCCCATGGCAGAAGGCAAGTAAACAAAATATTGAGACAGGAAATTGGGCCAAAGTAATCCTTTTTATCAGTAAGTACTCTCTTACTAATGATATCAATTCCTTCTTGAAGGCGAGTCCTCATGACCTAATCAGTTCTTAAAGACTTCACATTAGTTTTTGAAACAGAATCTATGTAGGTGTGCTTGTCCCATAGCTCACTATGTAAACCAGGCTAGATTTGAACTCATAGAGTTCCACTGGCCTCTGTCTCCATAACGTTGGGAAGAAAGGCAGAGGCTACCATACTCAGCAAGGCTCCACCTATTAATGTTGCTATCATGCCAACTACATATTGACATGAATCTTGGTTGGTTTCCCACTGGGTGTTACAAATCCTCCCCATTACTTTCATTCTTGCTATGAAGGCCAAGGTTACCATTCATGATGAGTTAGTGGTAACCTTGCCTTCTCTCCACCGAGAAACTTCAGTGTTCTGATTTTCTCCAGCTCCTGGAACCGCCTGCAAATAAATCAGCTTCTAGCCTTAGACCTTTTCTTTTCATCTTTCCCAGATGACATACTGCTCAGTGCTTCAGTGCTGTTGGAGACTAGGCCCTTGCCGGGGAGCCTCGGCTTCACTGCATCTATTCGAATAGTCTTCTTTCCATTGCCTGGTCCCTCTTTTTCTCCCTAGCTTGTTCTCAGAGAGTTCTCAATGGGGAGGAACAGTTTTTTTTTTCTCTCTCAGGACATCTTGTGGGTAGAGGCCAAGGATGCTGGCAAGCATCCTAGGATGTACAAGCTCTCTGCCCATAACAGAATTATCTCCCTTAAATGTCAGCAGTGCTGAGGTTGAGTAACCTTGTTGAATCCTTAGTTTCCCCTTTGCCTCTTCTGTTTGCTCTGTCGGTATTCTTTTTATTTTCATTTTTTAAAAAAATTATATATTTTTATTTTATATACATTGGTGTTTTGCCTGTATTTGTCTGTGTGAGGGTATCAGATCTTGGAGTTACAGACAGTTGTAAGCTGCCATGTGGGAACCTGGGTCCTGGGTCAGTGCTCTTAACTGCTGAGGCATCTCTCCAGCCCCCTCCCTCTCTCATCCATATTCTTACTGCTAAGGTTCTCATCCTAGAAAAGCGTTCTTGAGAGCTGTGGAGATGGTTCAGTAGTTACAAACACCTACTGCTCTTGTAGAGGTTTCCAGGGTCTACATGATTAACTTAACACTGCCTGTAGCTCCAGCTCTGGGGAGTCTGATGTCTTCTTCTGGCTTCTGTATGTACCTATACTCATGTGAATGTAAACACGTGCACACACACAATAGTTTTTTTTAAAAGATTCTATTTCTTAAAAGAAAATAAAAACTTGTGTGAGCCACCTATCAACTTCTCTTCTAGCTTCCTAACCTTCTTATCTAAACGGCTTAAAGTGCTCAGGACACAGTCTGTCCATTTTTCATTCACTCTTCAAGCTTGAGCTGTTGCTTCTATCTTCTCACCTTTATTACCACTTGTATTATTTTTTCTGAGCTCAATAGTGACTTCTTGTATGCTTCATTTAGTCAATGCATTTAGTCCTAATTTTACTTGGCATTTCAGTTGCATTTGACAAATGAATGTATACTCAAAAGACTGGCATCTGTGTTTTCTGTGTCCTTCTTTTATATTTATTTTTCTTGACTCCCATGTGAGTACTTATTCGACCCTTTCTCACTTTGTACTTTTTTGAAACAGGCTTTCAGTGTGTTTCCCTGGCTGATCTGGAGCTCATAGTATAGACCAGGCTAGCCTCAAACTCACAGAGATCCACTTGCCTCCCTCTCCTTAATATTTTTCTGAAACAGGATTTCATATGGACCATGTGGATCAGGCTAGTCTTAAAGTCATGAGTGCTAGGTTCATAGACAAGTACCACCATGCCTTGAGCAAAGTTGTTTCTCCTAGTTGTCTCCCTTGCTTGTTTCTGTTGAGTGTGTGGGTTGCTTCCTTGAACTGGTAGGATTCTAGGACTCCCATTCCTCAGGGCATGTACAGTTGATTGGTGCCTTGATCCATTTCTCAGGCATTACCATTACTGAGCATATTCCTGGTCTCAGTTGGCATTTTAGAGAAGCAGGCCTGGGTAGCATCTGTCCTACTGAAAGAGACTAGGGAAGGAAGGATACTGGCAATAGTGTTCCCTGCTCTGCAGTCATGTAGCTTGTTGGCATCTTTCCTTTTCTTATTTCCTACTGCTTCTAATTGTATTATCTTTCAAAGGTTCTTTTGGGAAAATATATCTTTTGTGAGCATGCCTCTCTTCTCTTCTCTTCTCTTCTCTTCTCTTCTCTTCTCTTCTCTTCTCTTCTCTTCTCTTCTCTTCTCTTCTCTTCGCAACAAAGCTTTGGGTTCTTCAAATTTGTGGCCAAGGACGATGAGCCTCTAAGCTTCCAGCTTTCATCTCCTCAGTGCTCCGATTACAGGCTTGAGCTCCTATACCTGATTAGTGCTGAGCGGAGCTACTGTCTAGTCAACCATTTTAAAGTAGACCTTTTGGGCCCCATACCTCAGTGAATTCCCTCATTTTCTCTGTTGTTGACATCATGGCAGAAGATGCCTTTAAAAGCAAATTCTTGTGTATACTTATTTTTCTTGTTTATACTTTAATTTTTTTAAAAAAATCATGTCCTTATGTCCTTCCTTAGTTTTGCTATGGGCAACAGTACATGATTCCTATGTGATTGTGCCACACCTATGAAAAGCCAGGGAGAAATTTTGGTCACCTGAACAAAAGTTGCTTGTTAAAAATGTGTGTCATAAGCTGGGTGGTGGTTGCGGCAGCCGCGGCAGCGGTGGCGCACGCCTTTAATCCCAGCACTCGGGAGGCAGAGGCAGGTGGATTTCTGAGTTTGAGGCCAGCCTGGTCTACAAGGTGAGTTCCAGGACAGCCAGGGCTACACAGAGAAACCCTGTCTCGAAAAACCAAAAAAAAAAAAAAAAAAAAATGTGTGTCATGTTGGGCTGAATTGTTTTTGTTGTATTTTCAGAACTACTAGTGAGACTGGGCATTTATATGGTTCATTCATTGGCTGTTTATATATTTTCCTTCTGTATTTTCTCTTCATGTTAATGAAAGACTTTTCCTCTTTAGTACCCTGTTTCAGGTTTTGTTAATTCTGTCAATAGAAAATAAGCAAACATTTAAGTTATCAATCAGTTTACTTTTTAGTTTATCTTTAGTATCTCATTTGAAAAAGATCATAAAGCACCAACAACCTTAAAAATAATGCATATTTCACTGGACATGACGGCACAGATCTATAATCTTAGTACTCAAGAAGCAGGGGATTGCTACAAGTTTGAGACTGTTTTTGTTTTCTTTCCAGCACTGGCTACACCCCCTTTCCAGACCTGGTTCAAATCCTGTCTCTAGTGTAAAATATGGCCTTCCAGTCTGAAATAAACACTCTCCTTCGAGTATTCATAGTTATTTTATTTGTTTAGCTCATTTGGTAATTATAAATCTGAATTATCTCATTTTGCTTGCTGTCCTCTATTATCCTAGGATCTTGAGATATTTCCGTGTTTGTTCAAGCCAGCAAAAATTTATTGAGTACTTGCATTGTCCTAATGGCAGAGTAAAGTTTTCAGATATTCCAATTCTTACAACTGGGCCATATGATAGTTTAAGGAAGACTTTTATGAATGTCTTGAGTTTCATGAATGATTCTTTTATATGTAATATAGTGTGACTGGTGATGTCTTGATGTGTCATTAATGTGAAAATCAACTTTAAACATTATTTCATCTTTATTATTTATCTTTCCTTAAACTGCTTAGCCTTTTCACAGATCTTTTAGAAAACTATTTCCAATGCTGGCTGTCTTTGTAAGTTGTATCGTTGCAGTCAAATGCTGGCTGTCTTTGTAAGTTGTATCATTGCAGTCAAATGCTGGCTGTCTTTGTAAGTTGTATCGTTGCCGTGCTTTATTGACATCCTTGAGCTGTGCCCCCTTACCTTCATGGTGGCCATCAAACCCAGGGACCTGGACATTTACATGAGTGAGTATCCCTGAGGAACAATCTATAGGTCGGTTTTGTTTGGGAATTGATATCAAAAGAAGAAAATAATAATAGACTTATTTTCTATAACGGATTTGTTTTCTAAAAGTGGTTTGAGCTTAAAAGCTGTTACAGTCTAGCATCAACTGGGGGCTTTTCTTAGAAGAATAACCTTTGTGTATAGACTTGAAGGAATGAGCACAAGGATGTAGAATGGTTCTTGTGAGAATCCTGTTCATTTGATGGATTGTAGTCGATAATTGAATTTTTTTTAAAAAAGAATGACAGGGTCTTGCCTTGTAGCCTACAAAGGCAAGTCTTCCGAGAACTGAGATTCAAGATGTGCACTCCCACACCTTGCTAAATTAATCTTTAAAGTTGGATATGTTCTATATAACTAAGAACACATGTATAACTGTATAACTATATTGCTATAAGCATGTGTTTTTATTTTTACTTATGTGACTGTGACTGTGAGGGGGGAAAGAAGGGGAAGGGAAGGGAGAAGGAGGAAGGAAGGGAGAAAGAGAGAAAGTGTGTGCATCACACACACACATACACACACACACACACACACACACACACACACACACACACAAATTGCAGGTACCCTGGAGGCCAAAAGGGGGTATTGCATCCTCTGAAGCTGGAATTACAGGTGGTTGTGACCTGCCTGACTTGGGTTCTCAGAATTGAATTCTGATCTATAAGAACAATGTATGCTTTTTATTGCCGAGCAATCTCCCCAGCCCCCTAAAACATGTTTCTTCACCAAAGCTCTGTGACATCTTTATTATATGAACTATGTTCATAATCTGTCCTGTTGCAGCAGTATACAGTTTTAATTTGTGAACATGAAACAATAATTTAGACAGTTGGAGAAACCATCTAGTACAGAATGATGTTTTTATAGTTCTCTCTTGTTTTTAATATTATCTAACCCATATCTAATTTGACAGCAACATTTTCAAAGTGATTCATCACCTTTGTTGAATCTTGCCAAAGCATCCAATGTAATTTTTACTTACAATGCAACTCTCTTTCAGTTGCTTTTTCATGGTACTTAATTGAAAACCATGCAATGATTAGTATAAGAAGCCATAACAGTTTTAGGGAAGAAATGCAACTGACTTGGATGTTAACCATATAGCTCAATTTAAGGGACCAGAAATGTGAGGTGAAGCTGAAAGTTGTTTCTCAAGTTTGTAATCCCAGGACTAGTGAGGCTGAGGCAGGAGGATCACTTCAAGTTACAGGCTAGCTTGAGCTACAAAGTGGGTTCCAGGACATTTTCTGCTACAGAGTGAGACTCTGACTCAAAGAACAAAGAAGGGTTCCAAATAGTCTGAGGGTGAGTTAAGTTTTAGTGGAAACACATAGGTTATCTTGGTGTTAACCTGTCTGTTTTATAGAGGTTGGTGGGGGTGGGTAGTAGTCAGGTTAGGTCTGTTAGACCTGCTGAACACCAGTATGGCTTGAATGCACAGTGTAAATTGGCGTTTGTAATGGACTTTATTCTTTTCAAAAGGTCCATTAACCATGAATAACATGCTTAAAAGAATCTTGCCGAAGGTAACTGGTATTCAGACTGCCTGGAGAAAATCACTGTGTTCACTTGAGATTTCACCATGACCAGCCTTTCCCACACAGAAGAGTTAGCGTTTCATCAACCATCTATGCTTTCTTCCTTATCTAGATATGGGACACAGTTTGGATAGTCCTTGATTTTTTTAGCACTTTTCACAGAGGGTTCACTAAATCTTTTTCTCTTTCTGTAAATTCTTTCTTTCTGTAATTTTTATACCTAATGTTTCATACGCAGTTAGTCTAGCCCAGTGAATGGAATGAAATATACTTTTGGGGGGAGGGGCATGTGTCACAACTTAATTTTGCTCAGAACTTTCATTGATGGGCTTTAGAAAAATTTGTTGCTACATATACAGTCAGGTCAAGAAATACTTTGATGTAGTTATACTTAATCAAATATGTTCTGTATGTCTTAAGATACCCCACTGCCTCTAAAGCCCTGACTTGGATCTTGTCTGCAAACACAGTTCTTACTAGGTCAGTGGGACTGTATGAAGAGGAGAGGTTAGAGCCTGGGGGAAAACAAAAGACTTAGCACGGATAGGACCTCAACTGGCCTGAGAAGGATAATGGCACTTTTGGTGGGTAGCTGCTCAGACCCTGGCTGCTTTGTGACATTCAGGAGTTGCTGTCTCTCTCAAAGGTTTTTTCCATTCTATCACACATTCCTAGTGTTGCTCTACCCATTCCTAGTTTCCTTCCCCTGCCACAGTTCTCTTTTCTTTAACCTTATTCTTTCTGTTCTTGGTAGAGTGCTTCATTGCTCTAACCTTATGCTTCTGGAAGTACACTTTTATCATTTTTGCATGGCACAACTCTTCATTGATAGACCTCTTACAATACTCTGGTCAAGTACATAACGTATCTTTACTGGACTGCAACTTTTGGAGGGCAAGTCCCATCTTTGTAGGTCTTAAAATAGTCTTTCATTTTCTAAGTAGCAGGATATGTATGTATGTACGTATGTATATATATATATATATATATATATATATATATATATATATATATATATCTTCACTCTCCAAATTTGGCTTATCTTCCAGACTTTCCACTTTCTGTTCATAGCACTAGAGTTTTTTCCAAGGCCATATTTGGTTGGCAAGTTTTGCTTTGTCTTGATAATGTATTTGTAGCCATACTGTTTTCTCCACCCTCATCAAACTCAAGGATTTAGTGCACAGTGTGTTCTCAACATTCAATAGGGGTTAGAAATACAAATAATGAGATCCAAGCTCTTGTTCTAAGAATAATAGGTGAGGTGGGCAGAGATGGGGAAAGAGTGAAAGACACCAAGACTGACGTATTTTGGCATTTTAGTGACTGATTTCTCTATGTGCTATCATAGGCAAGGACAAGCTATAGTCAGTCATTTCCTATAGGCTACTTACTCAGCTTTAGGAAGAAGCTTTAGAAGACAGTTGCTGGGTTTCTTTTGTCTGAAGGAGTCTTTTCTTCCCTATGTTTTTAGCATTTATGAAATCCAGAAGAATCCAAATCCTGGCATGTATGTTTTATGGAGTTTTCAATTCTCCCTTCAAGTGTTGTTAAATTAATTGTGCTTATAACTAGTAGAACCTCATAACTGGGGAGCTGTACTATATATTCAAGCAAGTATTACAGTGGAAGTATGTATAATAATACACTGTCAAATATGGTAGCTGTAGCCACATATGGCTGTGTAATATAACTTAACTAGACTTTAAATTTAAGCTTAAAGTTAAAAGATTTAATTCCTTGGAAAAATGAGGCACACTTCATGTTGCCAATTTGACTAGTGGTATTGGACAATATAGACAGTAAAGCACTTCCGTTATTGTAAAATGTCCTTTTTGAGCAGTGGTTCTCACCTTTCCTAATGCTGAGACCCTTTAATAACAGTTCCTCATGTTGCAGTGACCCTCAACCATGCAATTATTTTCATTACTACTTCATAACTGTGATTTTGCTATTGTTACAAGTCATAATCTAAAAATCTAATATCCAGGATATCTGTTATGTAACCCCATGTGAAAATGTCATTTGACCCACCAAGGGGGTTGCAACCCACAGGGGGAGAACCATACTTTTAGATCGTGCTATAATGTGGTTCTACAGTTGGATCTGGAGGGCTAGAAAAAGTGTTAGCTCTTTGTTCCCTGGTGTTATTACTACATTTCTTCTTTTAAGCATATAAGGGACTTATCTTTGGTTTTACCAGTGCGTAGAACAATGTGTAGGTACCAGGGGTGGGGAAAAAAGATGGAGTATAAATGAGCTCAGATGGAAGTGAGGAAATCTCATTTCATAGCTTAGCCAATGTGTAACGGAATGCCTTTTCCCCCTTTGTTTCTTGTTTATAGTTTTTTTTTTTTTGAAATTACAATATATTAGTCAAAGCCCTCTTCTTTCCCTTTCCCCCTTCCATCCCCTGCCATGTATCTACCTCTCTTTGTTCTGAATTTGTGGATTTAAAAAAAAAATGTTACAAACAGACGCAGGACTTGCGCACTCTGTATAATGTTACTTGTGCTTTTTCCAGTTTGTTTTGGAGACAGGTCTCTGTAGCATTAAGTCTGCAGTCCCTTTGCCTCAGCTTTCTGGGTGTTGAGAATGCCAGTGTGTGCCAGAGGTTATTTTTAAACAACAAACTTGATTGCATTGACTATTTAAGGATTTTTGCATAGGTTCTTATCATGTATGGAGTGTGGTTCAAGGAAGCTTTTTATGTTAGAAGGTTATGATTTAATGGAATGTATACCATAGTGAAAATTTCTGAATTAGAAATTTGTAGTACTATTTGTATTTTCTCAGAGAAGATATAGTTGGGATTGATAGATGGAAATAATTACATAAACTATTAATTCCCGTGGCTTTATTTTTGCATCTAGTGAGTCTGGTTTGCAAGGACTTGAGGCAAAGTGTTCCTAAATCTTTTTCTTGTTCCTATTTTATTACATGAAGGCAGTCTATACATCCTCCCATTAATGATCATCTAGATAGTTTCTTTCATTTGGCTAGCAAAACATGGGCAGATGCTTTCATTTCTCCATGTTACATACCCTAGGGAAGTTGCTAAGCTATAACAAAGATGTAATGCCCAACAGTTTTCTAAGGTAGCTGGAGTAACTCATGTTGCTTTTTTTTTTATTCTAAGAGATTAAGGTTTAGTCATGTTTGGATTTTTATATCTATTTATTTCCCCACATGTCTCCAGCCTGTGAAATCACAAATAAACCTAAAAATAGTACAGATCTATACTGCTGTCCAAAATACCTTTAAACAGTACAAGCACCAAGGACATTCTTTTTTCTATTGGCAATTACTAATTTTGACTTGTTTGTGTGTTTGTTTTTTTACATTTTTAAATTTTATTTTAATTAGGTATTTTCTTTATTTACATTTCCAATGCTACCCCAAAAGTCCCCCATACCCTCCCCTCCCACTTCCCTACCCCCCCTCCCACTTCTTGGCCCTGGCATTCCCCTGTACTGAGGCATATAAAGTTTGCATGACCAATGGGCCTCTCTTTCCAGTGATGGTCAACTAGGCCATCTTCTGATACATATGCAGCTAGAGTCAAGAGCTCCAGGGTAGTGGTTAGTTCATATTGTTGTTCCACCTATAGGGTTGCAGACCCCTTTAGCTCCTTGGGTACTTTCTCTAGCTCCTCCATTGGGGGCCCTGGAATCCATCCAATAGCTGACTGTGAAGAGCTACTTCTATGTTTGCTAGGCCCCAGCATAGCCTCACAAGAGACAGCTATATCACGGTCCTTTCAGCGAAATCTTCCTAGTGTGTGCAATGGTGTCAGCGTTTGGAGGCTGATTATGGGATGGATCCCCGGGTATGGCAGTCTCTAGATGGTCCATCCTTTTGTCTCAGCTTCAAACTTTGTCTCTGTAACTCCTTCCATGGGTGTTTTGTTCCCAATTCTAAGAAGGGGCAAAGTGTCCACACTTTCGTCTTCATTCTTCTTTAGTTTCATGTGTTTTGCAAATTGTATCTTGTATCTTGTGTATTCTAAGTTTCTGGGCTAATATCCACTTATCAGTGAGTACATATTGTGTGAGTTCTTTTGTGATTGGGTTACCTCACTCAGGATGATGCCCTCCAGGTCCATCCATTTGCCTAGGAATTTCATAAATTCATTCTTTTTAATAGCTGAGTAGTACTCCATTGTGTAAATGTACCACATTTTCTGTATCCATTCCTCTGTTGAGGGGCATCTGGGTTCTTTCCAGCTTCTGGCTATTATAAATAGGGCTGCTGTGAACATAGTTGAGCATGTGCCCTTCTTACCAGTTGGAACATCTTCTGGATATATGCCCAGGAGAGGTATTGAGGGATCCTCCGGTAGAACTATGTCCAATTTTCTAAGGAACCGCCAGACTGATTTCCAGAGTGGTTGTACAAGCTTGCAATTCCAGCAACAATGGAGGAGTGTTCCTCTTTCTCCACATCCTCGCCAGCATCTGCTGTCACATGAATTTTTGATCTTAGCTATTCTGGCTGGTGTGAGGTGGAATCTCAGGGTTGTTTTGATTTGCATTTCCCTGATGATTAAGGATGCTGAACATTTTTCAGGTGCTTCTCAGCCATTCGATATTCCTCAGGTGAGAATTAATTGTTTAGCTCTGAGCCCCATTTTTAATGGGGTTATTTGATTTTTCTGGAGTCCACCTTCTTGAGTTCTTTGTATATATTGGATATTAGTCCCCTATCTGATTTAGGATAGGTAAAGATCCTTTCCCAATCTGTTGGTGGCCTTTTTGTTTTATTGACGGTGCCTTTTGCCTTACAGAAGCTTTGCAATTTTATGAGGTCCCATTTGTCGATCTTACAGCAGAAGCCATTGCTGTTCTATTCAAGAATTTTTCCCCTGTGCCCATATCTTCGAGGCTTTTCCCCTCTTTCTCCTCTATAAATTTCAGTGTCTCTGGTTTTATGTGGAGTTCCTTGATCCACTTAGATTTGACCTTAGTACAAGGAGATAAGAATGGATCAATTTGCATTCTTCTACATGATAACCTCCAGTTGTGCCAGCACCATTTGTTGAAAATGCTGTCTTTTTTTCCACTGGATGGTTTTAGCTCCCTTGTCAAAGATCAAGTGACCATAGGTGTGTGGGTTCATTTCTGGGTCTTCAATTCTATTCCATTGGTCTACTTGTCTGTCACTGTACCAGTCCCATGCAGTTTTTATCACAATTGCTCTGTAGTAAAGCTTTAGGTCAGGCATGGTGATTCCACCAGAGGTTCTTTTATCCTTCAGAAGAGTCTTTGCTATCCTAGGTTTTTTGTTATTCCAGATGAATGTGCAGATTGCCCTTTCTAATTCGTTGAAGAATTGAGTTGGAATTTTGATGGGGATTGCATTGAATCTGTAGATTGCTTTTGGCAAGATAGCCATATTTACTATATTGATCCTGCCCATTCATGAACATGGGAGATCTTTCCAACTTCTGAGATCTTCTTTAATTTCTTTCTTCAGAGACTTGAAGTTCTTATCATACAGATCTTTCACTTCCTTAGTTAGAGTCACCCCAAGGTATTTTATATTATTTGCGACTATTGAGAAGGGTGTTGTTTCCCTAATTTCTTTCTCAGCCTGTTTATCCTTTGTGTAGAGAAAGGCCACTAACTTGTTTGAGTTAATTTTATATCCAGCTACTTCATTGAAGCTGTTTATCAGCTTTAGGAGTTCTCTGGTGGAATTTTTAGGGTCACTTATATATACTATCATATCATCTGCAAAAAGTGATATTTTGACTTCTTTTCCAATTTGTATCCCCTTGATCTCCTTTAGTTGCTCTGGCTAGGACTTCAAGTACAATGTTGAATAGGTAGGGAGAAAGTGGGCAGCCTTGTCTAGTCCCTGATTTTAGTGGGATTGCTTCCAGCTTCTCTCCATTTACTTTGATGTTGGCTACTGGTTTGCTGTAGATTGCTTTTATCACGTTTAGGTATGGGCCTTGAATTCCTGATCTTTCCAAGACTTTTATCAGGAAGGGGTGTTAGATTTTGTCAAATGCTTTCTCAGCATCTAACGAGATGATCATGTGATTTTTGTCTTTGAGTTTGTTTATATAATGGATTACATTGATGGATTTCCGTATATTAAACCATCCCTGCATCCCTGAAGTGAAACCTACTTGGTCAGGATGGATGGCTGTTTTGATGTGTTCTTGGACTCGGTTAGGGAGAATTTTATTATTTTTGCATCGATATTCATAGGGGAAATTGGTCTGAAGTTCTCTATCTTTGTTGGGTCTTTCTGTGGTTTAGGTATCAGAGTAATTGTGGCTTCAGAGAATTAATTGGGTAGAGTACCTTTGGCTTCTATTTTGTGGAACAGTTTGTGAAGAACTGGAATTAGATCTTCTTTGAAGGTCTGATAGAACTCTGTACTAAAACCATCTGGTCCTGGGCTTTTTTTGGTTGGGAGACTATTAATGACTGCTTCTATTTCTTTAGGGGATATAGGACTGTTTAGATCATTAACCTGATCCTGATTTAACTTTGTTACCTGGTATCTGTCTAGAAATTTGTCCATTTCATCCAAGTTTTCCAGTTTTGTTGAGTATAGCCTTTTGTAGAAGGATCTGATGGTGTTTTGGTTTTCTTCAGGATCTGTTGTTATGTCTCCCTTTTCAGTTCTGATTTTGTTAATTAGGATGCTGGGCAATTGACTAATTTTGAACCACATGCTATTGTTCTTCCTTTCTTTGTAATTTGATCGCATTGAATGTTGGATTCCTATTGCTTTCTGTGATAGGAGGAAGTGATATAATGAGCTTTGTATATCACTGGTATGACTGTTAAGTGTTTGGGAACTTATGATGTGAAGTATATCAGAAAGTAAAGAACAAAAGTATTCTGAATTTTTTAAAATTAATTTTGTGGTGTTAGGACCAAACCCAGAGTCTTACATATGCTAGGTAAGGGCTCTACCACTGAACTATTTCTTCAACCTGTTCTGTAAGTTTCATTCAGTCAAGTTCAGCATAGTAAATTGGTAAGCTTCAAGCTGAATTCTTGGTATTTGTGAGGTTCTGTTTTAGGCATCTCTACATCTAAAGTCTGATAAGAATGAGTCTCCTAACCGTATAATCTCATCTAATGAGGATAGACACATAATGCTTAGAAGAACAGCAATCATTGTCACTAGGATTACAAGTAAGGTGCCCTGTGGCTTCTGTATCTTATCCGATTTGAGTTGTAGAGAGGAGATGGTATCCTGTAAGAATTCATGGGCGAGTAATAGTTTATGATGTCAAATTTGAGAGGATTTTGGTTAAGGCTGTGTTCTACGTGAGGTGAAGGGAATTGCTTGATGAAGTCATGAAACTAGAAAGTATGGTCTATACTAAGTTCTTCTCTCAGATCAGGAGGATCAGCAACTTCCCGCAGACTTATTAGAAAGGCAGATTCTTGGTACCTACCAAAACAAACAAACAAACATACAAAACCAAAACCAAAAAGCCAGAATCTCCTTTAGTTAATTGTGATACACTAAAATTTGAGAACCATTACCATTGATCTGTACTTACCTGCTAAGAGAATAGTAAACTGCTTTTGGTTGGAGAGTAAAGATTGATGCATGAAGAGATCAACAGAAAGGGAAAAGCTTAACTGGGGGTTTCGAGTGTTAGGGTTTAAGTATATAGGTACCAGCAAAGGAAGGGTCAGTCCATGAGATACTTTAGAAACAGTAAGCTGAGACTTCTAAATAGAGTCAGAACTAAGGGCTATTAAACTGGTCATGCCAGTGGTGCATGCCTATAATCCAGAGCTGAGGTAGCTGAGGTGGCTGAGGCAGGGGTGACTGAGACAAATGAAATTGTCTCCCAAACCAACCCAATCAATGAAATAAACAGAACACCTGAGGGATATTGGATGCAGTGAAGGTAAATTAGGGGCACAGGATATCTGGGACTTCTAAGGAGACCACTGCAAAGGAGCGGCAAAGCTGGGATGGGCCAGCCTTGACACAATACTGGCTCAATGGCAGGAAAAAAAGGGCAACTGGGAATCTTAGAAGTAGCTGAGGCCTTGGACCTGGGTGTTGACTGTGGGCCTTGCAGAAGCTACTCAGGCATAGGCCAGATGTTACATGGTTCAGAAAGTGGGCTATGGAAGACAAAACTGTTTTCTCTAAGTAAAGATACCTCCATGACACAACCTCGCTGGAGGAAATGTAGGGACTTGAAAGAAGGTGAAGAGGGAAACAGAATTGCCTTAAATCCCACTTTACTGAGATAAGCAAAGCACGTCCTGTTTAAATATTTATGAGTTCACATTTGTTTATTTAAATTCAGTCGGTATGCATGGAATTATACAGTTCTACAACCAAAATTTCTTAGACAAGTGATCTTAAACACATGTCAGTGTTCCACACGTGAGAGTATACCCAGGTCAATGTGTGTTTGAAAATTGGTGGATTTTATGTTTGAGAGACAGAATGTTTATACAAGCAGCTAATTGGTAAAGATTGCAATTTCATTTGGCATGATTACAAAAACGTCCTGTCTGCATCTATTTTACACAAAATCTGGAGCAAGACAGTCTGAGATGCATGGTGTGCTAGCTATTGGGCTGGGAAAAAAAACCCTCCCAACTGTAAAAAAAGGAAGGGATTTATGTCTTTTATTAGAATTTCAAGGTTATTCTTCTGTTTTATAAGAACCAATTAAAGCAGGTGTGCTCGAGTACACCTATAATCCCAGTACCAGGGAGGCAGAGGTGGAGATGTCGACAAATTTGAGGACATTCTGGTCTGTATAGCGAGTGCCAAACCAGCCAAGGTTTCATAGAAAAACTGTTTTTTCTCCTTTGTTTTCTTTTGTCTTGTCTTGTCTTCTCTTTTCTGTCCTTCCTGTTATGGGTTATTTGTTCTTGTTGTTGTTTTCGTTTTTTGAGACTGGGTTTCTGTGTGTACCCTGGCTGTCTTGGAACTCACTCTGTAGAACCGGTTGGCCTCAAACTCACAAAGATTCACCTGCCTTTATCTCCCCGGTGCTCGGATTAAAGGTGTGTGCCACCACACCTGGCAGAGAAACCCTTTCTTAAAGGAAAGATGGAAAAAACAAAACAAACAAAAACCCAATTAATGCTGGGCTTAATACCATCTGCCAAGTTTTAAAACTCTGCATTTAAATAGGCAGTTGCTAGTGGGAATTTTAAAAAAAAAGAAAAAAGAAAAAAAAACAAGCAAAATGTGGAATAGTTTGTACATTTCTTAAGTTTTGTAAGATTTTTGTTCATTGATGGAATATATCATCTGTAACAAGATTCCCCACCCTTTTTAGATACATGGCCACTTCTCTGTCCCTTCTTTTGAAACAATCTTCCTTCCTCAGCCTCTCAAGTGCTAGTATTGGTTACAGGCCTATACTAGCTTGTGGCCATTCTTCCATAGCAGTAAATACAGATTAATGCTTGTCTGTTTTTTGAGACAAATTCTCACTCTGTAGCCCAGTCTGGCCTTGGTATTGACCAACTGTAATGATCCTCCTGTCTCTGCCTCAAATGGTGAGATTACAGAGGTAAGCCACCTTGTCAGGCTCAGTCATGAGAATACATTTATTTCTATGACATTAATCAACTTTATATTAACTGGTAATAGGTTAGTTTTTGTTGTTGATTTTATAAGCAGCACTGTACTATCAATCTTTGGCCATTTGTCAGATAATCTCCTAAGGATAAATCTCTAAAAGTACAAAAAATATGATTTTTATCCAGGGGTGATGAAGCATACCTATAATTCCAGGCATAGGCAGCTGTAGCTCTGAGTTCAAGGCCAGCCTGGTGTCCAGAGTGAGTTTTAGGACATCTAGGGCTACACAGCAACCCTGTCTTGAAAAACAAACAAAAATATCATTTTTAAATTAATAAAAACTATGTGTATGGACATTTTGCCTACGTGTGTGTCTACACCACACGTGTATTTGGTGCTTGGGGAGACCAGAAAAGGGCATCGGATCTCCTGGAACTAGAGTTAACAGGCAGTTGTGAGCTATCATATGGGTGCTGGGAATTGAACCCAGGTCCTCTAGAAGAGCAGCCACTTCGCTTAACTGCTGAGCCATCTCTCTAGCCCAGTGGAAATACATGGTTTAAAAAGCAGGTATATAGTTAAAATGCTTAATGCCTGTTGCAGGGTTGTTCTTCAGGATCCTTTATATTTCTACTGTGAGTGTGAACTCATGTTCTCTGGTACTTACAAGGGTACTAGATATTCTTCATTGAACTTTAATCATTATGTTTGATAAGTTAAGCAGGATTTCTTTGAAAGCTTATTTAGACAAGCATGGTAGCACACACCTTTAATCCTAACACCGGGAATGGGCGGGGCTGTGGGGCCAGAGGCAGGCAGATCTTTGTGAGTTTAAGGCTAGCTTGGTCGTCATACTAAATTGCAGGACAACTGTAATAAATAGTAAGTAGTAAAATAAATAGTAAATAGACAAGATACATAGTAAAAGCCTGTCTCAAACATTACATGATATTTTTGCTATTGTGGGTAAGTGTGCAGATATGCCACAGTGTCTATGTGATATAGTGTACATGTGGAGGGCAGAGGGACATTTTGCGGGAGTCAGTTATGTCTTTGAACTCAATGTTCTAGGAATTGGGTTGAGGTCATTTGTCAGGCTTTTGTTGCAAGCATTTTAGCAGCTGTGCCATTTTGTCTACCTGGTTAAACATGCCTTCTTATTTGTATCTTGTTTATATTTCTTTTTATGAGGCAGAGTTTCATGTAGCCTGAGTGGGTTTTGAATCAAAGTTCAGACACTTGTACTTTTCTCTCCTAAGTTCTCGGGTTATACCTTGTTGATCTTGTATATAAATGACTACTCGTGAGATTAGACAACTGTTTATTCATTTAAAAGGAAACCATTTCTTTTTTAAGATAGGCCAGTTCCTATAGCTGTTCTTTACCTGTTTCCTTTTGGATTGTTTAAATCATACTGATTTGTAAGGTGCTAACATGTTAAGGATATTTAGTCTGTCTCTTATTTCATAAATCATTTGTTGACTTTCTAAACTTCTTTATAGTGATATACGAGGAGAGGAAAACATCAAGCTATATGAGACATTAGTGAATTATCACAAAGCCAACACTAATGTCACTTTACCCACCTGAGACATAAACACTGGCAAACTTCCCAAATCCATGGATATGATTTTGAATGACCATTGATGGCTGAGATCACAGTAGATTCAGGTGGCACGAGTACATTTTATAAATAGAATTAAAATCAATATAATTACTGAATAACAGTTGGTATTCTTTTTATTATCACCATCACCATATGGAGGTCCTTTAAAAATATCATCATCCATAATGTCTACTTTCTTTGTGGCTTTCCAATTCATTCTTTTGATAAACAAATGTTCATAATTAATGTCATTCAGTTTATCTGTCTTTGAGATTGTTGCTCACGGTATTACAATGAGTTATTCTTCTGTATTATCTTAAGAGCTGCTTTTTCATTTACATTCAGAAAATTAATATTAATGCTTTGTACAAATTGGAAGTCGTTTAATTTCACTTTCCCTTATGGACATCCAAATGCTAGTATCGTTTATTGGAAAGATCTGCTCTGCAGTGCCAGCATCCATCTCATATGTGATCTATTTCTGGTCTTTCCTTTCTGTTCTCTCATCTGCTTGTCTCCATGACTGAGCTTCATAATACATCTTGATAATCTAGGGAGAAAAGTCTTTTTGTTCTTCTACAAGGGTGTCTTCTTTGCCATGACAATCTGCTCCCTGTATAAATTTTCAAATTAACCTGTAAATTTCCATAACAAATTGTTACTGTTGATTGGGATTATATCGGGTCTGTAGGTCTCCTTTTGACATCTTAAACATGGTAAGCTTTAGTATGGAAAATCCTTTTATTTTTAAAGCTCCTTTAATTTTTAAAACTATTGTTTTCATTTTATTTACCTTTACTTATTTAATTTTAAAATTCGTTTAGTTTGAAAAAAATGTGTGGGTGTTTTGCTTGCAAATATGTATACCACATGTGTGCTTCACATCCATAGTTGTCAGAACAAGGAGTCAGAGCCCTTTGGACTGGAGTTACAGAAAGTTGTAAGCCACCATGTAGGTTCTGGGAATAGAACCTCTGGAAGAGCAGCCAATGTTCTTAATCACTGAGTCATCTCCCTAGCTCCTTGTTTAGTGTGTATGTGTGATGGTACACCTATGATCAAAGGGCAACTTGTACGAGTCCTTTCCTTCCACCATGTAGGTCCCAGGGATCAAATTCAGGGTTTTTTGCTTGATGGCAAGATACCTGAGCCATCTCTGCCCCCAAATAGTATTCAAGACAGAGCTTTACTGTGTATTCTTGACTGGCCTGGTATTTGATATGCAGCCCAGTCTAGCCTCAAGCTCACAATTGTCCTTATGCTTCAGGTTAGATTACAGGCACGTGCCACCATAAATGGTGTGTTTGGTCTTTTTAAAAATTAATTTATTTTTTTCTTTGACAGTTTTATGCATATATATGATGAATTTTAGTCTTTTTTCACATGTAGCTCAGGCTGGCCTTGAGCTTTTTGTATGGCTAAGAATGATTTTGAATTTCTAATTAGCCTGCCTTCCCTTCCAGAATTCTTAGATTGCAAATGTGTATTACTTTGTCTACTTAAAATTCTAGTGTTGCCTAGCAGTGGTGGCACATGCCTTTAATCCCATCACTTGGGAGGCAGAGGCAGGTGGATTTCTGAGTTCGAGGCCAGCCTGGTCTACAGAGTGAGTTCCAGGACAACCAGGGCTACACAGAGAAACCCTATCTCTAAAAACCAAAACCAAAACAACAACAACAACAACAAAAACAAACAAAACAAAACAAAACCTATTGTTTAATGTTATCATTGGCTTATACAAATTAATACTAACTTATGTGTCCCTTATGTTGATAACATTCATTTTCCCCTAATTTGTAAACTAGGGAAATTTTTTAAAGTTTTTTTATCTGTATAATTTGTCAGTAATGACAGGGTTTTTTTTTTTCCTCCATAGTTTATATCTTTTATTTTCCTTCCAGGCATTATTCTAGAGGAAGGAAAATTTCTTTCTTATAATAAAAATGTACTCACTTCATATCCTTTTCCTTTGCAAAGCAGACATTAAATAAATGAAGGTAAGAAAAATGTCAGCAATATTATGCCGACCCCATCCCCAAAAGGCATCCTGCTGGGACTGCCACTTTCCTAGGACTCTTGAGGTGTTTTAACAGATCTAAGCAATGGGGAATGGTGTAGGCTCCCAGTGAAGCTATGCCAGCCTGGGCTAAACCTCTCTGCATCTTGCTCAGTGGTTCCATGGTGAGCTGAACAACCAGAGGACACTGTCATCTCTCGAGATCTCTGGTATTGATTTTGTTTTGTTTTTATGAGCCAAGGTGTTGGCTATGCCTATATAACTAATACTGGCCTGGAACTTGCTATATGGCCCAGGCTAGCATTGAACATGTGCTCCTATTGCTAAATTCAGCCTCCTGAGTGCTGGGATTATAGGCCTCTGCTGCCATGCTCAGCTATGTAGCCTTTTCTTCATTCTGTGCACAGCCTTTTGCTTATCTGGATTACTTAACATTAGTAAAAACTCAAATTCTTTCTGAATGAAAAACTAAAACTGCAACCTATTTTCATTTCTGAATTATTTCAGGTTATAAGCCCAATTCTGTTGGGACCTCAGTGGCCATGAGACTCAGTTAAAACTCATAATGCCACCAATGTTAATAATAATGCCACAAATATTCCTAGAGGCTGTTTAAACAAATCACTTAAAATATTTTTAATACTTGAAATTTCATTTTGAGAGCAATGTGAAGGTAAAAGAGTTAGAGATAAAGGCTTGCTAGTGGTTACAAAACTTCCTCCAAATAATGGAGTCACTAGTGAAGCCACAGGGATCCCTGGTGAATTCTTTCTCAGTCATTATTCTTAATATTCTCCCACAGGAGGTAGCCCAGGGAGGTTTCCACGTTTGCAGTAGACATTGCCTTGCTCTTGTGATACTGCATGGTGCCAATAGAGATAGGAATTTCGGGAACTCTAGAAACGGCACGGGCGAAAAGGAGCGAATGTGTATCTGCGTGGGCAATGTCAGGGACTGTTTGCCAAGGAAAATTCCAAGTTGGCTAGTAATGTATTTAGTTACAGCTGAAGGATTAATTAAGTATTGCTATAGGTTGTCCTCTGGCAATGTCATAGTAGTGACAAAAGTGAGCAAAAGAAGTCTACGGGCCATTGTGGCCTGCCAAAGTCAAGTCAATGGAGCATACGATGGTATCCCATAACTAAATGTACAGTTGGAAGGCTGAAGTTGGAGAATTGCCGTGAGTTTCACACAAGCTTGGGCTATACAGTGAGTTATGGGCTAGCAAGGGGTTACAGAGGGAGAGGTAGAGAAAAATCAGTGGCTGTTAGGCAGCCTCAAGAACTAGATGGGAACTGAAGAAATTATTGCTGCAGGGTCACCTCCATGGGAAGAACTCCTGGTCATCATGACTGTGGCCTTTCAGTAGCACAACTCATGAGACTGATGAGCTACTACTGCACTAAAACGGTGCTTATGTGACAGTTTTATTTTGGGGTCATATGGCGCTTTTGATGAGTAAGGGTTTCATTCATTGGCTATTTGGGGATTATAAGAGTGGGCAAGCCAAAACTAACCATAGGTTTGTGAAAGGACAATAATGTTTTTTTCCCTTGTATTTTCGTCTTTGCCAGCCTCTTTTACATGGTAGGTGTTTGATGACTGTCAGTGGTATGTGTGGATCATCATTAAGACTTCAGAAGACTTCTGGACACTCTTAAATGTTACTCAAACGAGCTCAGTTTAAAAAAAAAAGGTTTATCTTTGACCAAACTAGCTGATTAAGTAATTTCATTCCCCTAGATTAAAATATTTTAATAACAAGTTTAGAGGAAAATCTTATTCTAATTTTAGAAAATGATGTATTTGAATTCAATTTGCAGATTTCAAGTTTGAAGGAAAAAAATAGTGATGGCTGTAATTATAATCAGCAGATGAATGGGATGTGAGACCCATTTAAGTACAAAATATGACCTTAAATTAATTAATTCAGAACATTCTGGATGCTCTTCAGACTGTGATGATATTTTAAGTAAAAATTTCCTTTACAGGAAATATAAATGGAATCTATGCTATAGTATAGTAAGGATTCTAAAGGAAGCCATGTGGAGTAAAGAGGTTTTTGTTTGCCCAGCATGTCTTGCTGGACCATTTTTATGAATTTGTGTGTGTCTTTCTTGAGTTTTGAATTTATGGGATGAGTAAATGATTTTTTCCCTGTCCTAAACATACATTTTCTACTGTCTACAGGGAGGGATCTAGAAGTAGAACTTCAGAAAGCACAGCTGCCTGTATAGTTTAAACATATTTCTATCGAATAGCACCATCTTTGAAAATGGTTTCTTCTTAGCTTCTCTATATGGAGTAAATTCAAATATATCACAGGACTATTTCTTTTAAATAGAGCATGAAAATAATTCTTCTGTTTATTTATTAGCATGAATAGCTTCCAATCTTCTCCCCTACCCCGAACACATATTTTGGTCTTTATAGGGAGGGATTTTAATATATAATAAGTTTTTCAATTACAAGTAGTATGTCAGAGATTAGTATCTGAATCTGGTACTTAATAATTGTTCGTAGTCATGGTAGACTGTCTTTTCAATTTTGAATTATTTTTTATGTTCTTGAATGTGATAGCCTAACTATAGTATTCATACTGTCACAGTGATGGAAGAAATAGTTGATAATTTAATGTTTAGGGAGATGTATTAGGCTGTTATGATTGTTAAATCCCAAATAGAAGGACTGGGGAGAGCACTGGTGAGAGCATTTGCTCTTCTCCTTGAGGACCTGGGTTCAATCCCAGTACCCACGTGGTGCTCACAACCATTCATAACTCTGGCTACTAGGAATCCAATGGCCTCTTCTGCCCTTGGGCACCAGCATACATGTGTGTATACACACACACACACACACACACACACACACAGGCAAAACATTCATACACATAAAATAAAATCAGTAAATCTAAAAGAATCCCAATAGACATTGAGGAATTTTTGGAAAAGCTGACTTAAGAAGAGTTAAGGCTGTGGAAGGGGCTCAGTTGCTAAAACACTTGCCATAGAAACCTGGAGATGGGAGTTTGGATCCTGAGAACCCACATAAAGAGTGAGGCAGCTGTGGCAGCCACCTGTAATTCCAGCACTCAGGAGGCAGAGAAGGGCTCCCTGGGGCAAGATGGCTAGCTAAACTAACTCTTATTGGCTAGTTCTGAGTTCGGTGAGAAACCCTGCCTTAAGTAGTTATCAAGCAAGATACTTGAGGTCAGCTTTAATCCTCTACAGATGTTTACTCACACATTCACCTGCACAGGTGTTTACATCCACACACAGACATTTGGCTCTGCATAACACACATACATGCACACACCACACCACACCACACCACACCACACCACACCACACCACATCTACCCTACCACACTGGAAATAAGTGAAGCAGACATTTCAGTGTCTAGTTTGGATGTTGGTTCTTCAGCCCGTACTCATTTCATTTAGAGAGAGAAGATATTTCCTATGGCGTCATGTTTAGCTGATCTTGAACTCATGATCTCCCTGCTTCAACCTTCTGAGTACTTCTGCACTTTTTATAATTTTAGAGTTAGAATTCATAAACTCACTTTAGGGAACACTTATTTATACCTATTATTTATTAATCCATTTCTTGTAGCAAGTCCTTAAAAGAAAATTTGGTTAAAATAGCACTTAAAAGCTGAAATGTTAACACATTATTTTTGTTACAATAACTTAGATTAAATATGGTTAGATTATATAATAGGTATTTTATGTGCTATATGTGGAGAAATAATTAAAGATGATAATAGAGCAGGCATGGCCTGATGGCACAGTGGGTAAGGATGCTTGCTACCAAACCTGATGACCCAAATTTGGTCCTTGGAACCCAGAAAATGTTTCCTAACCTCCATATGAGTATCCCCTACACATCCACTCACTTATACAAGTAAATACATGTTAAAATGAAGTAAATGGATAAAGTGAAACTGGTTCTTTCTGAAAAAAAAAATCAGCTTAGTAGTAATAGAAAAGGGCCTTTCAGTGCTTAAACTCATTCTGTCAGTGTGGCTGGATTACAAATTAATTGCTTACTATTGAGTATATGGGGATCCAGTGAGATAAACGGAACGGCTGTGAGCATTGTGGGAGAAGGCTATTTATTACTGTAATCTGCCATTATCATCATCACCATCAATCGGCTAGGTTGGGAATAGATGGAAAGCAGATAGTCACTAATAGATCCTCTAATAGCACTGGTAAAGGTTGATAAGTGATGGGTTACTCAGAAAATTTTTAGAAACCAAATGTGTACAGCCACGAAAGTGCTATTGCAATGTGTCTTTTTACAGAGATGTCTGTGGGAGGTATTGCCTCTCTGAGTCCACAGCCCACAGCTAAGCATATGTTGTTGGGTGCTTGGCTTCTGTTGGCCAGCTCAGAGGAAGGACTCTGAGCTGGGACTCAGAGTGGGACAAGAGAGGAAATCAGGAGGATATGGAAGATGCTATGTACCTCTCCATTTGATTTTACTGTGTTTAATGATGAAGGCTTTCCAAGATTGGTTATTTGTCTCTCCATATATATCATATATTTTTGGAAATATTTGAGGAAATAGTTGACAGTTTGATAACCTTTCCATAAAATGATTCAATATGTTGAGCTTCTTATTTTGAGCATATCTTTTGGTTTTCTCTCATCAAAAGATGAAAATGGCTTCCATTTCTGGCTCCAGGGGCAGTTGGAACACTTGACTAGCATCGACTAAGCCATGAATTATATCCCCAGCAACAGCCTAACTTTTTTTATGTTCTTATGTTATTTGTTTGAGTAAATGTTCATAAGCTGTCGTCATCACTGGAGAATTTAAAACGCTGTATTTTAGATAGCTTTTCTTTTGTTTCTTTTTTCCACCTCTCCAAAAAAACCCAAACCAAAACAAACAAACAAACAAACAAACAAACAAAAAACCCCAACACTGATCTTTCTTTAACACACTTCATTTTATAATAATTTAATCCATTTAAATTATTACTGATTTCCCCTTCATTGTTATTGAGGCTTTACAGTGCCACCAAGGAATTTCCACACAGGTAATAACATTCTAATTTTGGAGAGAAATTGGGTACAAAATTGAAACATGATTATCTTTGCATAGTCTTTGGTGGGTTTGGGGTTAAAAATAACAAAGCAACCCTTCTATAATGTTAAACATTAGCAGTTGTGAATCAAAGGAGATGGCCTTTTGTAGAAGATTTTAATTTGAGGACATTGGGGCTCTCTGAATTACAGAATGTCGTCATTTTTCACATTGTATGTATTTATATATTCAGCAAGCAAAATTAAGTACTTGTCGGTTATTGGATACTCACAATATGGCTCATGTTTTGGGTCAGCCTTCTATCTTCTCCAGCATGAATATAATATACATTCCTACTAATTTTTTTAATGGGTAGCTGATAAAGGAGTGGTAAGTGTAAGATAAAATAGAAAGTCCTGCCATTGCAGTCATTTATTACCTTCCTGCAGTGCATACTGGGTTAATGTGTTTCCTTTTCATTTACTCTTATACCCCCTCCCCCTCCGGAAAATCCTTTCTAATTTTTAAAGGCATGTTTGTTGACACTAACTGAAATATTCTAGAGAGTTACATCTCAGGCATGGTTTTAGAATATTTAGTGTGTTTTAAGTTGGTTTCCAGGGTCTGTTTGCATTAAGATATATAGTAACTGACAAGCAGACATTTGTCATCCAGGTTAAAAAAAATCATTTCTTGGTTTACTTTGTATTCAGGTGCAGGTATAGGAGTAAATGTTAGCCAGTGGAATACGAATGGAAGTGTTGGGGACATCTTTTGTGTTTCCCCTAAAGAGAAATGAGTTTGGCTCTCCCTACATCCCACTTTCTCCTTTTTTTTTTCTGTGACTGGAATGCAGTCAAAATGGTGGAAAACTCTGGAACATGTTCCTCAGATATTTACATGAAAGAGATATAAATTTCTGTTTTATTTAAGCCACTGTTGTTTTGAGCTTAATGTTAGATCACCTAAATTGATATCCCAATTCAAGTATTAGTATGCAGTGATTCATGGCTGTAATCACATCACCATGTAGGCTCAGGCAGGATTGCTGCCAATTTGAGGCCAGCTTGGACTATTGTCTTAACTTCTTTCCTGTTGTTGTGACAAAATACCCTAAGAAAAAGCAATTTAAGAAAGGGTTTGTTTTAGCTTACAGTTCCAGAGAGATAACAGTCACTATGGCAGGGAAGAAAGGGATCAGGGGCGTAGATCAGCATGTCACATTGCATCAGGAAGCACATGAATGCATGCTAATGCTCAGCTTGCTTTCTCTATTCTGAGAATATTCTGTCTAGGCTCCCCTACCTGGGGGAATAGTCTTGCCCATAGTTAAGATGGATCTTCTCATAGCAGTCAGGATAATCCCCCATGGACAGGTCATTCTAGAGCTGCCAGATTGACTGTTAACACTAGTTATCACAGCTGTATTAATTATCACAGCTGTATAGTGACCTTTAGGCCACCCTGAGCTACAATGTAAGACTCGCTCCCAAAAGCAAAACAAAACAACCCCTGTCAAATATCATATACTTCATAATATGATTAGGCATTGGCTGAAAGAATAGACATTTTCTCAAAAAAAAAAAAAAAGACAAAACAAAACAAAAAAAAAAAACTTAAGGGCAACAAGATTTTGTACTAACTCAGTTTATCATCTGAAAGCAATTCAGAAAATAACCAGGCAGCTTTTACCTTTAAGATTTGCCCTTCTCCAGGTAATTTCTAAGTTTCTAACTCAACTAGTTGCAGGTCTTTTGTCACTACCTCCTCAAAATCACAACCCAAAGCCCCATATCTGTTGGATCTTCTAGTGATCTCTCAAGATAATTACTGTCTTGATTTAGGAGTTAAGTCCCCATCTCCCAGAAAGGAGAATATTCTCTCCGTCTTTGGCCAGGGCTTTGTCTCTAGTCAGATAAATTATGGCCCAGGGCAGTGGCGTACGATATTGTTTAACTGGCATCTAAAGACTGTGACTGACATCTTCGTGTTTTTCCTAAGTGTGGCTAGGATGGAAATGATGGGTGTCTTCTCTGAGCAAAAGTTTATGACAAAGGTTTTTGAAACGTGTTAATATTTTCTTACTGTTAAAGTGGTTCTTTAAAATATGCAACAGTTGAAACGACAAAGGAGAGGCTGAGGATGCAGCTAAGTTGGAAAAATGCTTGCCTAACATGCACAAAGCGCTGTGCTCAAACTCCAGAACTCCATAAAGCAAGCATTGTTGGCATACATGCCGATAATCGCAGAAGGCATGGAGGTGGAGGCAGGAGGATCAGAGGGTCACATAGAAAGCTCTGATATAGCAAGTCTTGACTGCCTATGTCCTGTCTCCAAACGTGTAAATTAAGAAAAGGCAAAACACTTGAAATATTTCAGGAGTCTCTTTGTTTATGCTAGGTTGTAAGACCTAAAGTAAAATGCTAACATTACTCAGAACAACAACAACAACAACAACAACAACAACAACAACAAAAAGAGTATCGTGTAAATCTATAAATTAGAATATGTAATTTGGAAAATGTAAGTTTATTATTGGCTAAAAAACCAATAATACATACTGGAGGATGAGTAGTTCATTCTTTTAATAGTACTTATCTCATTATAAAATATAGTTTTGTTCTGTTTGATACCTTAGTCTGAAGTAATTTGGATAGAGTTGCAATAATGTATGCTTCCATATTAAATTTGATATCTGAATTTTGGAATCTTATTTGGCCTGTGGCTTTGTACATATTGACTAAGATTAAGGTTGCTTATTTGGAGGTATAGTTATTATAATAATGAATATTATTCATTTTTCTAGAAGATTTTTTAAATGCAGATTGAAATAGAATTGATGCTTTCATGATAAAATGAAAAAAAAAACTTGAGGCATATATATAGTATACATAGACCTCTTTTGTGTGTGTATGATCAGACATGTGCTCCTCAACATACTCTAGCTCAATGGCAAGTTCCAGGCCAAATGAAAAATCTTGTCTCAAAAAACAAGGTCAGGCTGGGCATGGTGGTATAGGTCTTTAATCCCAATATTCAAGAGTTAATGGTAGGTGTCTTTCTGATTTTGAAGCTGGCCTGATCTACACCGCAGGTTCTAGGCCATCCAGGACTGCATAATGAAATCATGTCTTTAAAAAAAGCTGGATGGCACACATGAAGAAAAACACAAGAGTTTGACTTCTGACTTCCCAATGCATGCAAGCCCACAAACATGCTCACACAAACACACATAGACATACACACAAAGAAGCAGAGAGAATAAAGATTAAGTATATATTTGCATATACGTGTATCTGTATTTATTGGTTTTGCCTTTCTTCATGTCTTCCTTTCTTTATTACAATACAGCTTTGCCCCTATCCACCTTCCTTGTGCTTTACTAGCCCTTAAATAAGTGTGTGGACTCAACATTACTGTCCTGTGCCATTTACTTCAGAGTACAATTTCTTAAATATGTCTTGTATGTTATATCTTCTGGATGTCAATTACCTCATTTTTACTTTTTAAAATACATTTATTTTGCCTTTATGCTAGAAACAGTAGACAGGTTTCAGTTTGTTTGTTTGTTTGTTTTTGTCAGTATTGACTGTTGAATTGTCATGATGCTGTCTCCTTTTCTGCCCTTCCTCTGTCTCCCTCACATCTTTGTCTTGCTATGTGATCTCAACTGGTTTGGAAGTCACTTATGTAGCCCAGGTTGGCCTTGCTCATTGAGCAGTTCCTGCTTTTAGCCTCCTGTAGTACCAGCACTCTGCCTATATGCTATCAAGTCTTGATTTCTATCTTTTCTAACTAGAAACCTGCTATTGACCTGGCTAAGTCTGCCTTGTATGTGACAAGCTCATTTTACTTCTTTTACCATTTTCCTAGTTTTCCAGTTTGAGTGTATGTCTTGGCATGGATCTTCTTGTGTTTATTCTATTTGAGGTGTGTCGAGGTCCTTAGATGTTGTGCTAGCTACTGTTCCATTGCTGAGAAGAGACACTAAGACTAAAGCAACTCTTATGTAAGAGCATTTAACTGGGGGTTGGCTTATAGTTCTAGAGGTTTCGTTGTTACATAATGGTCGGGAACATGGTGATTTTCGTGGCTCTGGAGTAGTAGTTCGCATGGCCAGAATGTTTGAACACATATCTAGAATTTTTGTAGCATGGCCAGAATAATGTTTAAACAAATAGCTGGGATTTTTGTGGTCCAGTGAAGTTGACACATGCAATTAACTAATGCAATATGCTCAAAGGTAGCTCCTGGTTTCCTGAGGACTGCATATTTCTCTTTATTCTGTTTTCTTCTTCAGATTGCATGATCTTTGTCAGTACAGTCTACAAGTTCATTGATTCTTCTGCCAGCTAAATATCTGGAGCCTCTTTAATGAGTTCTTCAAATAATTAAGTCCAAAGTTTAGGATACTTTTCAGTGTAGAGAAATATTGTGAAGGTAGTGGCGTTTCCATCTGCTTCTCCCTTTACTGTCTTACTTTAGTAGTATATATTCATTACAGTTTATGAGTTGGTGACTCATAAATTATTGATTTATTGATTATTGATACTGCTAATAAAGTTTCCAGACTTCATCCAGGCCTTATTTGTAATCTGACTTGAGAATTCAGGAGAGGTAATAGCCAAATCCCATTAAGCAAAACGATTTTGCTAACATTTCTATAAAGCTCAACCTGTCTTTTTATTGAAGGAACCCATTGGAACTCTGTTCTGTGTTTTTCTTTTACTTTACACTTATTTAGTGTGTATGTGTGTGTGTGTAGGGGCACAGGGAGCACACGTATGCATGTAGAAGTTGGAGGACAACTTCTGGATATGGATTCTTCTCTTTGACCATGTGGGTTCCAGTGGTGGACTCAGGTTGCTAGGTGTGGCAAGCACGAAATGCCTTTACCTGCTGGGTCATCTCACAATCTCTCCATTTTGTGTCATACATTGGATGTGGCCTAGGTCATAAATAACTAATAACTAAGTGACAGTGAAATAATAAGAGTAAATTATAATATCTCTGCTCTGTTCAATTATAAATGGTTCTCTCAAAACCTGATTTCTTTCTTTATTAATTTTCTCAAGTTTTATTAATTCTGATGATTTTTAAGGGGGGACTATAAATTCTTATACCCCCACCCCGCTCTTACAGGGTTTTCCTCATATACTTATTTAACTGCTTATTGCTTGTCTACATATCTGTTTCCTTTAGGCAAATTATAATTTCCTGAGAAATAGATGTCATACCTCAGAACCTAGCCTATGCATATAACATGGGTGCTACATTAATGAAGACACACAAAAAGATAAAAACTATATCAAGAGTTTCTAAGATTTTGTCATAGGTTAGAGAGATCTGTTTCATTATCTTTCCTGTCAAAATTCTCTCTGAAGTACTAAAAAAAATCATTTTAGCTTTTTTCTACCTGTTAACTGAAGAATTTAATAACAGCTCATATTTATGAAGGAAAGATAAAAATCAAAGAAAAGCTTTGCGCTTGGAATAAGCTGTCCTAACAATTCATAAATAAGAATTGACCATGTATGTTTATAACAACAGTAACTGTCAGGGAATGAATTCTTACTTGCTCTGTAGATTATTCATAATATGTTTTACAGTTCCATAAATTTAATTATTTGTGGGTTGGATTTTTGGTTTTTTTGTTGTTTTTTTTTTTTTTCCCGAGACAGAGACAGGGTTTCTCTGTGTAGTCCTGAGTGTCCTGGAACTCATTTTGTAGACCAGGCTGGCCTGGAACTCACAGAGATCTGCCTACTTCTGCCTCCCAGTGCTGGGATTAAAGACCTGTGCCACCACTCCTGGCTATTATTTGTGTCTTTAGTTCCATGCAGAAAATCTTGTAAAGCACTTTGAAATACTAATCACCACCTTCCTGTTTGGGGACAGAACCTGAAAGCTGGGACAAATCTTATATGTTCATTCCAAAACAGAGAAAATTCATATGCAGGTCCTATAAGCAGCTTTTGAGAGGGTGCTTCACAGCAGAGTAGGTGAAGAGTGGCATAGCTTCCTGATGACCATGGAGCCAGTCTCATCATGGGATCATCATTTATTTCAAAATAACTACTACCTAACTTTAGGTGCGAGATTCAGTCCTTTAAAAAGACCCACACTCAATGTAAATATTATCTTACCGCTGTTTCGGTTAGTCAGGTTAGCATAGCCTAATTTTAAATATCACAAGTGACTTTTTAGTTCCTGGCATTGATATGTCTTTCCTTCGAAGATGAGACATCATTATCTCAACAATTGAAGCCCTATTAAAATGACGAACAGTCAGTTCCCACGCACTTCTTGTTGGCACAAACTCTTCCTGCCAGAACTCCAATTTCTATTTTTCAGAGAATACTGATAAATTTGAGCGCCATCTTTCACTAATTATGTGACCAAAACCAAGTCATTTTTACATCTTTCAGCCTGTGTTTTCATTCATTAAGAGGAAATAATACTATCTAAACAAAAATAGGCTAATAAGGAAGGCTAAGGTTTTATATATATATATAATAATCATCACTAATTGTATAATGACAGCAGTATAACAGTAAATGACAGAAATAAAGCAAATACCTCTACTAAGTGGGATTTATCATCTTAATTAGAAACTTGTACTTAAAGGGGTTCCCCAAATGACACAAGCAATTTATGTCAATTTACCAAAAGAAATGGTAAAATCATAAAATATCATTAGCACTTTTTGGGGATGCAGGGAGGAGCCAGTCTTGCTATGTAACCCCCAGGCTGTCCTCGAACTTTGTGCTAAATTTGGGGATTGCAGACTTATATGACCCTGTCAATCTCATTTTAGTCTTGCCACTTGTTACTCATTAAGTTGTTTACAAAGCACGGTTATTAAATTGAACAATATCATTGAAAAATTTGAGGCTGGAGAGATGATAGCTTAGTGGTTAAGAAACTTGCTGCTCTTCCAGAGGACCTGGCTTCAATTCCCAGCACCCACACAGTGTGTTACAATTTAGTATAATGATTAATGCTTCATTCATCATTTCTGTGTCATTTCTCCACACTTGTGTGTGTGTGTGTGTGTGTGTGTGTAGAGGCCAACCTCAAGTGTCATTAGTGCCATCCACATTTTTTTGATTGAGACAGAATCTCTTTGGCCTGGAACTGGCGGGATTTCTCAGATCTTGTAGATTTTACATTTCCAAGGCAAGCGGTTTACTGACTAAACCTCACCTGAGTTTACAAGGAACATACAGATAAGCATTACTTTGATGTATACAGAGGTGTTTTGCCCACTTGTGTGCCTGTGCATAAGTGTGCAGTGCTCTCGGAGGCTAGAACAGGAATGCATCCCCCTGGAATTGGAGTTGCTCATTGTTTAGAACAACCACATAGGTGCTGGGAATTGAACCCAGGTCCTCTGCAAGAGCAGCCAATGCTTTTAAATTCGTAAGTGACATGTTTGGAAGTTTCTAGCTTGGTAACCACACAGAAGTTCTAAGAAGAAGCGTGCCATGAGAAGTCGTGAGAGAACCTGAGTCGTGGGAAACCTGCAGTTCCCCACCCCACATTCTTTGCCTTGTGAAGACCTCTTCCTTCAAGCTGTTTCATCACTATAGAACCTCCAATAAGAAAGCACTGACTATGAGTAGCATTTTCTCATGATCTGGAGCAAAGTTTGAACCTGAGGAGATGGTATGGAAACCCCTGAATTTGTCCTCATGTCATATAACTACTCTGGGGCTAGAGCTTTGTGGCTAATGTTTTAAATGGGACAGTCTTGTTGGACTAAGCCCTTCAATCTGTGTGGATTGAGTCATAGGGCAGCCAGCTGGGGTGTAGTATCAGAGAACTGTTATTGGAAGGAGCAGGGCGGGGGGTTGAGATGCCCTGCAGATACAAACTGTCAGGGAAACCCCACAGGTCCTCACAGGTATTTCCAGTTTACAAAAGAAAACAAATGCAATCTCTCAGAGACTGCACAGCTCCACATCAAGTTAGTATGTGGTAAGATGGGAACTCCAAGCTGCTCTTAGCCCTGTTTTGTCCTTTCTTGAAATTGTAATCTGCTTAAGGGAAAGAGCCAATCATTTCTTTTACTTAGGTTTTATCTTTTCAATTTGATTGCTTACATCATTTATTGATCTTAAAGAAACTGTAAGTTTTACTATTTGCCCTTCGAAAGTTTAGTAGCACAGACAGCTGAGAAAGTGTAAGGGTTTTTTGTTTTGTCTTGTTTTTTCTTGATTTTCTTCTAAAATTTTTAATTTTTTTTTTTAAATAGGACACAAGTATCTTTAAGTAAAAATAACTTTCAGTCAATCTGGAAACTACCCCCAGGCTTCCTCTGATGCCTTACAGAGTTGCTGCTGTCTAGTTATTACCACTTGGTTTTCATCTTTAACATAACTCTCACAGGGCTAGAGCTTAATCACCAGCTATTTGGCAGGCAGTGTTCTATTTGTTCTGGTTTTGCTATTTTTTGGAAACCTTCTGAATTGCACTCAATCACTCCACAGACTTACCTTTCAAGTGATTTGGAATCATAATGAGAAGATGGGATAGACTTTACAGATTTCATATTGATCCCCTGTGAACTGATCTTTATTATTGAGAATTTTAGCATCCATTCTCAGTTTGCAAGGCTTCGAGTGCTTAGAAATGCATTTGTGGACTTGAAAACAATAAGGAACCTCAGAGATCATCTAGCAGAGGGATCTCAGAGTTCAACTAAGAGGTTAAAATTAGTCAAGGTCAGGCATCTACCGGGACATTTGTCTTGGTGAGGGAAATCTAGGTTTCAGGATGTATTAAGTACTTTCCAGTGTGGGACTATGAGGACCAGGAGTCTGGAGATCAGATGAGAATGTCAGTTTGTCAATGTATTAACACTGTAGTCTGGAAGCTTTTGGAATTTTCTATGTTATTGACTTTGAGATTTTATGGTGTCTTCAAGACTAGTAACTTCTATTATGTTGTTTTAAAAGATTTGTGTGTGTGTGAGTGTAGGTGTGTAGGTGTGTAGGTGTGTATAGGTGCCTGTCAAGGCCAAGTGATAAGATCCCCTGTAGCTGGAGTTACAGACAGTTGTGAACTACTGGATGTGGGTGATCCAAACTTAAGTGTCCTCTACAAGAACAGCAAGCTATACCAGACATCTGTCCAGCCCTCTTCATCTTCCACTATGTAGGGTTTTTACTTGTTGGTTAGTAGATTTTGAGAGATTTAAAAACAGCAATAATATCATAATATGATTGCCAGTATGTTCTTAGGTAGAAATGTACAAAACAAAAGTGGCATTTAATTAGAACACAGCTTTTTACATTTATTGTTGTGTATGTGTGCAGGGCACATGCATGTTATAGCAAGCAAGTCTAGATCAGAGGTCAGCTTATAAGAGTTGGTTCTTTCCTTTTGCTGTGTGAGTCTGGGGGATCAGATTCAGGTTTTTAGGCTTGGTGACAGGTCCCTTTACTCACTAAGCCTTCTTACTTGCCCTAGAATATAGTATTAAGTATAATTCAAGATTATTCAAAACTAAGATAAAACATTATGAAATATTTTCTTAGAGTATATATGTATTTCACTTTTGACTCTCACTTAAAATAAATGAATGACTGTAGACAGGCTCCTATGGTATGTTTAGGCTGCTTGCTCTATGTGAGTGGGGGAGGGGTAGATGCTGCTGATGGAATGCAGGGCCTCCATGGTAAACAAGTGCTTCTACTGAGCTAGACCCCAACCTCATTCTCTTGTTCTTGCTAACAGTACTGTGGTGCATCATATGTATGTCTTTGTGTACAGATTCCTAAAAATGTTATTCCTGTGTCAAAATGTTTGTCTTTAATTTTGGTTTTGTCAAAAAATTGTGTCAATATGATTTCCTACTAGCATTGAATGAGCAGGCTTAATTTCCTCAGGTTCTCAATATGGTATGTTTACTCTTGGGTATTGCCAATCTGAAAAATCATATCTCAGTATGATTATTTTTACATCTGTCTATTGTGAGTGTACGTGTGTGCATGTGTGCGTGTGTGTGTGTCCCCCTCTGCCTGTGCATATGCATGCACATTGAATGGTTAGAGGACAACTATTGGATTTCGTCTCCAGAACTCACTCAGTTTGTCAGCCTTGGCAGCAAGCACCTTTACCCACTTATTTTTCTGGCCCCAATTTTCAGTCTTTAATATATGTATAGCCAAGTTACATTGTATATTCTTTCCATTTATTTATTTAACATCCCAATCACTGTCCCTCTCTCGGTCTCCCCATCACAGTCCCTACCCCCATCCTCCCTTTCCTCCTCTGAGAGAGTGGAGGCCCCCTCCTGGGGATCTCCCCACCCTGGCCCATCAAGTCATTACAGAACTAGCTCCATCCTCTTCTACTGAGGCCAGACAAGGCCTGGCCCAGTTGGGGGAATGGATTCCACAGACAGGCTACAGCTTTAGGGATAGCCCCCATTTCAGTTGTTGGGGACCTACATGAAGATCCAGCTGCACATCTGCTACATATGTGCAGAGGGCCTAGGTCCAGCCCATGTATGTTCTTTGGTTGGTGGTTCAGTCTCTGGGAGCCCCCAGGATCCAGGTTAATTGATTCTGTTGATCTTAACTGTGGAGTTCATATCTTATATATCCAAGTTTTTTTTGATTATTTTAACTGATCTTAAACATTTATTTTGTGTGTGTATGCATGAATATTCATGTAAAAAAACAAAGGAAAACTTTGAGTAGTTGTTTCTATCCTTCTACTCTGTGGGTTGAATTTAGGTCATCAGACTTAACAATTAGTGCCTTTACCTGAAGAGCCTTCTCCCAGGCTCCACACTAGTTGCACACTAATTGGTTATCCAATACCAAATGGCGAGCGCTGAACACATACATACAAGTAACATTATACAGCCTAAAAACACAAACACAAGTAACAGTATACGGCCTAAAAACATACATACAGGTAACATTGTATGTAACATTATACAGTCTAAAAACACAAATACAAGTAACATTATACAGCCTGAAAACATACATACAGGTAACATTATACAGCCTGAAAGCATTCATACAGGTAACTTTATATAGCCTGAGCAGATTTTACAAGTGTGTGTGTGTGTGTGTGTGTGTATGTGTGTGTGTGTGAGAGAGCGAGAGAGAGCGAGAGAGAGCGAGAGAGAGAACAGTTAATGAAAAAAGGAGCCATGAATTTGAACGAGAGCAAGAGAAAATACATGAGAGGACTAGGAGGGAGGAGGAAAGGGAAGGGGGAAATGATATAATTATATGAATTGAAAAAAATTGGGCTTCTACTCTTAATTGAACAGAAGGATTGGGGACTTTTTGTTAGAATGTTGACTCTGTAATATAAATAGATTTTCTTCCCCAGGTTTTTATTTCTATTTTTCTCCTTTTCGTTTGTATGGATATCTAAACTCAGAACATGTGTAAAATGGTGTTCTGGATTGTCTTTCTTTTAAAAATATGAATAATAACATTTTCATGTCATCCCTGTGTCTCTGCCACACCTTTTGACCCTCTAGTAGCTCCTTGTGTCCCACAATAAAAATTGTAGCATTTAAAATACATAGTCTTGGGCCAGTGAGTAAAGGTGCTTATCACCAAACCTCATGATCTCAGAACTCCAATGGTGGAAAGAACCTGCTCCTCCAGGAGGTTGCCCTCTGACCTCTACACACACACACACACACACACACACACACACACCCAGGGAAGCTAGGGGCATCAATCCCTTGGAGCTGGAGGTAGAAGAAATGTAAGCCTCTGGAAAAACAGCAAGTTTTTTTAAGCACCTTTCTAGCTCCTTAGCTCAGTATTCCTTAGTCTTGAACTCCAGTTCCTTCCATCATGTTATAATCCTAAGGATGTTGTTGTTGTTGTTTCTTGGAGTAGGGGACACAGTAACTTGCATCCCAAAATCTGGTGCATGTCAGTATACCAAAATCTAGCAAGTTCCAAGCTTTGTAAGTTTATTTTAAAGTTAGTTATTTAGGATTTGGGGTTCAAAATATCATTTTGTGGTAACCTTGGTAAAAATTGATCTGTAAATTTTTCATATAGTTACTTTCAAAAACAATTTTAACCTCTAAGATATCTTAAATGGTTGGTATATTATTAATATGGTGTGAGTTTTTCCTGCCCTATTTTAGCTCCTTTGTTTCAGTGTGATCCCCAAAGCCTTCTTTGGAAGGCTTGGAGTGTTTAGTAGGATTGGAAGTGCTGGGAAGTGAGGATCAAATTGGTATTGGATTAGTGTGTTTCCTTCCTTGTAGAAAGACTGGAAAGGACACAACAAGGTACATGTTGGTTAGTTTAAACTTTTCACACTAGCAAGTTCTGTGTAACTCATGCTTACCAAGTAGGTGTTTGATTTAATGATAGGAAGTGAAGTTTAGAGGCTAGATTAATAAATCAAATTACTGTCTGCTATTGAGAGAGTAAAGCAGAATGAAGACCCTATTATGTGAGGGTCAGATGGTCCTATGCAGGAAGAAGACTAAAATAGAGTGTACTATCTTTTTCCCATTTGACTGTGGAAAAGCCTCCACAAGAAGGTAATTAGGATGGTTTGCACAGGGCTGTGCTTTCTGCAGAAATGGTTTCCTTCTATCCATGGATCCTGAGTTTTTAAGATGCTTTCAAATTGTTTGAATTCTTCTATTATTGCAAATTTAGTCATGTACCAAATTTATTCCTGTGCAGTCTTCAGTGACAAAATGGTCTCCTCATTTGTATGTATAAAAACAATGCCAGGAACAAAAACAAAACTCATGATTCAACTGATTTTGTTCTCTCTTTGAACAGAAGAAAAGATCTGTTGAGATGAAGATTATAATTTCAGCAATGAAGAGAACATTCTAGGCCCAGGCAGCTTTTAAATTTGATGCTCGAAATTTATGAGATAAACTCCAAGCCTTATCTTTCTGTCAGTTCTTATAGCTACCTGCTTACTTACATATGCAGAAAGAAGATTAATTCTAGAGCTGATGACATTGCTCATCGGGTAAAGGCACTTGTCACACAAGCCTGACTGTTTTTTGATCCCCAGAACCCACACTGTGGAGGGAAAGAACAGAATTCAGTGAGTTCCACTCTAATCTCCACATCTGTTTCTGTCTGTCTGTCCCTGTCTCTGTCTCTCTCTCTTAGTCTCTCTGTCTCTCCATAAATAAATGTAATAATTTAAAAATTCTCCTAATTTTAGGTGTTACTTATTACTGTGAGACATTTGGTTATTTGTTTATGAAGTTGATGGCTAGTAACCTCAAATCTTGTCTTTGGAAGGTACTGGAGAGGACATCTAGTTCAGTACAAGACTGGTTTCAATCAGGGACCAACTGTTTCCAGCCACCCCTTCCTGCCACCTGCTGGCCTTCTCTGTTCCTGAGCTCATCAAGTCCCTCTTTGTATTGCCTTGAATGCTCTTCTCCTGACCCTGTGCCGTGGCTTACTTCTTTCCATAGAACAGAATGTGGTTGATCACTCTCAGACCACCTATCTAAAGGACCCTTTTCTGTCATCTGCCATGGCTTAATTTTTTATAGTAATTGTCACTGTAAATTTATCATGCTTGTTTGTTGCCCACATCCCCTTAGTGTTATGAAAGCAAGAGGCAGGCTGGTATTCACCAGCTTATCTCAAAGCCTTTCTACCATCAGATGGCCTGTTGGAGGCATCTGACAAATATGACCAATGTGAACAGAATAAATATGACTGGTCCTTGCCTAATCACTACTGCGCTGAAATCTCTTTCTGATTCTCTTTCTTTCTCTCTTTCTCTCTTTCTCTCTTTCTCTCTTTCTCTCTTTCTCTCTTTCTCTCTTTCTCTCTTTCTCTCTTTCTCTCTTTCTCTCTTTCTCTCTTTCTCTCTTTCTCTCTTTCTCTCTTTCTCTCTTTCTCTCTTTCTCTCTTTCTCTCTTTCTCTCTTTCTCTCTTTCTTTCTTTCTTTCTTTCTTTCTTTCTTTCTTTCTTTCTTTCTTTCTTTCTTTTCTACCAGTAATCTTAATTCTACTCCATGAAATAAACCTGCACTTTGGCTTCCTTTTTCTCAACAAGTTCAGATGGGATGTCAGTTATTTTTCATAGAAGAAAAACTCCATTTCTTCATTAGCTTTCTCACTGGGTGTTATTTGAGGAGTGTGATAAACTCTGGTTTATCTGTCTCTAAGAATATTTTGGCTTTGTTAACGGTATCTAGCAATAGACATAGTAAACTGAGTGGAACCTAAGCCTCAGTGACAGAAAGGACATGGCATTTTTGTTTATGTCATTAATGCAGTGCTCAATGTTTTATCTTCAATAAGAATTCTCATTTGCATCCAAATGAATGGTGAAGAAACTAAATATATATGGTATCTTAGGGTCATTGTGAATTCTTAAGAACATGTTTTATGATTGAATATAACAGCATAGAAATTCCAAAAACACAAATATACAATAGGGAATAATTACAAGTAAATCGTTAGTTAAGCCATTAATTAAATAGAAATGACATCTCTGAAAGACCATATTAGTATGTGTCTCTTCTCCATTTCGCTGCTCCCTAGAGGTAATTAATATCCTGATTTTTGTAACAAACATATAATCACATATATGGCTACATATTATGGTTTGTGGCTTAGTTTTTCTGTTTTAACATTGTAATAAAAGAAATGAGGTTGTTTTTATTAGTTTTCTGTTGTACAGCAAGTTGCCACTATTGTTCCTCTAAAAATCACCCATATGCTTTAGCTCACAGTTCTGTGGGGGCAGAAATGCACCCTGGCATGGTTGAATTTTCTATTCAGGATATGATGAGGCTGACACTCTGCCTCTTGTATTTTTTTTCTCTTTTAGTAAATAGGTTCTCTGTATAGTCCCAGACTAGCCTCCTCGGACTCAGTTCTCCTGCCTCACCTTTCCAAATGCTGGGGTTACAGGTGTGTTCATAGTCTACCATATCTAGCTTAAAACAAATACACAAATAAAAACAAAAAACAAGAAAAATGTAAATTGTAACTTTGATTTCCAAGGCCCAACTTTGCCCTTTTTTAAAACCCACTTAAATATGTTTCCTATTTTTGGAATTTCTGGCATGAATGATTTTTCTATATCATATATATTCATTTTAACCTTGAGATTGGTGCTTAGTTCATTTGTTTTAAGTTTTTGCATTTTTGGATGTATGTATATCAGATTCTTAGTTTTCGTTCTTCTTTAAAAACAAACAAACAAGCAAACACTTGTTTTATATAGGTGTATCTCACATATGTGGGGATCAGGGGTCAAGGCAATCTATAAAAGTGGTTCTTTCCTTCCATGATGTGGGTCCTGGGGATTGAACTCAGGGTGTCAAGCTTGGTGCCAAATGCCTTTACGTGCAAAGGCATAGCATCCTCTGGCCCCTGGCAGTTTCCTTTTCTAAGTATTGATTTAGCTTCTTGCCATAAATTTGTGGCATTGTAATTTTTAAATGTTAAAACGTCTTGTTTGACTTACTAATGGGATGTTTTGGGGATTATTAACTTCCAAACTTATTAATATTTTTTCAATTACTTCTTTTGTGTTTGACTCCCTCCATATTTTAGGTATGGCGAGAGAATATCCTCTGATTTCAGCCCTTGTAATTTGGTTTGAATTACATTATGGCCAAGCATGCCATCCTTTATAAGTGTGTATGTGCTAGAGAATTAGAGAAAACATATTGTGTAGGTAATTTGGTGTTTTTAGAAACCATCTAGGATCTTCTGAATGCTGACACTTTTCTTTCTCATTGAGTTCTTCTTGCATCATTCTCTTGTTTTGCTATTCTAACTCACTGAGTTTTGTCTCTCACCCTTTGGACCAACCAGTCATCAAAATGCTTGCTCTCTCCCACCTTTTTTTCTATCTTAATCCTGCAGTTATTTCCTGGGCTTTCCTGATCATCTGACTCTTTGCGACCCCTGTGAGTTCCTTGCTGTCTCAGCGATCTGTTTACCTCTTGCTTGTGGGCTCTCACCTTGTATTTCTTTCTGCCTGGTGGTGTTTCCAGTCTGTCCACTGTAAATGAGAAATGATTTGTGACACTAATACCAGGTCTAGATTGGTACTGTTTTCCCCTAAGATGAGCAGTGACACCCCCGATCTTAATATGGAATCATTTTAGTCTAAGGTACATTTAGAGATTTTATCTGGATCACTGGAATGCCATGAGGCCACAGTTCGGCTCTTTCCAAAGGCTGACGTATTGCTCTTTCCCTTTGTCTAGAGATGGGCTTTAGTTTCAAATGACTAGCGATGTACCAAGCTCTGTCCTTTTGAAACACCCTTGACTTTGATATTCATGCCCCTATATCAGTAAGGATTTCATAAGTAACCTGTTTTTCTTTCATTTTACCAGATTTCTTCAACTTCCAAAAAGGATCAAAACAGTTTAGAGTGGTTTGGGCTACCTCTCCAGGTTCAATTCTTTTGCATTGATTTGAACTGGATACTTCTTTATAATCTTAACTATCATAGCTTTCAAGTTCTTTTTTAAAAAAGTATTTCCCCAGCATTTGTATTTGTCCTCAAAGACACATTTCATCCAAGTTACATAATTTGCCATTAGCAGAAGCTAAAGTGTCTTTGTCTTCATTCCATTTTTTCTCTTTTAAGATTAATCAGTTTTATTCAGCTAAATTTGGCAGCGCTTTTTTTTTGCCTCAGTATGAATACTGGTAGTTAAAACATGGATTTTGACACCTATGTATGTACTGGCATATTTAAATTGGGATTCTCAGTTTACCTTGTTTGGCTTGCTCCAGAGACTAGGTTATAACACATCTCCTGTTTCTCTTGTGGTGGACCAGGATTCAGTGCTGGGTCATCTTAGTGGAGATCATTTACTTGTTACCTCAGTTCCCTTGAAATAAATTATACTGTAATTTTCAGAAGAAAGGATATTTAGATGTTTCCTGGATCTTTCAAACCAGCCTTAGGAAGTGAAGATTAACAGTCCAAAATATTCTGAGCATCTTTTAACTAAACACGCATCTTCACTGCAATCTCAACACCACACTTTCTCCTCCCTCTGTACAGTGAGAAACCCTACGGCAGTGAGAGCCTGGACTACTTAATTCACCACAGCCTTGTGTGCCTTTTCAATCAGTTAGTCTGTATGGATGATGCATATTGTGTGTGTTTATCATGGGGCGTGAGAGTAGAGGTCAGAGGTTTGGCCTTTCCTTCACTGGGTTCCAGGGGTCTGAACTTGGGTTGTCAAGCTTGTGTGGCAAGTGCTTTCCCAAGATCCTTGTGGGTCTTATTTACCATTTCCCCGAAACATGGGAGATAGTTTCAAAATGAGATTTTAAATAAATAATAGAATGTTTGACCTTTTTCCCCCCAAACTGTAACATTGTAAGACAGGTATCTGAACATATGCCTGTGATCCCAGCACTTGAGAGACTGAGGAAGGAGGATTGCCATGAGTTTGACGCCAGCCTAGGCTATAGATTTTGGGACACCCCCATCTCAAAAACAACAACAAAGGATTGTAACATAATTTTTACTGAATATCATGGTAAGCCATTAAAGCCGTGGTTTCAATCTGTGGGTCGGGACCCCTTTGACAAACCTATCTCCAAAAATATTTACATTACAATTCATAACAGCAGCAAAATTACAGTTATGAAGTAGCAACAAAAAGAATGTTATGGTTGGAGTCACTGCAGCATGAGGAGCTATATTAAAGGGTCACAGCATCAGGAAGGTTGAGAAGCACTCACTGCACTAGAGAATTGTGTGCAGATGGAAGAAACATGTTTCAGTTTTCTGAGGAAAGTATAATGAAAGGTGGTCAGTGTGATTGGAGCCAGGATCACCACATTGGGAACTAGCAGATGCTCTCAGAGGATGGATGCATGTGGCTTACAGATGGACTTCAGCTTCTACCTTTGATGATGGGGGAAGTCATTCTATAGTTTCCAGTGAGATGTAACATGATCCAACGTACTGAATGTTACTTCAAGTCCTATCAGGATTGTAAGAAGTTGGAGGGATATTATAATATTGATATTACTTATTCTTTGGGTTCATATCTGTCTGTTCCACTGTCTTTATTTGCCTCTGGTGGCACAGCTCTGTTAGAACTCTCAGTATATTCTGTAGAATATTCAGTAAACCCCCATCCCTAGCCTGACTTCCATTCTTTTTTTTATCCTTATAAAGGAGTATTACTTCTACTTGTAACTCTACTCTTCCATGCAGATTTTGTTTGTGCACATGAGTGCAGTACCCTCAGGAGGCCAGAAGAGGGCAGTGGATCTCTGGAAAGTGAACTTGTAAGCATTTGTGAGCATATGTAGGTGCTAGGAACCAAACATGGATCCTTTGCAATAACAAAGTTCTCTGAACTACTGAGCTTACATTATTACCTGGTTGCAGGTATTCCTTTTTTTTTTTTAAAGCATCTCACTGTGTAGTCCTGGCTGGCATTGAGCACACAGAGATCTGCCTCCTGGAGAATGCTGGGATTGAAGGGGTTGTTCGCTATGCCTGGCTGTTGCAGGCTTTGTATGGTTGCAAATCTTCATCAGGATAAGAACATTTAAATATCATTCAATTATGCATATTCTAATTGTTTGGAGGTCTTATCCTAGTTTACATTCCCACCATCATGTTGGAAAGAATGCTTCCTGTTTACATATCATGTGAAGTACCTTTTAAAAAATTTTTGAGATTCCACAGGCAACAAACAATTTTCTTTGTTTAAATTTATTTCTTCCTTTTAAAACATTGTTTTTTAATATCTGTTATTGTTTGTAGAAGTAGGGCAAGTTTTTTTTAAATAAAAGAACTAGAACAAAAAAACCTAGAGCATAGTTTTCTATGACCTCAGTACTATCAAAATTAATACTGTTTAATCTGTGAGCATTTAAATTTTGTTTTTTCTTTGACCTTGAACTCACAATCTGACCAAAGCTAGATATGAATTTCTGATCCCAAGGGCTAAAATTACAGTCATGTACTAACATACCTCGCTAGATTTAGGCTTTACATTTCTGGTAGAATTGCCACAGAGATAGTTATGTAGTATGTTCTATCAAGAAACATGTAATGTTGGTTTCTTTCATTCTTGACCATATTAAGTTTGATCACTTAATTATGGTTGTATTGGCCAGAATTCTTCACTTTAAAATTATACTTTGTTCTTTTGTAATTAATAGGCACCTACCTTGTGGGTAGATAGTTTGAGATAAGATAGTATTTTTCCTGTAACTTTCAAGTATAAATTTTAGCACATATTGATGACACTTGCTAAAGTAATTATTTCTAGAGTGATTGCTACATGGAGATTTTGTAATTCCATCACTAACTTTATTATTTGTTATAGAACTTCATAAAAAAGCTTTGTCTATATTTATTTATAGATATGTTTTTATTTCATTCTGTAAATTATAATTTATTAATACCTTTATATATATATATTTTCCTGTTGCCAGTATGAGTCAGTTGAGCTTGGCTCCTAGGATCATTTGACATGCTGTGGTTGTTCTTCAGGCATTTCCTCACTTTGTGGCTCTGCACTTTTTCTGCCCTAGTCTTAAATTAGTCACTTCTTCAAAGAACTGGGAGTCTTTTCACTAGAGTATGCAGTGTGCTCAGAGCTGTTGGTATGCCATTACTTGTATGCTCTCTTAGGGCATAGATCTAGGGAACATGTATATGTGAGAACATAAACATTTACATCTTTTTCTTGCCCTTTCATATTGCATTTCCCTTTTGTGGGACTAAGAAATGATGGTCTAATTCCTGCCTGGAGAAGGTAGGGCTTATAAGGCCCTAACCCGAGCAGAGGAGCCATTGGCAGTTGATAGACACCATCAGTTTTCTTCAGGGATGTGGCCCATGGTAGGTTGTCCATGTTCCAGTGGATAGCACCCCACACCTATCTATATACTGGCTAAACTAATTGGACTCTGGGTCATTAAAAAGAAAAGATAGGAAATTGGGAAGGGGAAGTGGTAGAGGTTTCATTATCCAGTGTATGCTTACCTGTTTGGTCCAAAATATAGATAAGGAAGTTCCCTGTCATCTGGGTATAATGACACACCCTTTAGCCCCAGAACTTGTGCATACTGGAGTCAGAGACATGCGAACTTCTGAGTTTCATCCAGGGCTATATAGATAGTGAGACTCTTATCTTTAAATAAAATGGTTCTATCACTATTAAAGGAAAAATGTCTAAGATCTAAGTATGGTTGAGTACAATGTTTGTTCTTAGTTTGAGATACTAGGTAAATTCCTATTTTCAAAAGTTAACTGGAACTTTTTTCCTTAATGGTGGTATTAATTTTAAACTAAGAGGTTCATTTCATTTGAGGTTCTTTCTTCCTACTTTCATTTACAGCATATGAAACACTAACACAGATAAAGAAAACATTTTAAGAAGAATAAGATAGGTTGAGTATTGTAACATAACAGTAATGGTGCTTCATTGTGTTTGCTCTTCCAGGGACTCAGTTAATACTGCACAGTTGAACAAATGTATGAAGGTTCCTTGCCAACCATTGAGAATTTCTTCGTTGGGACATTATTTCCCTGCTTACTGAATAACTTGTTTAGACGTTTCTTTTTTGGTGCCATGTTCTGTGGCTCACATCAAAAGAGGAGTTTGTCTTCATGAAGATTCCTAACATTGGTAATGTGATGAATAAATTTGAGATCCTTGGGGTTGTCGGTGAAGGTAAGTTAGAATTTCACGTTTGAAGTTTGGAGTACTGTATCATTTTATACATCACCAAAAATTCTATTCAGATCCTCTTAGTTTATCAATTCAGATATGCACCTAAATGTACAGTAGTTTTAAAAACCCTGTTCTTCAACTATGTGGGTCTTATTCTCCAAGTGAAAAATCTTTTAAAACCCTTCAAAGTTAAATAGATATTTTTTGAGACCAAGTATCTTTGTGTTGCTTTTGCTGTTCTGGAACTTGTTCTATAGACCAGGCTGGCCTTGAACTCACAGATCCACTAGCCTCTGCCTCTGGAGTGCTAGAATTAAAGGCATGCGCCACTATGGCAATCAGGTATATTTTAAAACTGACCTGATTTCATTCTCTTCACTAACATGGTTTCCTTAGTCTATGTATTTTTGTTATTGTTATATTTTTTATCATCTGAGCTATTTTTAAATACCTGAAAATTCACTTGTATATGCGAACTTAAATTACTATGTAGTAGACAAATGGATAAATAACTTTTTTTTTCCTTTGAGAATTCAGACCATAGTTTATGAGTTTTCAAGTACATGGTTTGGTTATATTTTTAATCTCTTAAATTAGTATGCATGGAATGGTTTAATGCCATTTATTTTTCTTTCCCTGTAGTGTATAACATGATGCTTTTATGACCAAAGCTACTATTGATTAGATAAAATACAATTCAGTTTTCAAAAATTGACTCCTAGAAAAAAAATGACCCTTTTTTTTTCTTGCTTAGTCATTTGAGATAGCTTTACAGAAATTTGTAAACATGATTTTAGTTGAGTATCCAGGAATACATGGGTTCTTAGCATTTTAAAAAACAGATGTTACAAAACTTTTGGATTTTAGGTTTTTAAAATAAATTTAGAATTTCAAGTATTGAAATTTTTTTACAGGGCTCTTTAAGATTTTAATATTAGGTTGACAAATTTTTCTAAATAGATAGAAATAATGAGAATCTGATTATTCATTAGGTGCTTGTTTCAAGGTCTGAAGTTCAAACCACACCAAAAAGTGGTTTTTCTCCCTTGACTAGTTGACTCCTTTTCATCTCATCATTGATATTACACAGCAACAAGTTATTCTCAGTCTCTTACCTGTTTTGTAAAATTTGCCTTTTGGGGCCAGCAAGATGGCTTAGCCAGTAAGGTGCTTGCTGCAAATCCTGAGAACCTGAGTTCTAGTCCAGGACCCAGAATGTAGAAGGAAAACATGGACTCCACAGACTTGGGTTTCAATCTTCACACACACTGTGGCATGCCTACACTTCCCTATACATTTTTTTAAAAAAAAGGTTTTTACTTAATTTTTTGAGACAGGGTTTCTCTGTGTAGCTTTGGCTATACTGGAACTTGCTCTGTAGACCAGGCTGGCCTCAAAGTCACAGAGATCTTCCTGCCTCTGCCTCCTGAGTCCTGGGATTGAAGGCATGTGTCACTACCTTGCTGTAAAAAAAAATAATTTTTAAACACTGCTTTTTTAGAATTTATTTTTCTGAAGTCCACCTTCTTGAGTTCTTTATATATGTTGGATATTAGTCCCCTATCTGATTTAGGATAGGTAAAGATCCTTTCCCAATCTGTTGGTGGTCTTTTTGTCTTATTGACTGTGTCTTTTGCCTTGCAGAAGCTTTGGAGTTTCATTAGGTCCCATTTGTCAATCCTCGATCTTACAGCACAAGCCATTGCTGTTCTATTCAGGAATTTTTCCCCTTGCCCATATCTCAAGGCTTTTCCCCACTTGACTCTAGCTGCATATGTATCAAAAGATGGCCTAGTCGGCCATCACTGGAAAGAGAGGCCCATTGGACATGCAAACTGTATATGCCCCAGTACAGGGGAACGCCAGGGCCAAAAAAAAAAAAAAAAAAAAAGGGAATGAGTGGGTAGGGAAGTGGGGGGGACTTTTGAGATAGCATTGGAAATGTAATTGAGGAAAATATGTAATAAAAAAAAAGAAACAATATACACCATAAAAAAAAAGAATTTATTTTTCAAAGCTGTTGCAGTTAAAAGCTCCTGCAATAAAGGGAAGAGGGTAGGTAGAGTATACCAAAGTTAAAATGTTCGGTTTGCATTTGACTGTCTAGATTATAACCTTGTTTTGGTTTTTTGTTTTTGGTTTGTTTTAAGTATGTGTTAATGAAAATCTTAGATATTGGCTCAGGTTAGCCAAAATTGCAAGCCTATCATTTATAAATTAGAATCTGTTGATTTGTAACTATGGTCTGTCATTCTCAAAGAAAAGAAAAGTTATTTATAGCCAAACATTGTCGTTTTACTTTTTCTTTGTAGATTAACTCAGTTGGTTGAGTTTAGGAAATGTATCTGTCAAGCATGCATTCCTGTAGCCTACACGATGCATTTTGACCACCTAGAAAAGTGGCTGTGGACTGTTTCCTGGTGATTGTGAGTGAGTTAGAATGGTTCTCATCCACTGGTTTCATCTTAGCTATGATTATTAGACTCATACCTCTCAACAAAAAATAAAGGAGCAACTTTAAGGTATCCTCACCCCTTAGAGACATAGCTCCCAATTTTGTCTCACTCAAGTCCACCTTCTGCTTAAGTAGCATGTGGGATTTGCCTGTCTGCTAATAACCATGTTTGTAGCGTTTCTTCAGAGATCCACCATTGCATATATGTTATGTCTTGATTCTTTCAGTTAGCTGTTTCACATTGTAACTTTAACCTCTGTATCCTGGCTACTTTCCTGCCAAGGTACTGTTTCTTAGTTCTTCCTCTAGCCAGGTGAGCTTCCCACTTCCATAACAGGAGATCATGTCAGAATAAAACAGAAAGCGGCAGTGCTTGGGACCTATGGAATTTGTACTGGTTTTTTAAAAATTTATTTATTATATGTAAGTACACTATAGCTGTCTTCAGACACATCAGAAGAGGGTATCAGATCTCATTACAGATGGTTGTGAGCTACCATGTGGTTGCTGGGATTTGAACTCAGACCTTTGGAAGAACAGTCAGTGTTCTTAACCTCTGAGCCATCTCTCCAGCAGGCATCTTGTTCTGTTTAACGGAATTACTGAGGCTGGTAGTTTTGGTGTGTGTGTGTGTGTGTGTGTGTGTGTGTGTGTGTGTGTGTGTGTGTGAGAGAGAGAGAGAGAGAGACAGAGAGACAGAGAGAGAGACAGAGAGAGGGACAGAGAGACACAGAGAGACACAGAGAGAGACAGAGAGAGAGTGAGACAGAGAGAGAGACAGAGAGAGACAGAGAGAGACAGAGAGAGGCAGGGGACTGGACATAGACCCAATGACCATGGAAGAAAAGCACTCTACCACTGAACTTCACCCCTAGCTCCAACCTATAATACTTTTCCTGTTAGTATATTACAGTGTTCTAGAAAAGGCTATACTTGGCTCCTGGGATAGAGATCTTATTTGAGTAGGCTTTGTGTTTGACTTTACTCTTGTGAAATTATTAGCTTTTAAGTTTTAAGTTCCTTAGGATCTATTGAGTTGATTTTTATTTGCTTCAAAACATGCATTTTTTGAGATGTCTTGCTGTGTACCCCTGTTTGGCTTGGCACTCACTATGTAGTTGGACTGAGCCTTACACTGATGGCAGTCCTCTTGTCTCAACCTGGTAAGTGCTATAATTGCAGTGTGTACCACTGTGCCCAGTTCACATAGCCTCACAGCCTTATGGTGTGTGTGTTTTCTTCGATCCCATTTTGCTTAAAATAACAAATGTGTGTAGTTTGTTTCTTAGCCATGATTTGCCTCTACTCTGGGTTTATACAAAAACACATGAGACCCCTGCTCTATTTGTATGTGACTTATGATGCTCTCACTCTAGAATATTGTCAGAGATGTTGTTATTCTAACATATGCTCATAAGCAATATAAATATAGAACTATAGTTCATATGCATATCTCTGATTGCTTACTTCTTTTTAATTATAGGAGCCTATGGAGTTGTACTTAAATGCAGACACAAGGCAAGTACATGATTTTTACAAGGAAAAATATGTATGTATTTTAGCTGTTTTGAAAATGAAGCAATGTTCTTTGTATGTGGGCATATAATTAAAGTTGTCTGGCTCTGGTAGTGATGGTTAGTAAAATATAATTGATATGTAAACATGGAGAAAAAGCAACTTTTGGGATAAACGTGATCATGGTAAGTGACCATTACATTTTAATTTTTATTTTCATACTGTTTTTAAGTCAATCTATTTATGTATAGGTGAAAGTTATATAGTGGGAAGAAAGAAGTAGGATGGAAGGAAGCAAGACAGTGTCATATTAAATTTGTATGCATATACACATGAATGAGGGAGGAGCTTTGTTGTGTGATTTTCACGCAGACTAGTTGATTACTTGATGGAGTCCTGTCTAGGTTTTGAAAGGTAGTGAATGGGTAGATGTTTGGCTGTGTACAAGGGCTTGGGATAATAATGTATGATTATGGGTATTGGCTCTAGTTGATCACTCTCAAAGTCAATCATACAGGTTTTTGACTACAGCAACCATAAATTATTCATAGTCACCTGAGGTTTCATAGCTGCTACTTGGTGACTGCATCTTGCTCAGAGACTACATTTCTATTAGAATGTATCCAGTCAAGGTATTCTTATTTAGCCTCATGTTATTTTGTATTAACTTTAAGATCAAGGCTTTAGTATTTTGTAATTTTTTTCCATTTTAGTGATGTAGTTTGAATCCGAAATGAGTTCAACTATTGGACTCAAGATATCATCCATCAATAGTAATTAATATATATGTAAATAATGAAAGCTTTTCCTTATAAATACCTGCTACCTTTTGATTTTAGAATCCATTACCATATGGGTTTGTGTTTTACATCATGGATCTATTTTAATACAATGATTTCTTAATTCTTGAATTTAGATATTTGAATTACTTTTATGTTGAAAATATCTGCAGATCTTTGTCAGTAACTAAATCTTAAAAGTTGCTTGAATGCTACTGGCTCTTGATTAAGGATGATTAAGGATTCAAAATACATGTAATCAAAATAAATTTAGTACACTGAATACCTCGTTAAGAAGTATTACTGTAGTTTGAAATTAAACAAATGGAAAGTTCTCTAATGAAATGCTCTTCTTTTAATGAGTTTCCTTGAGTTATAATAAATTTCCAAAGCTTAAAAAAAAAAAGCATTCCCCTTTCTGTGATGGCTCTGTTATGTACAGCATTGCAAATAGAAGCATCAGTGTTTAATTGTGGGTTTTACTTTAACATTATTTTTTGAGACAGGGCCTCAAAAATCCCAGGCTGACCTCAAAACTCACTATGTAGCCAGGCATGATGGCATTGAACTTCTGATCTCTTGCCTCGAGCACTAGAGTGCTGGGATTCCCATTATGTGCCATCGCAGCCTGGTTATGCAGGGTTGGGCATTGAGCTTGGACTCTTATGACTATGAGGCAAGTACTCTATGAAGTAAGCTACATCTGTGCTCAGTCCTAGTGCTGGGTTTTAAACCATAAAGATTTAGGAGATCCATACACGTCTAGAATACACACACACCACACCACAACACACACACACACACACCACACACACACCACACACACACCACACACCACACACCACACACACACACACACACACACACCACACACACACACACACACACACACACACACACACGATACACACACACACACACACACACCACACACACACACACACACACATCACACACACACACACACACACACACACACACATCACACACACCACACACACAAACAACACACACAACACACACACACACTACACACCACACATCCACCCACACACACACACACACACACACAACACACACACACACACACACACGCATCATTTGCTTATGATTTTTATATTTATATGGTTTAAATATTTTCTGCTAGTCTTTGTCATTTATTAACCTAAATTTAGTCATTTGTTTGCTTGTGTTTTGGGGGGAGGAGTGGTTTGAGAGAGGGTCTCATGTAGGCTGTCATCAAACTTCCTATGTAGCTAAGGATGACCTGGAATGCCTCATTCTCCTGCCTCTACCTTCTAAGAAGTGAACTTATAAAGTATGCACCATCATACCTAGCAAGGTGTGATTTCATTTGCAGAAACCTCAAGCGCTAGATTTTAAAGTAACTATTTTCATATAGGCTACAAGGGCAAGAAAACTATGATATATTCATCATTGTAATTCAAAGGGTTGTATATAATAGTCAGTAGACATTACATTTCACATTCAAAATGGGTTTCCCAAAACCAAAGGATGCCCACTCCCATCCAATTTCCTTTAGTCCCATATTGCTGGCACTATTTATTAGCCAAACCAAGTATATATTAAAACAATATTCTAACAAACAAGTAAATGGAAAGATAAAAACAAAATATTCCACTTAGAGGTGTAGCTCATTTAGTAGAGTACTTAGCTGGTATATAGGAAACCCTAGGGTTTACCCACAGTACAGCATAAAACAGCATGGTGGCACACACCTGTGATCCCAGCACTTGGGAGATGGAAGCAGGAGGATAAGGAGTTCAAGCCAGTCAACCTGAGCTTGTATCTAAAAATTGTCTTGTCCTGCTTTTCACTAAATGAGAGGTTCAGATCAGCATTCAAAGTACTGTTGCTTTTCCCTTTTAATGCATCTAAAAAGATTGTTACAGGATGGAAAATTTAAAGCATAAATTAGGCCATAACTTAGAATAATATGAAACTCATTTTAGCATCGGCAGCTGTTTAGCCGTTTGACTTGTTAGAGTATATCCTTTTCCCAACTAAAATCAGACCTTCAAATCTATGCTCCAATATATAAAAATAGGGAATCCGGTGTGCCTCATGGGATTTATGCTTTAGAATCAAATGAACAGATTGCTATGGAATTCATGTTATAGGTAAAATATATGTGATCCTGCTTATTGTGTTCATTATATAAAAAAATTGTGCCAATATATTTGTATATCAACATTTTAGTAAGATGCTTAAAATTTTAGGTATTATTGTCTCTAATTATTTATATAATAGGTTTATTTTTAAGCATAGATCAACTATTGTTAGGTATTAATTATATAATAATAAACATTATAGTATACTTAAATATTATATAATTAAGTGGTTCATAATATATTATGTCTCTAAGCACGTATAAAAAAAAAGCCACTTTAGGTCTGTATACTGATAAGAGCTTTAGAGGTCAAGTATGTTTTGTCTTTTCTGAACATAGTATGATGAGCTATTCCAGAGCAAAACTATACTTTCTTTTTAACTATTTTTTATGAAGGTGGGCAGATAGCTGGCAGGAGATTGAAAGTCCCCCTGGGATAGCAGGCTACTCTGGGCAGAGGACTCAACAAATAGGGAAGATGGGTTGGGGAAAGGAAGCTAATCTGTATGGTTCAGGCTCTGCACATCTGATGACAGGGATAGCAGGATGCTTAGGGCAGCTTGGGATGCCCCAGAGGACTCAGAGAGCAGGGAAGATGGATGCGGGGAGGGAAGCTTACCTGTGTGGTTCAGGATCCTCAGGTCTGATGAAAGTTGGCAGAGAGGTGGCAGGAAAATGGAAGTCCTAGACCCTCCCCCACACATATGTAGCAGCCATGCAGCTTGGTCTTCATGTGGGTCCTGAACAACCGAACCCCAATAGTTGTTGCCTGTCTGTGGGATATGTTCTTTCAGCTGGGCTGCCTTGTCTGGCCCCAGTGGGAAAGGATGTGCCTAGCCCCACAGAGACTTGATGTGCCAGGGTGTGTGTGGGGATACCCAGAGAGGACCCACCCTCTCAAAGGAGAAGGAGAGAGGGAAGGATTGTGGGAAGGGGTGACTGGGAGGGGTTAGTGAGTGGAATGTAAAGTTAATAAATGAAAAAAAATGATTTAAAAAGCAATCATTTGAGATTATAATTACATCATTTCCCACATTCCTTTTCCTCCCTTCTAGCCCTCCCATATGCCTTTGTTTCATTTCAAATTTATTGTCTCTTTTTTCATTAGTTTTGTGTGTGTGTGTGTGTGTGTGTGTGTGTGTGTGCATGTGTGCATGTGTGCATGTGTGTGTACTCCTAAATACATAAATACAACCTTCTTAGTCTGTATAATGCTTATAGTATGTATTGTATGTTTTTAGTGCTGATCATTTAGTATTGAATAACCAATTGGTGTGTTCTTCTTTAGACTTCAGTACCTAAGGTTTATAGGTGACTTACAGGAGACTTTGCTTGCTTGCTTGTGTTGTGGTACATCATAATGTGCATGTAGAAGTCAGAGGACTATCTGCAGGAGTGAGTTCTCTCCTTCCACCACATGGGTTCTGGGTTTTGAAGGCAAGTGTCTTTGCATCCTGTGTTAGTTCACTCTCTAAAGACTATTCTTTTTAGCTTAGCGGTTGAAATGTTGCCCAAGTGAAAAATACAGCTTGTGGTTTTTTTTTTTGTGGATAACGTCTGGTTTTTGTTATGTGTACACATTGACATGTATATGAAAAGTCTTAATGATAATGCTTAATTATAATGCTTATAATGACTTAAAAGTACTCATATTTGAAAGATGCACCTTTTTTAATTTATTTATTTTATTAGATATTTCTTTATATTCTTTTACATTTCAAATGCTATCCTGAAAGTCCCCTATACCCTCCTTCTGCCCTGCTCCCCTACCCACCCATTCCTGCTTCTTGGCCCTGGCATTCCGAGGGGCTTCTCTTCCCAGTGATGGCCAACTAGGCCATCTTCTGCTACATAAGATGCACCATTTTTTACCTTTACCCTACACAGATACCTTGGTGGTTTTCTTTTTATTCATATATATGTGATTCCTCCTGCCACTCCTCTTTTCCTGAGGGCCAGAGTTGAAAATGTTAAAAACATAAACCCACACCACATATTGAGCACTGTCATATGCTAGGCACTGCAGATGTTTCAATCTCCTCAACAGTTGTGGTTGTGTCCCCATTTTAAAGATAAGAAACCATTAAGTAGAGAAACCAGGCTTTGTTCTGCTTCTAGAAGTAGATAACTTGGGGAGGAAATGGAGTTTTGAAATGATAGGATGCTTACAAGAGGGAATATAGAGCTGAATGAATGGGCTACTGAAATTGTTGCTTCAAAAGAAGACTAGGAGGGAAGGAAGAACTTGAAAGATAGTATTTATCAGTAGTCTAAAAATTATAGAAGGACGTATGATGAGGATTGAGAGGTGAACAAATCCATGTGCTACAATGAGCCACGTATCAAATTGCCTGTAAGTGAAATGGGTACATGACATTTTTAAATAAGTAGACATTATAAAATGTGCTGTTTTCCTCTTTCACGTGTTAAAAATGTGATTGTAATAGGTAGTATAAAATTGATTAAATATTCACTAGTTGTGCTCACTAGTTTTATATCAATTTTACACAAGCTAGAATCATCAGAGAGGAATGAACCTCAGTTGAGAAAATGCCTCTATAAGCTCAGGGCATTTTCTCAATTAATGACCAATGGAGGAGGCCCCAGCCCCTTGTGGGTGGGACCATCTCTGGGCTGGTGGTCCTGGGTTCTATAAGAGAACAGGCTGAGCAAGTAATGATGAGCAGGTCAGTAAGCAGCATTCCTCCATGACTTCTGCATCAGCTCCTGCCTCTGAGTTCCTACCCTTAATGATGGTGAACTAAGTTGCTTTTGGTCATGATGCTTAATCATAGCAATAGCAACCCTAAGACACTAGTAACAAATATCTTTGTCTGTACCAAGAAGACATTCTTAGTTGTTCATACTCAGTTGTCACAGTTTCTTGTTTATCATGAGGCTTCCTGGTTGGCTTTTAAAGTCTTTTTTTTTTTTTTTGAGATAAGGGGTGTGGTGGTTTGAATGAAAATGATCCCCATAGACTCATACTGAGTGGCATGATTAGGAGGTGTGTCCTTGTTGAAGTCGGTGCAGCCTTGTTGGAAGAAGTATGTCACTGGGGGTGCACTTTGAAGTCTCAGGTGATTAAGCCAGGCCCAGAGTCTCTCTCTCTTCCTGATGCCAGAGGATATAGAACTCTCAGCTACTCTCCAGCACCATGTCTACCTGTGGGCCACCATGCTTCCTGCCATGAGGACAATCTACTAAACCTCTGAACCTATAAGCCAGCCCCAATTAAATGTTATCTTTTATAAGAGTTGCCTTGGTCATGGTGTCTCTTCACAATAGAAACCCTAAGACAGTGTGTGTACTCATAATATACTCCAGGTTTTCCTGAAACTCACTATGAAACCCAGGCTAGCCTTGGTCTTCCTGTCTTAGCCACTTGAGTGCTGGTAGTACAGGCTTGAGCCATCTTGCCTGGCTAGACTTCATTGTTAGTAGCATACTTTTTCCTTCCTTCTTTTCTTTTTTCCTCTTCCTTCTCTCCATCTCTCCCTCCCTCCTTCCCTTCCTTCTTTCTCTCTTTCTTTCTTCTTCCCTTCCCTTCTCTCTCTCTCTCTCTCTCTCTCTCTCTCTCTCTCTCTCTCTCTCTCTCTCTCTCTGACTAATGTCTCATACTATAGCCCAGGATATCCTAGAATTTACTGTGTAGCTTAAGTTGGCATCAAAGATATAGAGATCCTTCTACTTCATCCTTCCAAGAGCTAGGATTTAGAAATGAGCCATCACACCTGACAGGAGCATATACAGGAATTTATTTTGATTTTTCTCCAAAACAATTTGTAGGCTTTTTAAACATCAAACTATATCAAGGTCATATTTGAGTAAAAGCTGGTGACTTTTTTTTTTAATAATTTTGAACAATATATTTACTTTGGGCAAACTGCCATCTAAAACTGTGCAGTATTTTCTACTAAAACAAAACTAACTTGTTTCCCTCCCTCCCTCTCTCCCTCCCTTTCTTTTGAGACTGTGTTAATCTGTGTGGCCCTGGCTGTCCTGGAACTTGCTCTGTAGAGCAGGCTGGCCTCGAACTCACAGAGAACCACAGGCCTCTGCCTCTGAGTGCTGGCATTAAAGGTGTGCCTCATCATGCCTGGCTAACTAACTTAGTTTTTAAAACTACACTAAATAAAGCAAATTCTTTTTTCTTTAATTTTTAGTTTTAAGCTTCATATATAAGTTACAGTTTTAAAACAAAGATCAGTAGAATAGAAGTTTGTTATATCATTTTCTCCATCATTGCTTTCTTTTTATTTAAGTAAATATCAGGGTTTCTGCTTTGTGTGTATAAATTTTTATTACTTAAAATCACAGAGAAATTTGGGGTTTAATAAATACTGTAAAAAAACTGGAAAAAGTTTGCAGTTTTCATTATAATCCATTCTAAGTGATTTAATTTACTGAAGGTTAGGGAGATTAATGAGATGTCACTAGACTTCAGGTTTAGAGCAAAGATAATAGGAATCATTAATAAAGAAAATATCTTTTGTCCTTGTCTTATAGAGGCACTCATACAGAACAATTAGTTCACTTGCTTTCTGCTCTTGACCTGTTTTTTGTAGTTGTTGCTGTTGTTGATCTAATTAGTTTTCTGAAATACTGTAAGACTTTCATTAAAATGTTACTTCTCTGTAGTTATGTTTTACTTTATTTTTGAGACAATGTAATATACTGGAACTCACTATGTAGTACAGGTTAGCCTTGAACTTGTGGCATTCTTTCTGCTCCAGTCTCTGCTTTATGAGAGTTACAGAAATGAGCTGTCAAGCCCACCCCATAACCAATTGATAGGAAGATCTGCCCATATTTGTACATCAATAAAAGAAATGGATGTTATTTTCCATGCAGATCTGACTTCTTTAGGGAAGTAGAAGAATTTGGATCTTTTCTTGCTTCCTGAATGCTTGAATCTTCATCATCCTCATCTAGATTTGGTTTTCTGTTGGTTTCTCAGTTAATGGAACAAAGAAGTACTCATTAAAATTATTTTTACTAGCTCTGTCTACACTGAAGACTACCTCATTCTATCTCAGTTTTTTTGTTTGCTTGCTTACTTTATCTTTTCTTCTCTCTCTTCTGTCTGTCCTTCCTTCTCTCTACCCCTCCCTCCCTCCCTCCCTTCTTTCTTTCATTCCTTTTTTTTTCTTTTTATTAGATAGGGACTTGCTATTTAGTCTTGACTCCCCTGGAACTGCTTGTTCCTGCTTCTCAAGTGCTGGTATTAAGGCTTATACTACCATGCCTGGCTCTGACTCAGTTTCTAAAGCATCTTTTTAACCCTTTGTAGAGGATTGTTCCCCAGGCTGCTTTTCCAGTTTACCACATTCAAATGGCCAGGAACATCTTGGATTCCTTGTAAGGGACCAAGTCCAGCTTTTTGGTACCACCTCTCTTCTATATGTTTCTTTTCAGGTTCCTCATTTCAATCAGTGTCACTATTTATTGAACATTATAGGGTGAACTTTAAATCCCTTTTATGCAAATTATGCTATAATTAGTACTAAGACAAGAACATTCTTTCTCCATCTTAAGATGAGTGATTTCAAGCTAGGCGGTAGTGTGGCGCACACCTTTAATTCCCAGCACTGGGGAGGCAGAGGCAGAGGCAGACAGATCTCTGAGTTCAAGGCCAATCTGGTCTATAGAGCAAGTTCTAGGATGGACAGGGCTACACAGTGAAACCTTGTCACGGGGGGGGGGGGAGAGAAGGAGTGATTTCTTATCTCTGACAAAGATCTGTGGTTAAGTAATCTATAATGTCACCTTCATGAAACTTCTTTAAGACTTCAATAGTAAAAATTAATACAGATTATTTTTCTGTACAGACTTGAAAAAATATATTCACTGATAATGTAAGAAAAAGCTAATTAACAAATGCCCTTTTAATGGATATTGTTAAATAAAAAATATAGTCTATATGTTATTGAAACCAGTGACTGGAAAGTAGTGCAGTGTGGTCTATTTCTAAAAAAAAAAAAGTGTAGCTCCAAAGTACATATGATTAGTAGCTATCATTCACAGCTTAGATATTTTTGAATTTTAGTATCTCTTAATTTAAGGATTTATTTTATATGTTAAAGTATTTTCATTTAGAAAAAAATCAAGAACTTAAAACATACTCTTCACACATGGATACACATGTTGGGGGTGTCATGTGTCACATGCATGTGTGAGGGTCAGCGGGCAACTTTGGGGAGTCAGTTCTTTCCTACCACCTTTGTGTAGGTTGTAAGAATTAAACTCAAGTTGCTAGGCTTGATTGGAAAGCACTTTCACCTGCTGAGCCAACTTTTTTTTCTTTAAAACAATGTTTTCCAGGCCTAACATTACAAACAAAATTGAATACATATCTGCTAAAGAAAAAAAATTATGGAGTGCTGACAAAATATCAGCCACTTAGCTAGGACAGTGCTCTTCTAATTCAATAAGAATGAATTATTTTGAGAAAGTTAGTTTAGCCTAGCTCAACCAACACATGTAAGGTTACATTTTTCCTTTGTCAAGGAGCTTAAAATGTAGTTAAGTCGTCAGTCTGAATACTGTAGAAGATGGCAATTGAAAGGAAAATGTGAAACCTCATTTTCCTGCTAAGTTCCCTATTTAAGCCTGTTTATGAAAAATGCTTGTCAGTAATAAAGCCATAGGAAAGGACAGTATTTCCTAGTGCCCCTTAAGACAAATGCACAAAGCTGAGAATGAAAGCAGCACCATTAGTTGCTGGCATAACAAATGAGAATGGGGTAGTAGGAAGCTCTTTTATAAACTCCTGAGGTCTACAATTATTATTCAGATGACACAGTGCAAACTTGACCTTAGGCCCTGGTCATTTCCTTTAAGGGTAAGGCCATCATATTAGGATGGGTAAGAGAAATTAGCCCGAGAATGTAGATCTGAAGGTTGAAGAATAAAATTCTCTCTTGAATAAAGTTTTGTTGGAACACAGTCACACTCATTCATGTGTGCTATTTCTGTGGCTGCTTTGTGTGATAGAGTTAGAGAGCTGTATAGTTTTATTATATAACCCACTGAGGCTAAAGTACTTATCATCTGGCTTTTGCAAAGAAATTTGCTTATTTCTATTGTGAAGCAAACCCCAACTAGGAGAATGTGGCAGAAATAGTATAGTAGTCTCAGTGGAGCAAGCATCTGTTTTCTGTTTCTCGGAGCCTAAGGAATTAAAAGCCAGAAGGAGGAGATTTTCCCTGAGAATTACTTTTCCTTTGATTTCACTTTGAGTAAATTCTTTAAACGGTTCCATGGGAAGTTGTATACGGTGAGCAGTAGAATATTCTGGGAGTCAGACATACAGAAACATACTAATCAGCTGTTGTTCCACCCAAAGATGAACAAAAGCACAATGCACTCTTCTTGAGAATGAAGAACACAGTCTTCGGATTAAAAGAAGGACATTCTTGCAATGTGACGAATAAAATTCTTTCGAGAAAAACAAAACAAAACAATTGAATATCTTTCTTGTATAAGTCAAGGAAAGATAAATACATTAATAAGTCACAACAATAACTTCCACTTAATGTCTCTCCGTCAAGCATTGTGTCAGCTGCTTTACCTCCTAACTTTAGGTTAGAAGGAATTATCCTTCTTTATGTGAGGGACGCTGCTGCTTAACTAGTTTAAGTTTCTAAGGCCCAATAAATGGAGTTTTTTTATTGAAGTGATAGTTAAGACATAACTTTGCCCCCCACATTAATATGAAATTTACATTCCATAAATTAACCATTTTCAAATGTACATTTCAGTGACATTTAGTACATTCACAGTCTTTCAAGTTTTAAAGTATTCTTGTATCCTCCCAAACAAAGCTCCATGCTTATTGTCTTAGTTAGGGTTTTACTGCTGTGAACAGACACCATGACCAAGGCAAGTCTTATAAAAACATTTAATTGGGGCTGGCTTACAGGTTCAGAGGTTCAGTCCATTATCATCAAGGTGGGAGCATGGCAGCATCTAGGCAGGCATGGCACAGGCAGAGCTGAGAGTTCTATGTCTTCATCCAAAGGCTGCTACTGGAAGACTGACTTCCAGGCAACTAGGGTGAGGATCTTATACCCACACCCACAATGACACACCCATTCCAACCAGGTCACACCTATTCCAACAAGGCCACACCTCCAGATGGTGCCACTCCCTGGTCCAAGGATATACAAACCATCACACTTATTAAGTATAAACTCCATTTTTCATCCCCACTTTTAGCACTTGGATTTGCTTTTTGTGTTTCTTGGTTTAGATATTCTGAATATTTGATATATGTGAAATTATATGACATGTGACTTTTGAATTTGGTTTTCTTTGCTTAGCATAAAGTTGTTTTTTTGTTGTTTTGTTTTTTTGGGTTTTTTTTTTTTGAGGCTCACCAACATTATACCATGTATCAATGCTGCATTCTTTATCAGGCCAGAATATGTATTTTTAGTGACTGAATGTCTGGCTGTTTCTACCTTTTGACTATTGTGAATAGAGCTGCTATGAACATTCATGTGTAAGTATTGGAGTTCTGTTTTCAGTTCTGTAGGGTGCATACTGAGGATGGGGAGACTATCATATGGAAATTCTATGTTTAACTGGTTTCCATAGCAGCACCACCACTATATTCCCACCAGCAATGTACCAGTTTTTCCACATCTTTACTTTATTTTCCTTTTGAAACATTATAGCCATCTCAGTGGATGTAAAGTTGCCCCTCCGATTGGTAATGTTGAACCTCTTTTTAAGAATTTATTGTCTGTTATTGGCCATTTGTATATTTTCTTTTTTTTAAAAAAAAGATTAATGTTGATTCATTTGTATGTGAATGTATGTATATATGTGTGTGCATATGCACATGTGCACATACAGGTGTTCATGCATATAGACACATGGAAGCCCAAAGAAGGCATTAGGCATCCTCTTTAATAACCATTTCCTATCTGTTTCTTTGAGGCAGGATCCTCTCTTGAACTTGGCATGTGTGTCTTAGCTAGGCTGGAAGTCAGCAAGCACGAGTGATCCTGCTGTTTCTCTTTCCCTTGAAGCTGGAGTGCTGTATGCCTGTTTGTTACATGGTTGTAGGGATCTGAACTCTAGTTCTTATGATTGCACAGCAAGTGTTTTTAACCACAGAGACAACTGTCCAGCTGTAGGTTAATAGTAGTGTCCTGCGTCCGACCAGCCACAGGGCTAGGGCCACTCATGGAGGAGGATGCAGGAAGATTGACTGTGCACACCCCACACCTCCGGTCAGGCTTTGGGCTGTGAGAAGCCCAGGATCCCACTCTGGGGGTGGGGAATCTCAGTCTGAGATCCCCATGGACCTGTTGGAGTTGACTAGGGGACCCCAGGCCTGCATGGAGGCCGAGGACGACAGGTTCTCAGGCTCTTGGACACCACAGATAACTGCTGGATGCCATGGAAGAGCTGAGAACTGAGTGGGGGCCCGATGGCTGGATTTAGCCCAGGCTGAAGGGAAAAGGGCAGGAGGAGAGCTCTGGCTGATTCCCATGGGGAGGAGAGTTTCTGGTTTGCTTGGGCTGCTGGGCTTGGTGGAAGCCATGTCTGGAAGCACAGGGAGGCCTTTTAGAGGAAGACCTGCTCCATTGCTCCAGCACGGCAGGTCCCAATGAGAAGAGATAGTCCATGGTTTTAAGGTGTTTATTGTCATGGCAGAGGGCTGTGATGAGTGAAACCTTACCCCCTTTTCTCTGGGTGGGCCTGAGGTTAGGAAAGGAAAGCTAAGAGAGGCAGAGAAAGGCAGAGAGATGGAGACAGTAGAGAAGTAGAGGCTGGCCATGGCCATGTGAAGAGAGGGGGAAGGGAATTCAGAGAGAGGGGGAGCAAGGGGCAAGAGAGAGAGGCAAGAGTAAGAGAGGGAGGAGGGGGCAAGTAGCCCCTTTAATAATGGGCCAGGCCTACCTGCCAAGTAACTGTGGGGAGGAGCATACCTGGATGTTGCCAGGTAACTGTGGGGGTGGAGTCCAGACAGAATACCAGAGACTTGGGGCATTGTCCTATGTAACTGATGGCCACATAATTATGGAGCTGAGGTCTCATGTCAGGAGCCTGGTGTCTAGGGGCATGACAAACTTCCTTTTGTTCCTTGCAGAGTTATCTGCTGGGTCTCTGGGGTTTTAACCTTGCTCAACCAGAAAACAGGCTGCCTTTCATGGTCCCACATCCAGCCATTTGTATATTTTATTTAGGGAATTGTCTATTTAATTCTTCTGCCCATTTTTAAATTGAATTTTGTTGTCTAGTTTGAGTACAAGTTTCTTGTCAGGTATATGGTTTGCAAGTATTTCCTCTCGTTCTTTAGATGGCCTTTTCATATTGTTATTGTTGATGCACAAAAGCTTTTAATTTTGATGATATATTATTTACTTTTTCTTTATTGTGTGCCTTTAAAAGACACTGAAATCCAAGTATGTGAAAGTTTAAATGTACTTATCTGGATTTAATAGAATACTAGTATAATTTTAGCTTTTATAATTGGGCTCCTCACCTATTTTAAGTTGATGTTCATATGATTTTCATATAGTGTGATACAGAGGTCCAACCTTTTCATTTTTTTAACTAATTAATTAATTTAATGTGCATGTGTCTATGCACCACATGCACGTAGTCCCCACAGAGGCCTGAAGGGAGTGTTGGATCGTCTGGAATAGGAGATACAGGTTGTTGCAAGCTACCATGTGGGTCCTAGAACTCCAACTCTGGACTTCTGGAAGAGCTCTGCTAGTGTTCCTAACTAGTGAGCCATCCCTCTGGTCCCTGTTTTTTTGGTTTTTGTTTTTTGTTTTTTGGTGTGTGTGTGTGTGTGTGTGTAATGCATGTGTTTTTATATTCATGTGTGCATGTGCCGGTGGAAGGCAGGTGTCTTCTATCAATATCTACCTTACTTTTTTTGTTGTTGGTGGTGGTGTTTTTTTTTTTTTTTGAGACAGGGTTACACTGTATAGCCCTGGCTGTCCTAAAACTCACTCTGTAGACCAGGCTGCCCTAGAATTTACAGAGATCTGCCTGTTACTGCTTCCTTAGTTCTGAAATTAAAGGTGTACACCACCGTGCCTGGTTCTGCCTTACTTCTTGAAGAATTGTCTCTTATTGAACTTGGTGCACATCAGTTGGCCAACTTCATGGATGTCCCATTTCCCCTGTACATGTTTATGTGCACTAGTGTTACAGATTTGTGCAGCTATGCTTGGCTTTTATGTGGGCGTTGAGAATCTGAACTCCTGTCCTTAAGCTTCCATGACAGGCGGTTTACTCACAGAGCGAAGCCTCCAGTCCCTGCTTTTGGTTTCTTTTAAACTGAGTCTCACATAGTTCAGGCTGCTCTCCAGGTCACTTTGTGGCTAAGGATGACCTTGAACTTTTGACCATCCTGCTTCTGCCTCCCAAGTGTTAGGATTGCGGTCATGAGCCACCACATCTAGCTTTTATCTTCTTTTCATAACTTTGTATGTGAATATCCAGTTGAGCTAGTACCTTCTATTGAGAAGATAATTCTTTCTTGCATTTACTTATTGTGGCACTTTTGTTAGAAATCACTTGGCCATAGTTGGGGGGGATTACATACCATTGATTTTTGTTCACTGGGCTCTGTTCCTGTCTTCATATCAATACAGATTGTCTTGATTATTACAATTGTGAAATGAAATTAAAAATCAGGAAGTCTGAGTCCTCTGAGTCTTTTCATTTCAATGCTTTTTTGTATATTGAAGTACCTTGTTCTACCGTATGAATTTTAAGGTCAGCTTTTCCACTCCTGGAGGTAGGGAAGCCATTGGAATTTTTATCAGGGTTGTATAGAATCTGCAATTTAATCCGCCAATATCTTACTCATTTATTCACTTATTCATTTTCATGCTTTTATAACTGTAACTGATCTCTTAATTTCCTTTTAAGATGATTTGTTTGTAGTATAGAGCACTATTCCTGTTTAGTTTTAATTGTGATGAAAGTTTTACAGTTCAGTAGTATGTATTCATAGTAATATGAAAACACTACTACCATCTGTTTTCATTTTTTCATTAGCCAAATAGAAGCCTGGAACTAAGTAAGCACTACCTCACAAAGTTTCCCTACTGCATCCTGGTACTTAGTAACTTTAAGCTTCTTTCCTTTTCTGTGCTGTTTACCTATTGTAGATAGTTTGTGTTGCTGGAATAGTACAATACTTGTCCTTTTGTATCTGCCTTCTTCCATTTCTATGTTTTCAGGGTTCATCCATGTTGTACATATGAAAACTTCATTCCTGTAGTGTTCCATTGTGTGTATATATGTATGATGTATGCCTCACATTTTCCAATCTATTCATCTGCTGATGGAAACTTGTTTACATCTTTAGCCATTATGAATGCTGCTTTATACACAAGGATCCAAGTATTTGTTCTCAGTGCTTGTGAACTGAGTATACCTAATAGCAGAATTCCTGGCTCATATGGTAAGGACATGTTTAACACCTTGAGGACCTCTAGTTTAAAGCCAACCAAAGGAACATAGTAAGACACTATTCAAACAAAACCAAAATTATGATTAATGTATTAAGAACTCAAAGTATCCCTTTAATCCCAACACTCAAGGGGGAAAGATCGGCAGATGGATCTCTGGGTTTGCAGCCAGCCAGGGATACACAGTAAGAGCCTATACCTCAAAAAGAAAGAAAGGGAAGGGGGAGAAATCAACTTTCCCACAATCCTACAACTATTCAAAAAGCTTAGAGAAGCACGAAGAGGCTTGTCGAAAGAGCTGCTTGTGATAAGAAGGCACCGTGCTTCCACCTCCTGTACCTCCCACTAAGCTTTTTGAATAGTTGTAGGATTGTGGGAAAGTTGATTTCTCCCCCTTCCCTTTCTTTCTTTTTGAGGTATAGGCTCTTACTGTGTATCCCTGGCTGGCTGCAAACCCAGAGATCCATCTGCCGATCTTTCCCCCTTGAGTGTTGGGATTAAAGGGATACTTTGAGTTCTTAATACATTAATCATAATTTTGGTTTTGTTTGAATAGTGTCTTACTATGTTCCTTTGGTTGGCTTTAAACTAGAGGTCCTCCTGCATCACTCTCTGAGTCCTGGGATTGCAGGCAAGAACCATAATGCCTTGTTTATTCATAGGTATTTTAAATTCTTTATGTGACAGTTCTCAAGTCTGTGCCATATCTTCATCTGGTTCTGATACTTCTTTTGTCAAGTTAGATGGTTTTCTTGCCCTTTGCATGCCGTGTGTGTGTGTGCACACTGGGTTTGGTATATGGGGAGATACTAACTGAAAAAGTGGGCCTTTAGTAAGGGATTTTTTTTTTATGTTCCTCAGCCAGGAACCGAACCATTAAACTTTTTTTATTCATTCATTCAGTTTGTATGCATTCATGCAAGTGTTGTGGCTGCACATATGTGGTTTGGGGACGATTTGCAGAGATTAGTTCTTCGCTGCCACAATGTGAGTTCTTGGAGGTTAACTTAGGTTCTCAGCGTTGGCAAGCAAATACATGCTAAACTATGTCACCTCACTGGCCTGTTTCTAATGTTAGAAGTTACTGCCCTCAGTTTCATCTAATGCAGTGGTTCGCAACCTTTTTAATGCTGTGTGACTCTTTAATACAGTTCCTTATGTTGTGGTGACCACCCCCCAGCATAAGATTATTGCTATTTCATAACTAATTGTGTTATTCTTATGAACTGTAATGTAAACATGTAATATGCAACCCCCAAAGGGATCAAGACACAGGTTGAGAACTACTGCTTTAGTGTCTTTTGTTTGTTTGTTTTCTACTTCTTGGTCCTTTCCTTTCCCTGAGACTGTCTTGCCAGCATCACTTTTCAGTGGTGATCGGTACTGGAACCCTGTTGAAATGATGGGAAAGAGTGAGATGGGGAAGTGTTTGTCACCTATGGCTTCAGCTGGGCACCAGTCCTTGGCTATATCCTTCCCAAACATTTTTAGGGCTGCTGTGTCTCTCTCCTCCTTTTGTTAAGTAAAACAGGAATAACAACTCGGACTGGAGCTAATTAATTCCCCTTCTTCCAAAATATATAGCTTCTGATACATTTTGTTTGAGTGTTACGTTAGCCTTTGTTATTGAAGAACATTCTACACTTATTTGCACTGGGCCAGATGGCACAGACTTGTAATCCTAGCTATTTGGGAGGCTGAGGCAGGAGATTCCAAGTGTAAGGTGGGCCTGGGTTACAAAAATGAGTTTATTTGAAAATTATACTTTGCATTTCAAAAGTACTTACATTCTCCATCCCTGAAGGTTTTTTATTGTTTGGTTTTGTTTGTGTTGTTGTTTAATTCGAGACAGGGTCTCTGTGTAGCTCTGGGTGTCCTTGAACTCCCCCAGACCAGTCTGGCCTCAACATTGCATCTATGTCTCAAATGCTGGCATTAAAGGCAAGCTCCACCACGCCTAGCAAGGAAGAGATTCTCATTGGCTCTTATGTCCTGGGGATATTTCAGAATGGTTACTTTTCCCCTCCTACAAAGGGGAGGGGATTTCAGATTTCCGGAGGCCAAGCTGCAAGAGTAGGAGGGTCTCTTCTCCTTGGAGCGCTCTTCCACAAGCTGGTCTCACTTAGCACTTGGCAGATTTATTTTCATTGCTAATATTTTACTCTAGTGCCTTCTGCCTCAGGTAAGTGTCTTGGGTGTGATTTCATGCATTTGTCCATCTAGAGATAGCAGGCTCTCTTGCCCTGTGTCCTCGCTTCTCTAGCAGGTTGGAGCAAACTTGCTGACTTGAAAGTTGCTAGGGTCTCTCTTGCTGTAATGACAGGAATGATGATATCTAAGCTCCGCATGTGTTGGAGCTGAAACTGGAAGTCCTACGTTTATAGTTTAAAATTAGATCTTGTCCAGTTTAAAAATAATGTTCTGCAAGAGGGTTTTAAACTTTCGTGTGAACCATTTGCTTAACAAAGATGACTCATTCTCAGTTATTTCCATCCTTTTGAATCTTAGATCTCTATTTTCATATGGTTAGTAAGAACTTTTTCAGAAGAAAAAAAATTTGAAAAGCTTAAGAACTTCATCTAGTTCTTGAAAATTGCTAAGAACTGTATCCTGGATTAACTAAAAATATTATGACTCTTGATCTGCCAGCATTGTTTTTTGACTTGTCAGCTACCTTTTATAGACTTCGCTGAAGCAGGTCTGGGGATTTGTCTTCACTATTTCACCCTATTTGTTTCTGCAAAACTATCTCTTTCTAAGGCACTTTCAAATGTCTAGAGATGAAGATCTTTGGAACATGAAAAATGAATGAGAATAAACTTGGAAGTCTTATACTGCCGTTGACTTGTACTCAATTAGCCTTGAGGAAGGAGCTAATTATACACTCTAGATCTTGGTGACTTTTGCTTAATAGGACTACTTTTCTAATCTGTGCGACAGAGGACAGTTCATCTAAAATGTGTTAGTTATCTAGCTGAGAAAGTACGCTGTACTTTGAAGCCTTGTAAGTTGATAACTTGCTAAAAAATTTAATTTGGGGAAGCTTCTGTTCTTACCCTTGGATAAGAGTTGCAAACGATCTCAGGTGATTGACACATTGTAAATTTTGTTAACCTTGCCCTTTTTCTAGGGTTCATTTTAAATTGTGTTTTTCTCACAGAAAGTACAGTGAGGAATGGCCATTAAAAATGAAGAAACAAAATAGTATTTAGATGTTTCAAATTGATTATTACTTGGCAAACACTTAATGTGTTTGTGTTAAGAAATACTATTTTTCTGTTTTATTATACCCAATTATTTCCAATGACTATTTTTACGAAAATGTTTTTGAAGAAGGCAAATTCAAATATTAAGTATGATGAATATGATTTTAACTCAGCAGATGAAAATTACTTTATAAATGATTTGCTGCATTGAAAATATTTAAGTAAAAATATTAGTTGTTATGTAAAAATTATCAGTGGTCCAATCATGGTGAAACACATTTGTCTTGCTCTGAATTAGAGGCAGAAAGCCCTTCATTCTGCTTTTGCTTTGAGGACTTTGTCTCAAAAAATAGAGGCTCTTGGAAGGAAATGGATGAAGACTAGCAGGTGTTCAGAGCTGTTTGGCTCACATTTTGCATCATAGGAGCTTCCACCCACACTCAGTAGGCTAGAGGATGGTAGCCATGCTCCTCCTGAAAATGTTTTCATCTTAAGCCCTTTGTGTATCCTAATTATCTCCTCCTAACTGCTGGGCCATCTCTCCAGGTCTCCATCACTCTTGATAGCCTCTTCACATTTAGTTTCCATCAAAACTCGCTTGCTATCTATTAGCACAGACTTCCCATCCTCTTGCTGATCTATTTGTCCCTGCTCTAATCCTGTGCTGTCAGCCCTCCCACTCACTCTGCGAAGCCTCAGATAACCATTTGTAATGTCTTCCAATGCCTCAGCCTTGTCCTAGTTTCACAGTGCAATCTTTGTTTCTGCACCCAAGTCTTCTCCTCCTATTAAGTGGTGTCTGTCATAGCTCTCTCTCCTGTGACCTCCACCTTTAACACTGCCCACTGTGTCAACCTTTACACTTCCTGCCTTTTAGTGCTTTGAATACAGAGAGTTCTTTACCTTTAATTTGTTTGCTCTTTCTCTCTCATCAAGCAATAATTTTCTTGCTTCTTGTGTGGCTATCTTTAATCAGTGTGGCTGGGGTTTTCTTACCTTATTCTCTGTCAGTGTCTCCTGGTTGTTATCGTCTCAGCATCTACTTACATGTGTAATTACTGTATATTTACTTGTTCACTGAGCCTTCCTTTAATTATAACACTTGCACACACACACACACACACACACACACACACACACACACACACATTTTTGAAATTAAGATGTAGGATGTGTCTTATACTGGATTTCTTGATTCCTCTCAGAATTGAAACAATTATTTATCTTTTAATCAATTATATTGTAGATTTAATAAGATGCTATAGTTTTTAAAGACAAGATCCCACTCTGTAGCTCAGGATAACTCAGTAGGTAGCCCTGACTGGCCTAGAACTCTCAGTGATACTTCTCCTTAGGCCTTCTAAGGGCTTGAGGTTACTGGCTTGTACCAGCAAAACACCATATTTGAAATGATCTATTTTTCCCAGTTGATTGCGAGTTTCACCAGTATATTCTGTTTTACTCACCAGTAAGAGCCCATGCCTATTATAGTACATTTCACCTAGTAGACACTGAATAAATAATGGATGAATGAATATCGCTGTCTTTTTGGAAACTGTTGGCCCACCCTCTGCAGCTGCATCAATCAGTGTATGAGTATGAATTGTTAGTATGCCAAACAAACAGTTGACTCATTATTTTTGGCGATTGTTTTATACTGAGAAAGAGACCTTTACATTTATCTGTTCTCCCATTTATGTAACTTGTTTCAGTATAGGTACACATATGTAGGAGCACTTACCATTTATGAAAATGAATTCACATAAGCTTTCACCTGGTGTCAGCAATTTTCTTTCATTAGGGGGAATGGGGAAGGTACGAAACAGCAGCAGGCTTTTAAACTTTAGGCAGGTGTGCCTCTTGAACTTACTGTCTTATTTCACTTCATCCTCCAAGGTGTGCACTCACTTGGGGTGCCCACCTTTTAAGTGCAAGAACAGCGAACAGGCAACATGAGTGATTGGAGTGCCTTACACCAGCTCCTAGAAAAGGTTCAACCCTACTCCACAGCTGGAGGAAAGGTATGGATCAAGGTTCTTTTCATTTTCCGCATCCTGCTCCTGGGCACTGCTATCGAGTCGGCTTGGAGTGACGAGCAGTTTGAGTTCCATTGCAACACTCAGCAGCCTGGTTGTGAAAATGTCTGCTATGACCATGCCTTCCCAATCTCTCACGTGCGCCTCTGGGTCCTCCAGGTCATTTTCGTATCTGTGCCTATTCTCTTATACCTGGCACATGTGTACTATGTGGTTCGACAGAATAAGAAGTTGAACAAGCAAGAGGAAGAACTGGAAGCTGCTCATTTTAATGAGGCCAGCGTGGAAAGGCACTTGGAGACAATTGCAGGAGAGCAGTTCAAGTGTGGCAGTGAAGAACAGAGTAAGGTGAAAATGAGAGGCAGATTGCTGCTAACCTACATGGCCAGCATCTTCTTCAAGTCTGTCTTCGAGATGGCCTTCCTCCTGATCCAGTGGTACATTTATGGATTTACTCTGAGTGCCCTTTACATCTGTGAGCAGTCTCCTTGCCCACGTCGGGTGGACTGCTTCCTCTCTCGCCCCACCGAGAAAACCATCTTCATCCTCTTCATGTTTGTGGTGTCAGTGGTGTCTTTTGTCTTGGATATCATTGAGCTGTTCTATGTCTTATTTAAGGCTATTAAGAATCGTATGAGAAAAGCGGAGGATGAGGTTTACTGTGATGAGCTACCATGCCCTTCCCATGTCTCTTCATCAACTGTTCTCACCACCATAGATTCTAGTGAGCAGGCGGTTCCAGTGGAACTTTCTTCAGTTTGTATTTAAAGTGAACAGAACCATGTCAGTTACAATGCGTGGTCAAAAGGGGGAGGGCAGGCAGGAAGTATCCTTTCTGGCTTATACTCAGCATTCCCCCCCCCCACTGTGATGATAAACAGAATTCTCAGAGGGTTTTAGGTAGAAAAGCAAAGCAAAGATAGTGGACATTAACATTGTAGAGCAATCTAACAGTAGCCATGACTGTACTTAAACAGCAGCTTCATAACCTAGACATTGTGACTTGTGCTTGAAAGCATTGTGAAAGCAAATTATCTTTTCCCCTAAAATATATCTTCCAATTTATTGAATAATACATAATAGTTTTGTTAATTGCGATGAGTTTTATTTTTCTCTTATATACTATAGCAGTAATCCTATTGCTATGTATTTTTTGTAATCCTCTTGCTATGTAGACAATGTATTTTCCTTCTCCAAGGTAGATGTATATTTAACTAAATCAATTGTACTGAAAACAGCACTTGGGAACACTATACACTTAAAGAAGTGCTTAGAGGTAAACTATGAAATGTGCCTACATGAACTTGGCAATAATAGGCATTCTTGGCTTTGTTCTATGTAATGCATATTAATTCAGATCTTACATTCTGCAGTGAGTTTTACAGTCTTATGGGATGACTGGCATTTTTCATGTTCATAATTAAGATTTTATTTGGAGAGCAGAAGAAGGTGAAGGGGGTTGCCTAATTCCTGTGTAATTGACCTGAAACATATACACGAAAAGGTACCCATTTCTTCTAATGCCTTTAAAAATATTCCACAGGTGATTGAAAGTGCTGAGCTGCAGACTTTTCACTCTTGCATGACAGCTCCACATACCATTTTATACAAGAAATATTAATTTGTTTACCATGTGATGTTAAGTTACTGTTATGTTCTGCTTCATTTCACGCAATGCAGGCTTAATATATCTTGTTCTAGAGAATTCTTTATTCAATAAAGCCTTTTGAGAGTGGTGCATATGTATTTCTTCTCCGAGATCCTCTGAGTGATCTTTGGAACTCTTCATTGGGGCATCTTCATTTAAGCAAACTAAGGTGGGTGTGGTGGTTTGTGGAAGCCAAGGCAATTGCAGAGTGTCCTAGGCTCTAGGCTAGCTCGGACTGCAGTGTGAGACACATCCCCATCTCCTGCCCACAAAACTCAATGCACTGTAATCACAGTTTTTGGACTTCAGGTTGAATGACTGACACTGTTCCAGGAACAGCATCCTTCATCTCATGTAACAGAATCCATGACTTTGAGATATGCAAAAAGAATGTACTTAGGTTTTTTCCCTTCCCTTTTAAGGGATGCACTCTTCATCATTAAGTATCTTCCCACTCCAGGGAACTCAGGGGAATGGAGAACACAGGAACAAATCATCAAAGCTGCAGTTTATAACATCTTGTTCTGACAGTTGGTACAGTCTCATTTGGAAAACCCAGTCTCTTAGTTAAATGATGAGTTCTAGGTTTTCTTTTAGAAGTACATTGTGAAGATTAATCAGTTATGTAGTAATGGGGCACTTGTGCCTTTTGGACACTGCAAAAGTTCTAAAGCGTTTGAATCAGGGCACTCCCTAGTCCTGTTTCACAGTCATTTTCCCATGTAGCTTGCTTGTTTTAGTTACACATTTACCCTGAGATAATTACAGATTGGAACATAATAGTAAGGAATAATCGATTCGGCATTCCCTCACCATGTTTCAACAGTAACCTTTTTTGAGATAGGGTCTCTCTATGTAGCCCTATTTGGTTTGGAACTTACATTAAGGAATTTACTATGTAGATAAAGCTGGCTTTGAATTCAAAGAGATTCACTGGACTTTGCCCCTGTAGTGTAAGGATTAAAAGTGTGTACAACCATACCTGGCCAAATACATGGTTTTTTGTTTGGTTGGTTGGTTTTGGGTTTTTTTGTTTTGCATTTATTTATTTATTTATTTATTTTTACTTATTCACTTTACATCCCACTCACAGCCCCCATCCTAGTCACCCCTCCCACGTTCCTCCCTCCCTCCCCATCCCCTTCTCCTCTGGGTGGGTGAAGGGCCCCTTGGGTATCCCCCACACTCTGGCACTTTAAGTCTTTGTGAGGCTAGGTGCTTTCTCTCCCACTGAGGCCAGACAAGTCAGCCCAACTACAAGAACACATCTCACATACAGGCAACAGTTTTTGGGATAGTCCCTGCTCCAATTTTTCAGGACCCACATAAAGGCCAAGCTGCACATCTGCTACATATGAGTGGGGAGGCCTAGGTCCAGCCCATGTGTGATCTTTGGTTGGTGCATTCAGACTCTGAGAGCCCCAAGGGTCCAGGTTAGTTGACTCTGTTGATCTTCCTGTGGAGACCCAGAAGGAAGTCATAGAACCAAGTATTCTATATCCCAATCTGGTCTTGAAGCTGTGGTTCTTTACTGTGAAACCGAAGATGACCTCGAACTTCTGATCCTCCTATGTGCTGGGATTACAAGTGTATGCCTCCATGCCTGGCTTATACTATGCTGGGAATTTGATCCATAGCTTTTACATAGTTGGCAAACCACTGAGCTACACCCCCAACTTTTACTGTTTGTTTTTTTTTTGTTTGTTTGTTTTTGTTTTTGTTTTTTTGGTTTTTTTTTAATAGGATCTCTTGTAACCCATGCTGGTCTTGAACTCAATATGTAGCCAAGGTGATTGTCTTCCTGTTTCTACCTACTATTTAATAGAATTAGAAGTGCGCACCATCACGACCTTCAGATTTCATCAATTTTATATGCACTCATTGCATTTAGTTATGTATAGCTTTATAATTTGTGTACAGTTGTGTGCCCACTACAGTCTAAATACACAGCAGTTTTGGCAATATTACCTTTTTTAGTTGTGTCCTTTCCTTCTTCCTAACCCTTAGTAACTCCTAATCTTTACTTCACGTGTATAATTCTTTCATTTCAAGAATGCTATTTAAACAAAATAGATAGGCTAGAATGCCTTTTACGATGGCTCTTTTGGCATTTGTTGTCGTTTGTGTGTAATATGTGTAGCATTCCATGGTATGCCTGCCTGTGGAAGCCAGAGGTTGAAACCAGCTGGGAAATTTGAGTGGAATGAGGGCATCCTTTCTGGACCACAGATAGAAGTCAGTCTCTCTCTCTCTCTCTCTCTCTCTCTCTCTCTCTCTCCCTCCCTCTCTCTCTCTCTCTCTCTCTCTCTCTCTCTCTCTCTCTCTCTCTCTGAGTGTGTGTGTGTGTTATGGTGTAGATTCCCTAATAAAGTCTGTAAGTAGCACTTTAAAAATTATTTTTGAAAGAGGATCTTACTGTGTATCTGTCTGAAAGAGTTCATAGTTTTGTGACGTTTAGAGACCTATGATATAAGTGCACCATGCTTGTGACCCTAATGGACAACTTTTGTTTCCTTCTTTTTGGTTTTTGTGTTGTTCTGGTGATTGAATTGAGGGCCTCATGGACAGTTAATTGATTGCTTGTGACTGAGTCTTGCTTGTGTGGGGGCATACATTTTGGCTACTTTATTGGGCTTTTATATATACTACCTTTCCCCATCCCAATCCCTTCCAATACCCAACACTAGGTAGGCATGAAAGAAGGTTAGAGGGGAGAGGGGGCTCCAGTCTTGTTAGACTACCTCCTACTGATTGGGGTGTCAAGTTCCTTGGGATAAGTCCTATCTTAGTCATCAGGATATCTCCAACAGGCAATCCAGCAACCATCAATCTAGAAGTAGCAGAAGGAGCAAAAGCAACAGGAGGAAGCAGCAGCAGCAGGGGCAGCAGCAGAGGCAGCAGCTGCATCCACAGGCCCACTTGAGGCTCTCACGTTTGTTCCATGTTAAGAGTTCCCAAAATTCCAAATGTAAACCATCTGCAGCTGGCAGAAATCATTCCCCTACTAGAGCATGGGACAAATCATAGCAGCTGTGGGAAACCTGAAGCAGCCCCAATCCCATACCTGGGATTAAAACAAAAACATAACTGGATTTTAAAAGAAACCAAAATTCTCACTACACTTGTGTCCTGAACTGATAATTAAACTTTCAATCCCCTTTCTCACTTTTCCAAGTGCTAGGATTCTAAGTGCACTGCCACACTCAGCTTACAATTCTGTATTTTGAAAATAAAACTAAGTTTACATCCCCTGACTTGTGATCCTATTGAAACTCTTTCCATTCTTATTGCCTGTCAAGCCATTTGACCCATGCTAAGAGGCCTTGTGCTTAGTGCCTTGTAGTTATCTTGGTTCTCATGTTTTACTTGGGTTATCTTTAAGCCTTTTGCTGTCTAACAGGCAGAACACACCTGGCTGGCTTCAGCTCCCCAGGCCATGTGCTTTGTGATCAGATGGAAAAAAAAATCTCTGCAACAAACCTCCAGTCAGAAGTCCTGGAGCCCTGCATGCCATGCAAGTATAGCATGCAAGTATCATAGCCCCATGGCCTGCCCAGTCCTGGTGGTGACTCTGTGGTTTGTTGGACAAGGATATTCCATTCCACTGCTGTCCTAAGGCTTAGCTTAGAAATAGCAGTAAGGACTGGCATTCTTCCTAAGGGGAAGAGGAGCCAGGCTTTAGAATTAGACCTAGGTCCTCTAAACTTACTTGGGAACATACTTAAGATGTTTAGGAATACCTACAAGCAGAACATTTTGTTTAACTTAGATCAACACTGAACTTTTCTTTTGTCTTTTCATTTAATCCTAATAGTATCCCAGGAATATGAGCTCTTGTTAGGCCCAGTTTTCCTAACAAGGAGGCTGAGATACCAAGAAGTCAGTAATGCCCTTCAGGCCACTCACTTGGGTAGTAAGTGCTGGAGGCAAGGTTTAAATCTCTGCAGGCTGGCTCTCAGGCTGGTGATCTCATCCTTCTTAGATAGCATCCTTTTGGAAGTGTGATGGCCTTTGAGTTTTATGTCACCATTTTCATTTGCTTGGCATCAGGAGAGGCAGATATGTCAGAAAGAAGATGCCACAGAATTGAAGGTTTGTTTTCCCCTAACTGCCTAGGAAGCCATATAGGTAGACTTGGTAGCATTGTTATGAGAAAGGACCCAGGACATAACTTACATTTTTTTACTGTTTGGAATATAGCCCTCTATATGGAGAGTTTTCTTTTTTGACTTATTTTTGTAAATAGGAAACAAAATCTTCTTAGTAAACTGATTTAGTGCTTCATAGAAATTTTAACAGTTTCTGATGTGTATTTGTTCTGCGTCATTTTCTTTCTACTTTCTGATCGATCCTGCTGTAACCTTAGTTTTGTTTAAATACAGCTAGTAGAATAGCTAGAAGGACAAAAATCAAAGCCAGTATGTCAATATTATTCATAGATTTAGAATTTTAGCTCAAGGACTTCTGTAATGCAGCTAGAAGTCAGCCATGTTCCTCTGTCAGAAAAGACCCATGCTTCCCTTTACCTTGCCTTTTCAGCAAAAACTACTTCCACCCCCACTTTTTGTAATGTAAACTCAAGTCCCATTTATATACATATTCCATGGACTTGGTCCAATGTCTTAAATGTTTGTTCTATGCCACATAAATACAGAGTATTAGATATAAAATTTCTGCTGTTAAGAAATAATATAATTTCTCCTATAATCATGTTACTTTACATTTTTCCAAAATTTCTCATTTTTCTCTTAAATTTCTTGAAGCACTTAGCCAAACCATGATGTTTGTAAAGCAGATATTTTTCAGATTTATACGGCTTCATTTTTCATGCAATTTGAATATAATTTATTGATATAAGGAGAGTCTTTGTCCTAGTTAAAGACAAACCACAAGGATAAACTTTAAAACTTCAGAATAATTCATTAAGCAGCCATTTGGCTGTGGATTTAGGACAAATGGCATGAAAGGCATGCCCGGCATCTATAGAAAGCTTACTAGATAGAATGAAAGGGCTCACAGCAATATAGTAATGGAGTTTGCCCTGTGTCCTTCAGTTCAGTCTGTCAGAGAGTGAACAAAAGGAAGTCGCCGTTTTTGAAGGTTAGATCCTTTTAACAAAGATGTATTTCAAGTCTTTATTTTTGGTAGTGTTTTTAGTTACAATTAAAATTTTTGGTAAAGATTAATTAATTAATTAATTAATTAATGTATTTATTCATTATATGTGAGTACACTGTAGCGGTCTTCAGACACTCCAGAAGAGGGCATCAGATCTCATTACAGATGGTTGTAAGCCACCATGTGGTTGCTGGGATTTGAACTCAGGACCTTCGAAAGAGCAGTCAGTGCTCTTAACCACTAAGCCATCTCTCCACCCCCTACAACTAAATCTTATCCCATTTCCTTGTCCAGGATGTCCTCGGTCTCATTGCTTCATGATTACTGAAAATTTCATCAGGGTTACTTAAAATGTGTGGACTGGTCAGTCACAGTGGCTCACACCTACATTCCCAGCACTTGAGAGGCCGAGGCTGGGTGCAATCATGCCACAAAGCAGAGGCCATCATGAACTACACAGTGGGGCCCTGCTTCAAAACAAAACAAAACAAAACAAAACAAAACAAAACACCAAAACATCAATGAAACTGGCACGTCCAACTGGTCTAGCTCATCCTTTTGGAGGGCTTTTCTGCTAGGTATTGCAGTACAGAGTCAAAATAGGGCCCCTATTTTTACCACTATTAATTGTTATTTTGCTTGGGAAGTGAGGCAGTCATATGGATGTCCTTTGCCAGAGGTATAGATAGAATGCTAGGGACTGTAAAAAGAGGAGTCACAGAACAAGCTGGAAGTCCCTGCAAATGCTTCTCAAAGGAGGAGACTGAAGGCAAAGAGAAATGAACTTGCTGGCTTAGTATCATTTAAGTAAGGCTAAAATGTGGTACTTCTTTGAAATTTCCTATCGGCACAGATACCCTGGAGTTGTCTCACCTTGTTTTCCCATAAGCTGTTAACATCACCTTATTGTATTGTATTGGGGATCAAATTCTAGACAAGCATTCTACTACTAAGCCACATGCCCAGGCCTATTCTTGCTTTGTTTCTTGCTCTTCCTTCCAGAATGTAACCTCCATGAGAAAAGAGCCCCCTTTGCAATGTTGGTTCCTATCACACAGTAGAAGCTTGAAAAAAATGTCAGTGAAATGAATGAATGAAGAATGAATGCAAAGTATGCACAGTTGAGAAACTGCAAGTAATTAGATGTGGCAGAAAAGGCACTTTTCTTTAAAAGATAAAAAATCCTGATCTCATGGAGACCTTTGATAATGGTATTTGAAGAGGATTTCTAACATTATTACCCACTAATATTGTTTTCTGTATAAGGTCCACATTTTATATCCAAATATAAATGAAATTGTATGGTACTTTCTATGCCTCTCTTATTTCACTTAGCACAATGACTTGTAATTCCTTCAATGTTGTCCCAAATGGCAAGATTTCTTCTCTTTATGGCTACATAGTATTTCATTATGTATATGTACATATTTATTGTCTATCCATCCTTTGATGTACATTTACCTTCACTATTATGAATAGTGTTGCATTACATCTGAGAATGCAGATGTCTATATTCCATATTGATTTCATTTCTTTCCCATATGTAGCTAGTAGTGAGGCTGCTAGACAGTGTGGAAGATATGTTTTTAAGATTTTTTTGAGGAATCTTCATTCAGTTCTCCATGCTACCTATACTAATTTACATTTCTATCAAAATTGTATATGTTTTCTTTTTTTCTCCAGGTTGCTTCCAGTACTTCGTGTCCTTTGTCTATTTGATGATAGGGGTTCTTATTTGAGTAAGGTGATCATTTCATTGTAGATTTTACATTTTATAAAATAATTTTATGTGTATGGATGGTTGTCTGTATGTCTTTGGATCACATCCATTCCTGGTACCTGTGGAAACCTTAAGAGAGCAATGGATTCCACTGGGACTGGAGTTTTAGACAATTGTGAGCCACCATGTGGGTGCTGAGAATCAAACCTGGGTTCTCTAGAAGAGCAGTCAGTATTCTTAACCAAAGAGCCATCTCTCCAGCCCCATCAGTGTAGGTTTGATTGCCATTTCTCTGGGAAATAGTACTGTTGAGCATTTTTCATATTCATTTTTGTCTTTTGAGAGATGTTTGTCAAAGTCTATTGCCCATGTTTAAAAATTCAGTTGTTGGAGCTTGTTATTGTTTTGCTGTTGGGTTGAACTCCTGATATGCAGTGGTATTTGGTAACCAGACACAAAACTTTGATTCAAAATATATACTATTATCTGGCTGTTTCTCTGACATCATTGAACTTCTGAAGACTTTCATGTTGGTGTTGTTTCATTAGTATCACCATGTTGGGGAATTTGTCTTTCTTCTTCCTCTTTTTATCTTTAGCACTTATGCGACATGACTTACAATCATTAAGCTTCCATGTGTGGTTATGGTAAATAGTGCATCTTCCAGATTCTTAATATGATGTAGTACATATGTAAGATAAAATGATGTGGAATTGGATATGAAGACCACACACTTTTTTTAAGAATGCCACAGACTGCTGCTTTGTTTCATATTCTTTGTGTGGTAAGAGAATGCAAGGCTGAAGTTTTCTAGTTTATTTTTCCATGATGCATAATGAAGTATGAAGAGTTTTCACTAAGACACTTTGAAAGGGTATTTATGTATTTCACATTTACTTGCTTTATTTTATGTGTATGAATGTTTTGCCTGCATGTATATATGTGTACCACATGAGTGCCTAGTGCCTGAGAAGAGCAGAAAGGACTTGAGGAGATCAGAAGAGAGTGTGGGGTCTAGAACTGGAAGTGAGCCACTGTGGGAGCACTGGGAATCACCTTCCCATTATCCTTTCTTGTTCACCTTCAATTCCCAGTTGATACCCTTCCCAGCTCATCTTCTGTTTTCCTTTTCTTTTTGACCCATTGTTCTTAGGGTTTCTTATAAGATCCCAGGTAAAGGGCTATTTATAAGAACATTAGCTCTCTACCAGTGATTGTACCACCTAAGAATATGTCTCTCCCTCCCCCAGATATTCAGGTGGAGATGAATCTTCTTGACACCCTGCCCCAGCGCTATTATCTGCCTTTTAGGTTCTCTTCTAAGCTCTATGGCAGGATACTGACAGGCCTAGTCTTACACAGGTAAACACAACTGTCGTGAGATGAAGAACATTGCTGTACTCCAAAGATGACATCTACCTCATCCCATCCCTTTCTTTGGCTTTTTTTATTTCTGCCCTCTTCTTGCCACATTCCTTGAGCCTTGGAGTGAGTATTGTTGATGTCACTTATGGCTGACTCCTTTGCCAGCCTTATGATTGCTTACTTCTTATTACTTTGACCATTTATAAGTCTTTGCAGTTACCACTGCCCATTGTAAATGGAGCTTCTCTGACCAGTGTTGATGGCAGTACTGCTATATAGGTATAAATATAATTGTTGAGAGGGTAATTTCATGGCCACATCTTGTTTATTTTGTGAAACAACAGCAATAGCTTCCCACTTAAGGCCTGTGACCTCCCAAGCCACCCATAATTCCAAAGAATTGGAGGAAAATAACCATTGACATATTGGCCTTATTTAAGAAAGTTCAGTATTCATATTGTCATATTTTTATAGAGTATAAACCTAGACTAGTATGGTATTTCCCAAAATCCAGAATGAATAGATCACACACACCATATACACAGGATTTATCAGGGTGTTGATGAACAATTACAAAACAGACATTAATTTGCAACCACTTTAGGTTTTTGTCTCTAACTTCAGCAGAAGGTGTGAATGTGTGGGTACCCCTGGATATTTTTGTTGTTAGTATTCCCTCAGAAACTGTGAGCCACTTTTTCCATGCTAACTACCTTTTGTTATTGCCAGTTCTTTATACATTGTTTACCTATAAATAACTGCAAATATAAAGACATCAGTGTTATCTACACAGTGCACAGGCAAGTTAGACAGTTTCTACCCCTTATAAAGGAATCTGTATAAAGCTACTCTCACTATTTAGCAGAGAAATAATGTTTTCTCTTTAGCTGAACCATTTTAATTTTATGATTTATTTTTTATTATTTTAAATTATGTGTATGGGTATCTCTCTGTCTAGGTAAAATATATACATGAGTACAGTTCATGGCCACACAGGTCAGGAGGAGCATCAAATCCCCTGGAGCAGTTTTGAATGGACCTTTGCAAAAGGAGTATGAGCTCTTAACCACTGAATCATATCTCCAGCCCCAAGGAGCATGTATTTTTTTAAAATATTGATCATTTGTCCACAGTTATAAGATTACTTTGGTTGTTGTTCTATCAGTACACCTAAATTTTTCAAATTTAATAGGGATAATAATTTTGAAATACATGCTGCTGTATCTGTGGTCAATATATGGGAATTTCTCTCCTTAAATTTGCTTTTTATCATAGCCCCAGGAGAGGGCTATGGGGAGAGAAGCAAGGATGCTACTTTCTAGGAGAATTTTCTTTGAGAATTAAAGCAGTGAAAGAGTGTCATTTCAAGTGATAAAACCACATAGAAAGAAGAGGGCAAGTTAGAGTGGGTAACTCTATGCTGACATTTCCAACATTTCCGCTTCAGAAAAATGGATGTGTTGAAGTTATTGCCAAAAGTGAAGGAAGCTCATTTCTCATTCCCTTCTTGAAAGATGCTCCTTCCAAGTTTACCTCATTACAGCTGGAGCAGCAACAGCAGAAAAAAAAAGTCTAGGGTGGTTAAGTGGCTAGAAGCCTCCTGCTCTTCCTTTAGCTTGTGATCAGTTTCTAAGGATAGCAAAAGAACATTTATCTTAGGTAGTTGGGTTGACAGCCAGTGGAACTATCAATGGGGACATTGTATTGAGGCAGAGGCTGATAACAATATAGCAGTCAGTAACCAAGGGGAGTCGTAAATGAGATTACAGTCTAGGTGTCTTTAGCACCAGGAAGCCAAGAGGGAACTAATCAGTTGGACCAAACTCCCATGTTCTGAGCTAAGAGAGCTCTCCAGAGTTGATTATATTTCTTGGGACTTAACAGAGGCACCAGGGGTTCAAGCCCAGAAAGAACCTTCTTAGAGACCAGAGAACCCCTGCCTTACTAGAGTGAGCGCCTTTCAGCTTCACCTACTCCATATAATGCAGCCCTTGTCTTGGCAGAAGCAGGGAGAAAGATCTGAAAAATCTGCACATTTCTCTGAAAGAATCTATAAACTAGGAAGGACCAAGTCACTAACACATCATGCAAGTTCAAGGTGAAGTGAACACTTTAAAATTTAAGTGAACTTGAATTACATAACAGAAAATTGAAAAACTACCTTTTCTCAGTACAACTTAGATTTAGTGTTAGTTAAGTTAGTGTTGCTGCCACAGCAAGATAATCTTTGATGAAATATAGTCTGCATTTAATTTTAAATTTTGTATTCTCCCATCAGAGTTGAGTGTCCCATAAGCCTGGTGATTGTCTGATTGAGGTTGTAGATTGCCTGCATTTGGCATGCCCAATTAATGCCATCTTTATTTTTAATTATTTGATCAATACAAGTGGAACTTTCATTTTTATCATTACATCCTTATTGTTATAAAATAAGGGTGCAATGAAATAGTCACACAATTTGCACAATAACTGCAGTGCAGGCAGAGACGGTTAATATCACTTAACTGAAGTACATCCCAACAGCCATCACTACTGCATAATCTCTGAAATTTTCATGTACAAGGCCTCTTGAGGACATCTGTAGATATGTGTATAAAGGTGTGGACAGTATACAAATTGAATATTTCATTTTACACAATCTTTTACTAAAGAGCTAGACTATTTTGAAAGGATGTTTGTTTCTCCACATCACCATCCTTCTTTTCTCAGAAGATCTTATGTCACACTGAACTCAAGCTATCGTCCTTCCTCTTCAGCCTCCTGACTAGCTGGGATTCCAGGCTACCACACCTAGCTTGTCTCTCCCCTTTCTATTTAAAGAGATGCTCTTTGCTGTATGAAAGGAATTAGGGAAACTTGTTTGGGCATCTTATTTTTTATCTTGATAACTGGATTTCAGTTTTTGAACATTTTATTAATTACCTTCCCTGCACAGCCATAATTTAGTAAATTTGTATTAATCTATAACTATGAGATAAATTCATTTTAAAAGTGGTTTTTAAATGATACTAGAGATTGGACCTAGAGCCTTGTGTATGCTGGGAAAGCATGGGCTGCATCTCTCTCTAACCTTAAATCTACTTTCCTGAGGTATAATATATAGATACAAAAGTGTAAACGTGGCCTACAACACACTCTAGGTATAGAGGGCTATAGGTGTGTCTCAGTGGTAGAACACTTGCCAAGCTTGTGAGTGACCCCAAGTCTTATCTCTAGCCCATGAAACCAACAAAAGGCATGCCTATTTCCTTGCACACAACAAAATGAGCCCATTTTCAGTGCATTGTTTCCCTATAGACATTTCTCCTTGCATCATCTTTCGACATTGTCAGCCAGTGTCTGATCTCGTTGAACACTGTCACATACTAATGCTCACAGTAGCTTACTTTGTTGTGTGGGTTTGTGTTCATCTTTCAATTAGGCAGTCCAAGATTTTTATGTCTTCCATTCTGATATTCTTAGCACCAAAATATCAACCTTCAGCTTTCTCAGAAACTTTGATTTTTATTGTAGAAATAAAAATAGTTCAACTCCATTCTAAGTACTCTGAGATGCCCACTGCCCTAAGAACTTAGAAAGGCCATACTGTACAAGCTCCATAGCTGTTAGCCGGCTAGCAAACTTATGACTGTTCCTATACTGAGAGCATCGCAGATGTCACAAGTGTGTGATAGCAGTAGTTAGAGCTTTATCATTTTCACTGGACTAAAGCATATTGCACAACTTTGCCACAGACTAGAACACAGGTGACTGTGGAAGAAAACCTTTTATTTTTAATTAATTAATTAATTAATTAATTTTCCACTCCATATTCCATTCCTGCTCCTTCCTTTTTTCCAATTTTTATTAGATATTTTCTTCATTTACATTTCAAATGTTATCCTAAAAGTCCCCTATACCCTCCCCCCCGCCCTGCTCCCCAACCCACCCACTCTCAGTTCTTGGCCCTGGCATTCCCCTGTACTGGGGCATATGATCTTCGCAAGACCAAGGGCCCCTCCTCCCATTGATGGCCGAATAGGCCATTTTCTGCTACATATGCAACTAGAGACACAGTTCTGTGGGGTACTGATTAGCTCATATTGTTGATCCTCCTATAGGGTTGCAGACCCCTTCAGCTCCTTGGGTACTTTCTCTAGCTCCTTCATTAGGGGCCCTGTGTTCAATCCAATAGATGACTATGAATATCCACTTCTATATTTGTCAGGCACTGGCATAGCCTCACAAGAGACTATATATATATCAGGTTCCTGTCTGCAAAATCTTGCTGGTGTATGCAATAGTGTCTGGGTTTGGTGGTTGTATATGGGATGGATTTCCGGGTCCCCACCCCTTCTATCCACCCTCCTACTGTTCCACATCCCACACCTCCTCCCAACCCCACCCCATCTCCATGTGGATGTCCCCACCCCTGACCCCACCTGACCTCTAAACTCCCTGGAGCCTCCAGGCTCTTGAGGGTTTGGTGCACCATCTCTGAATGAACACAGACCCGGAAGTCCTCTACTGTATGTGTGCTGGGGGCCTCATATCAGCTGGTGTATGCTGCCTTTTTGGTGGTCCAGTGTTTGAGATATCTCGGGGGTCTGGGGCATGATGATACACACCCTTGATCCCAGTACTCTGGAGGCAGAGGTTGGCAGATCTATGTGAGTTCCAGAACAGCCTGTTCTACATACAGAGTAAATTCCAGGACAGCAATAGGCTATCTACATGGTAAAACCATGTCCTTAAAAATATTGTAAGCTGGGCAGTGGTGGCACACGCCTTTAATCCCAGCACTTGGGAGGCAGAGGCAGGTGGATTTCTGAGTTTGAAGCCAGCCTGGTCTACAAAGTGAGTTCCAGGACATCCAGGGCTATACAGAGAAACCCTGTCTTGAAAAACCAAAATAAAAAACAAAAAAATAGTGTGTGTGCAGGTGTGTGTGTGTGTGTGTGTGTGTGTGTGTGTGTGTGTGTGTGTGTGCACGTGTATATGAGGGTGAGAAGGGCCACTTTGTGAAGTTGGTTTTCTATTTTCACCTTTTCTTGCATACTGAGGATTGAACTCCAGTCACTAGGCTTGTGTAGCAAGCGTGTTTACTCAGCCAGCTCACTGGCCCAAAAGCAAACCATGTGATTGTTTCAGGGAGAGAAGCACAAGATACACACACACACAAAACCTAGCACATTCAGTCATTTCACAGCCTTGTTATGAAAGCAATATTAACAGAGGAAAACAACCTCAGTTTCACAGTGCATTTGGAAGACCTTCCGGGGGTCAGGGCAGTCAAGTAGCAAAGCAGGCGTTTACTGAGGCAGTATCATTTTTTTCTGCACTTTAAGAGCTAATTTAAATTCCTGGTGAGGGCCAGGGCCAGAGATGAGGGATCTTATGTCTCTTTGAATTGTCATTTTTGTAAATATTCTAAAGGCCAGAAGAACAAATCTGTTCAACTGTGTTTCCTAGGGAATACTGTGTCCTTTTTTTTTTCTTTTTCTCTTTCTTTCTTTTTTTTTTTTAAGATGTATTTATTGTCTTAGTCAGGGTTTCTGTTGCTGCAACAAAACACCTTGATCAAAAAGCAAGTTGGGGAGGAACGGGTTTATTTGGCTTACACTTCCATATTGCTGTTCATCATTGAAGAAAGTCAGGACAGGATAGGGACTCAAACAGAACAGGAATCTGGAAGCAGGAGCTGATGCAGAGGCCATGGAAGGATAGAACCCAGGACCAGCAGCCCAGGTATGGCACTACCTACCATGGACTGGTCCCTCCCTCAGTGATCACTAATTGAGAAAATGCCTCACAACTGGATCTCATGGAGACATTTCTTCAACAGAAGCTCCTTCCTCTATGATGACTCTAGCTTGTTTCAAAACCAGCCAGTACAATTGACCCCTTGTCAACTTGACTCAAAACAGTCTTTTCTTATTCATCCCAAATGTCTCACAGTAAAAGCATAAATAACTTTAAAAGTCTCACAGTCTTTCCAAATTCAAACATGTTAAAATTTCAGTCCCTTTCTTTTTCCTATTAATGTAGTCATTCACTTCGCATCCTGGTTACAGCCCCCCTATTCTACTAGTCCCACCTCACAGATCCTTCCCCCATTATCCCCTCCCCTTCTTCTTAGAGAAGGGGAAGCCCCACCCTCTTGGGTACCACCCCATCCTAGGACATCAAATTGCATCTGAACTAAGCACATTCTCTCCATCTGAGGTCTTATCAAGCATTCCAGCTAGGGGAAGGGGATCCAATGGCAGACATCAGAGTCATGAAACAGCCCCTGCTCCTATTGTTAGGGAACCCACAGGAGTACCAAGCTGCATATCTGCTTCACATGTGCAGGAAGCCTACATCCAGTCCTTACATGCTCTTTGGTTGGTGGTTCAGTCTCTGAGAGCCCCCTTGGGCCCAGGTTAGTTGACTCTGTAGGTCTTGTGATGCCCTTGACCCCTCCAGCTGGCTCAATCCTATCCTCCACTCTTCCACACAGCTCCCTGAGCTCAACCTGATGTTGGCTATGGGTGTCTGCATCTGTTTTGGTCAGCTTCTGGGTGGAGCCTCTCAAAGAATAGTTATGCTAGGCTCCTGTCTGCATGCAAAGCAGTGTATCATTAATAGTGTCAGGAATTGTCTTTCTCACATGGGATGGGTCTCAAGTTGGGCCAGTCATTGGATGGCTATTCCCTCAAACTCTGCTCCATCTTGATCCTTATACATCTTATAGGCAGGACAGATTTGGGGTTGAAGGTTTTGTAGGTGGTTTGATGTCCCTCCTTCCCTCCACTGGAAGTCCTGCCTGGTTACAGGAGGTGGCCACTTCAGTCTACACACACACACACACACACACACGCACACACACACACACCTACTAGTAGTGTCAGCTAGGGCTAGCTTATTGACTCCCAGGGGCCTCCCCTCTCCTGGGACTCTGGCTAGTCTCAGAGATGCCCGACACAGATTTCTGTTCTCCCTCCTGCCTTCTGTCCTCACACCTGATTCCTCCCCTCTCTATCCCCAGTTCTCTCCCTCCATTCACCTCCAATGTATTTTATTTCCCCTTCTGAGTGACAGTCACAAATCCTCTGGTGACCCCCTCCTAATTGTGTAGTTTCTTTGGATCTGTGGATTATAACATGGTTTTCCAGTACTTTACGGCTAATGTCTACTTATAAGTGAGTGCATGTCCTTTTGTGTCTGGGTTACCTCACTAAGGATGATATTTTCACTATCCATCCATTTAAAATAGCCAATTTCTTTTAAAGGCCCACATCTTTCAATTGTGGGCTCCAGTAAAATAAAAAATAAACCAACTACTTACTTTAAAAGGGAGAATCAGGGCACAGTCACAAGCAAATCAAATCAAAACCAAACTCCAATTATGCAATGTCTGAGATCTAGTCACGATCTCTGGACTTCTCCAAGGGGCTTGGATCACTTTTCCAGCTCTGCCCTCCGCAGCAAACACAGCTTGTCTTCTAGCCTCCAGCTGGCTCCATTGTTGCTGTTCTTGGCAGTCATCCCATGGTATTGGCATCTCCAAAACTTCTGGGGTCTCTTGCTATAATTGGGCTGCACTTTTACCAATACCCTCTCATGGGTTTTCTTCTTGATGCCTAGCCTTAACTTTTCTGCATGACTTCTTCAGTCCTGAATCTTCAATTCTCACTGAGGCTGCACCTTCACCAGTGGCATCTCCTGGCCTCTTACAGTGCCAAATCTCAGCTGCTCTGTGACCCCATCATGCCTTCAAAACCAGTACTACTTGGGTAATTCTTACACATTACCAAGTCTGGGTGCTAATAGGAGGTAGAGCCATGGCAGCCACTGGAACACAATTTTTCTGTGCTCTCAGGAAACTCTTCCCAGATTTCACTACAATGATGTTGTTCTCCCTCTTAATCACTGCTAAATTCTCAGCTCCAGCTGCCCCGACTATCCCAGCAACACAAAGGTTTCGTGCTAGTAGTTCTGGTATCTTGTTAATCACAGCTGATTCTTTAGCTGCAGCTAACCAGAACCACAGAATCTTAATTCAAAATAGCAAACAACCCTGATAGCGTCTTTAAACTTCCCTCTGAAACTCTTCACACCAGGTCTCTCCATCTTCTGCACTGCTCTCAACTTTCTCATCTTCCAAACTTCTAAAGAATATCCCACTTAGCTGTTAACATTCAGTGGTTTTTCTAGCCCAAAGTTCCAAGGTCCTTCTACAATCTTTCCAAAAATATGGCCAAGTCAGTCACAGCAATACCCAACCATGCTGATAACCAACTTCTGTCTTAGTTTGGGTTTTATTGCTGTGAAGAGACGCCATGACTAAGGCAACTTTTATAAAGGAAAATAGTTTATTAGGGTTGGCTTACAGTTTCAAAGGTTTTAGTCCATTATTGTCATCATGGGACAGATGGTAGAGTGCAGGCAGACATGGTGCTGGAGAAAGGGCTTAGAGTTCTACATCTTGATCCACAGGCATCAGGGTAAGATTGCCACACCTAGCTCAAGCCCACCTCTACACACCTCTTCCAACAAGACCATACATACTGCAAGAAGGTAACACCTCTTAATAGTCCCAACCCCTATGTTCCAAGCATCCAAATACATGAGTCTATCTATGGGTGTATGTGGGGGAGGTCATTCCTATTTAAGCCACAACATTATGTAACAGTACTCTGTTGTGGGCCACCATGTGGTTACTGGGAATTGAACTCAGAACCTCTGGAAGAGCAATCAAATGCTCATAACACTAAACTATCTCTCCACCCCCTAGGAATACTGTGTCTTAAAAAATAAAACAAAGAAAGCCAGAAATGGTAGAAAATGTATTCAGTATTTTCAAGGCCTTGGGCTTGATGCTCAGCACCAAGAAAAAAAAAAAGAAATGAAAAAACAACCTGGAATAAAAACAAGTTTAGTGTTCTTGCTTGGTTGATTTGCTTTTCCTGGTGTGCCAAGACATGGGTAGCTCTTTTTCTTCTTATTTTTTTAAATTACTGCAGGAAAGTAGAGGGTTTTTTTTTGTTTGTTTTGTTTTTTGTTGTTGTTGTTACTGTTAAACTAGTAATTGAAGCCCAATGAGAAAGATGGCATGGGTTTTCAATAGACTTGGTACAGATAAGCATTTGCAATCCTTCACCGTTTGCTTGTTTTGCTGAATGTCTGTGTAGAGTGGTCAGAGCTTGATGGTGCACTGTAACCCTGGTGAGCATTTCATATGGGTTATAACTTTCCAGAGGCTATGAACCATGCATGGGAAGCTGAGTTGGGTGGGGGCAAGATGAATAGCCCTGCAGTGGGAGGTTGAGTCTAAAAAGTGGCTGCAGCTTGACAAACGCATGAGACCTGGAGAGAGGAAGAGAGTAAAGTGTTGTCCTGTGTTCTGATCACCCAGTGGTCTTGCCAACCACCTGGGGTGGGGCTGTGATATAGTTTTTAAGTCAGTGGAGTTTGGGGACTATTTTAGGGGGTCATTACATTGGATTTCTAGTTCCAAAGAGGATCCTGTTGGTTGGGGGCAAACATGCTAGAGTAGGGGTGCTAAAGACTTGACCCGTGATGGGAGCATTCATATATATTTGGAAAAACTCAGATGATATGAGCCTCTGTCACTTGATGATAAACTAGATATATTTGGAGGTGCAGATGTAGGAGATTGGAAGAGGAATCCTAAATTTCTGGCTACCATTCACTGAGATTGAGAATTGGGAACAGGCCCAGGTTTAGTAGAGGAACATTGAGAATGATTAGGCATTCTGTCTGAATAAATTATACTTTTATACTCCCATTTTATGTCTCAACTAAATATTCACAGAGGGCAGATTTGCCTTACTGAGAGAAGAAGGTATTCTATGTTTTATGGAACTAAAGAAAAAATAAGAATTTGTTACATAGGATTTATCACTGACTTGGCTTGAAGACTGCTTTCTCCATAGGAAGTGCCACTTTAAAATGCCATTCCTTGGCTAGAGATGTGCTTCAGTTGGTAGAGTACTTGCTTAGCATGCACAAAGCTCAAGGTTCCATCACTTGTACCACATTTAACAAAAGAACTTGAGTGTGGGGATGTGGAGATGGTATAGTTGGTAAGTTGATACTTGCCATATAGTCATAAAAACCCGAGTTTGGATCCTTAGCACCTACATAAAAGTGAAAGACTTAATGGCTGTGCCCATAACCTCAGCACTGAGGGTAGGTTTTGGGAAGCAGAGACAGTTGTATCCCTGAAGCATATTGGCCAATCAGCCTAGCCAAATTGATGAGTTTGAAGTTCTATAACAGACCCTGTGTAAAAAGGTGAGGGCTAGAAAGATGGCTATGCAGGTAAGAACACTTGCTATGCAGAGGACAGTTCCATTACTAGCACTCACATGGTAGCTTACAACTGTGTATGACTTCATTTCCGGGGGATCTGGTGCCTTCTTGTGTTGTCTACAGGCACTGCACACATGTAGTCTACTTACATGCATGTAGGCAAAACACTCACAATTATTTTTTTAAAGGTAGAATATTATTGAGGTAAGACACCCATTATCCAATTCTGATGTCAGTTTTCACCCTTGCACACCAACAAGCACACATATATATACCCGCAGGAGCATATACATATAACACGTGCCCTCAAAACACTGCCCTAAACTTCAGGGTAATGGTACCTATCAATGATCCTTGCACCTTGAGGATAGAGGCAGGAAGATCAAAGGTACAAAGTCATCCTCAGCTACATAGTATGTTTGAGGGCAGCCTACACTATGTGAGACAGCCTGCAGGGGTCACAAAGCAAAGCAAAGCAAAGCAAACAAAAAACCCAAGAAGAAACAGAAAACATTCTTCATATCTATTTTGGCTACATGCGGTTAATAAAGTATTAATGTTTTCATAAAACTACTCATTTTAAAGTCTGAACATGAAGTAGTAAATACGAAGAAGTTGTCTTATTATTCCTTACTAAATATTAAGGTTTTCCTGAAATTACGCTTAGATAAAAGTAAATTGAAACTAAGTGCAGTTCTGAGTTGCACTGAATACCAGTGCTTGCTGTGTTACTATCCCAACAGCATGAGTCTTAATAGCAGTTCTCTTGGCTTTTGCTGTAGATGATGGTCCTTAGCTAAATTGATTCGGCCAAATGGGAAGTGTTACTGAATTGTTAACAGAAAAGTAAATAATATGTTTTAATAGATTTTAATATATGTGTGTGTTTCCATAATGTGTATCTGTGTTCTTGAGTAGTATGTATGCTCCAAGTTTGTGTATGTGCACCACATGTCTGCAGTGCCCATGGAGACCAGAAGGCAGCTGTGAGTCCCCTGGAACTAGTGTTATAGGTCATTGGGAGCCACCTATGTGGATGGATGCTGGGAGCCAAGCTCCCATCCTCTGGAAGAGTTCTCACCCACTGTGGCCTCTCTCCAGCTTCCCTTTTGATATATTTTGTCATATAAAATTTTACTGGAGTCATTGTAAAAATAACCATTATTTTGTTAAAATGAGTGTAGATATTTTAATGCCACAAGTAATAGTTTTAATACTTTTTTGAGACTTGATCTTTTAACTTTTCCATTTGCAATTAAAATTTCACTGAGTCCTATCCCTTATCAGGCAACTATTGACTGCCTGGAGGAGAAGGAGCTAGACAAGATATGGTTTGCTGCTAAGTATGAAAGGAGTATACATTTTTTTCTGTATATTTGCATGACTAAACTGTTTTGAGTTCCTGTGGTATATCATACAACATCTGTGGTATTTTTCAACTTCTGTCATGCATTTTCAACTTACTATCATACAGTGTTAAACAGCATCTCATAGATAGGCTTCAGTGTACAGGAGCCAGCTTCATTGACTCCCTCATGTCAAACACAGCAGCAGAAACCTTTAGCCATGGCAGAGACCCAGCAGGCATTTGTTAATTGACAGATTGAGATGTCTTCCTTCCTGCCTACACTCGATTGTTCCCTTTCTGATTTGGTATCACATATTTAAATTTAGACATAACTAGCTTTTAATATAGACAAACTATGGTAGTTTTCAAGTAATCCAATGTAGGTCACATACTCTAACATTTATCATTGTATATAATGGATAATAGTTTGTATTTCCAAGGAAAAAGCATTACATATGTATCCTACCTGCTGTGAAATATATCTCATGCTTCAGTTTGCTTTCATTTTATAGTTTTACTCATAATGTAAAAAGTAATTTCAGTCTAAGTTATTTTTGAAGGTGTTTATAAAAATAAGAGTAATGATAGAAATAAGTAAATATTTATCTATTTATTTTAATAAAAACATTCTTTAATATTGATAATAGCATCTATGACTAGAAATACCTGATGGTGCTAAGATACATTTCAGAAAATCGAGGAATAGAAATAGTGATCCTGGCTGGGCGTGGTGGCGCACGCCTATAATCCCAGCACTTGGGAGGCAGAGGCAGGTGAATTTCTTGAGTTCAAGGCCAGCCTTGTCTACAGAGTGAGTTCCAGGACAGCCAGGGCTACACAGAGAAACCCTGTCTCGAAAAACCAAAAAAACAAAACAACAAAAAACAAAGAAATAGTGATCCTTCCTTGGTAGGTGGTAAGTGTACTCTGTGTGTGATTGTGGGGGAGAAGTGCCCACACACACACTCACACACACACACACACACACACACACACACACACACGCATACCTATCTATGCGTACATGTTAGAACTTATCTTTTCTTACAATGCATATTCATTTATTGCTTGCAAAAGCCATATTACACTACAATGCTTGAGAAATGACACCCAGAATCAATTTGGGTTTGAAATCTCAGTTCTACTATCACTTAGCTATGGTTTTGTGGTGCTTTTAGCTTCTACTTTTGTACCTGGAAACTCAGCATCCTTATCTCTGCTTTAGGTTAACACATATAATAATGGATTTCTGTATGACCTCTTCAAACCTATGTTGTATTATTTTTTCTATTTTTTTCATTATCTTCAGCATCCTCATCTCTAAAGTGTACATGACAAGATCCTTAGTGTAGTGATTTGAGGATTGCCTGAAATAATTTGTGGGAAATACTTAGTATGAGACTTGTCATAAAAATTATTTTTAAAATGGTAATCTAAAATAAAGTTTATATAAATAAAGCCTTGTATAATTTGAGAAGTGAAAGCAGGATGATTAGAAGTTCAAGGCTAGCTTTAGCTACATGAGATTCAACCTTAAAAATGAAAACAAAGTAAGTTTGCCTTTTTGAATCCCATACTGGCCAATAAAGTTTGTCTGTGATTAAAATTTTGTTTCGACTGAGGGGGCATGGGGATGTGTGAACACTGACTGTTGGAGATCTTTGCATATAAAATGTGGAATGACTTAAAATACTTTGGTTATCAAGATGTAGCCCTTATGTAGATGAAGAAAAGCATTTCTCAAAACAAGAGGGGGTTTCCTCCGAGAATAATTAGAAAATGAATTATTGAGTATAATTTTTGAAATAGCTTAGTCTGTGACTAGAAGACTACGATAGAAACAGTGCTTTCTTTTTCCTGTTGTTTCCTGCTACATGCTGTATATTTTAACATAGAAAGCAAAATGACTTAGGGGCTTTCAACACTGAGCAATAGGAGTGAATCTGTAGTCCCTGTCCAGTATGGTTAGAGGCTTGTTTGTTTGTAATGGAGTTGAGAACTTGTCGTAAGAATAACTATAAGCCTTCCAGATCTTCTACTGTTAGGTACTACTCATAACACATTTTTCAGTTGTCTTCTCCCACCACCTCCCCTTTTTCTTTTTTGAGACAGTGCCTCATATGAACCAGATTGGTCTCCAAACTCTCACCTCCTGCCTCTATGTTCTAAATGCTGAAATTACAAGCCTATAGCACCATAGCCTGCTTAATCTTTTTTCCTTTCACTGAAAAAGAAAATAAAACCTTATTCTAGGAAATGTTGAATGCTTCAATATAGAGATGGTAAAATCCAGAAAGCTTTATCTAAAAATTATTTCATCCTCCTTTTGTGTATTCTGAAGTAATCTTGAATCCAATTTGGAGGTAAAAGGAAGGATGAGGTAGACTGAAGGATGAGATCTGTAATGACCATTAATGAATTGTGGAGATATTTTATCTCATTCTTATTTTGCTGGTTAAAATGTCTTCTTTGGACAGCCTCATTTCAAAAATAAAGCAGGACACTGAGACAAGACAGGATGATGTCTATCTTGCTAACTGCAGCTAGTGACATTCTGTTGCAGACATTGTGGGGGCAATGGCATGCTTTGGGGAATAAACTGAATTTAAAGCCCAGGTTCTTTAGTTATTTTCATGTAGTTTCTTCTTTGCCCACACCTATATTATGAGTAGCATCCCAGGATAGTGGTAAAACTAGTAATAGTGTTTGGCATGTCACCTCCTGCCTCTCTATTAAGTACCTATGAAGACATTTAAACAGAAAAGCAGAAACTCTTAATAGTTCTGTGAATGTAAAAGAAATTCAAACACTGGTGACAAACTCTAGGGAGAATTTCATTAGCAAGAGAAGATTAAAAAGCACCCTTGAATGCCATGTTATTTATTACACTTTCTGAAACCAGCTGAGGCAAAAATAGGCAAAGGGGGCTGGGAAAGACTTGCACCCATGTGTAAAGTGGCCGGCAGGCAGGCAGTCATCTCACCAAGGAGCTTGGGTTCTTGCTTTCCTACGAGCCCACTTAGCATCCATATTTCCAGATCATTTCAGATATAAAGTAAGGCAAGAAATAGTGAAGGCTTGGAAGAGACAGTATCCACAGAGAATTGTGGCTGCCACCAATACCAAGGTAATGTGTTCTACAGCCAGTACAGCCAAGTACTCATTTGGCTTCTTGTATAGAGAACCCTTCCCACATAGTCCAAGGTCAAACTAGCCAAGTCCAGTGAGGACAAGGATGTTCAATTGAAAGCAGGCTCTGAGAACTCAATCTTTATTTGAACTTCATGTGGCCGAAAAATCCATCTACCTAATTTGCTGCCAGGTTCCAATCTTGTTGAATTTCTTTCCATCTTGGTAATAAGTATACGTTTTATAAGGGCTGTGGGCAGAGGAGGACTACAAAGAGAGGAGTCCAGATAAAATGTTGCCTTGAGATTTCAAAGCAACAGCTTGTCTTGAAAATGACTTTTGTGTACCAAGAAAGTGAAGTCAAGACATCTATGCTATCTCCTGAAAGGAAACAGTAGAGATTTGCCCTGTATAGAGCGGAACAGACTGGACAACAAATTCAGGACTTTTCTTGAGATAGAGAAGGATGAAGAAATCTAAAATGGAACAAATGAACAGAATTGATAGCAGTGCTTTTGAGTAGTTCACTCATTGAATGGTCACTAAATATTAACTGCCTACCTGATACATTAGGGATTGGTGCTGTAATACTGAACAAAATAGATTAAGCAGTTATGGGAGACATACCAGGTTTACAGTGAATATTACTAGAAAATTTTGAGTAGATACAATATTTAAGGCTTTCAGAAAAAAACCCTCCTGAACATCAATAATTTTCATATTACTTTCAGAACACAAACATGGATTTTTTTCTACAATATAGGCATATGATTTCAATTTTTTCTTATATCAAGGAAAAGAAATGACCTAAGAGAATCTAGATGTAAAAATTAATAATAATAATAAGGTATCCACTTTGGAACAAAAACCAAATCAGACTTAGACATTTTTCTAAAAAACCAGAGACCATCATGGCAGATGGAACAGAGGAAAGAACTCTGTTTAGAGCCTTCTATGCTATCACTATAATTTCTGTTAGAAAGCAGCAGGCCTTTGTGGGATGATGTTGGAGGCACACATGTGTGGGTGATACCTGTGTGTGTGTGTGTGTGTGTGTGTGTGAGAGAGAGAGAGAGAGAGAGAGAGAGAGAGAGAGAGAGAGTGTGTGTGTGTGTGTGTGAGAGAGAGAGAGAGAGAGAGTGTGTGTGTGTGAGAGAGAGAGGGGGGAGGGGAAGGGAGGGGAGGAGAGGGAGGGAGGGAGGGGAGAGAGATCTGTCAGGTGCCATCCACCTTGTTTCTTTTAGACAGGGTCTCTCTTACTGGCATGGAGCTCATCAAGTAGGTTAGGCTAGTCAATGGGCCTCAGGAATATGCCTGTCTGTACCTCCCCAGAGCTGAGCTTACAAACTCATGCACAACACCTTCCTTTTTGACATGGATTCTGGGGATTGAGTTCAAGGACTCATGTTTGCATGACACAGCACTTTACCAACTTAGCTATTTCCTCAGCAAGAACAAGCCTAAATTAAAGACTTTAACTTTTTTTCTCTTGAAAAAAAAATAGCTACTATGTGAATTTCTTGCAAAGCATTTCATTCTTAATAAGAATATGGATTTCTTGTGTTGGTGATGTGAATGGTACTTCTCAGGGTTTTTTGTAAGCATACAGAAAATCTGTGAATGCAGGTTTTTCTTCCTCCAGATTGATCTAACCTCCCTCTTTCCCTCCCTCCTTCCTTTCCCTCTTTCTCTCTTTCTCTCTTTCCCTCTTTCTCTCTTTCCCTCTTTCTCTCTTTCCTGCTTTCTCCAATTTTTTGTTTTAGCCTCATACACGCTAAACATACTATCTACCACGATAGAAATAGAGGATCAACCCTCATAAATTGTTCTCTGACCTCTACACATACAGTGTGGCAAGCATGCTCAACCACACAATAAATAAACAAATGTAATTAGTGAAAAAAATTCTCTACTAATATATAGTTGAAAAATATTCTTTTAAGTAATGCCATTTGTTTTGGCACTGCTTGTGGACTAGATAGTATATACTGCTGAAGGAGCCTGGAAAGGGGTATACTTGGGTATGCCAGCTTAGTTGTGTGTATTAGGAACGTTCAGCACTTGTGGCCTTTGAACCATCTGTGCAACTACAGCATTAGCTCTGGGAATGAAGATGCTCTTGGAGTATGTTGATTGACAGACTATTTAAATAACCATCTATTACAAATGGAGCTTTAAGCAGTTTTTACCATCAGGTATAAATGTTACTTATATAATGGGAAGTGACATGCACAACCATATACATATATATGCATATAATATGTGTGTGTATGTATGTATATTAAAAAAACAAGGTATACAGTATTATGATTCCAAGTTGAGAAAAAATACTGAAGAAATATACCAAACTGGTAAGAGTTATATGAATATTTCTGGATGTCTTCTTTATTTTGTTTCTTTTGTGTCCTGTACTTTTGAAGACATTGATAGTGAAGAATTATGTTTCATACATAGCGTGCCAGTGTCTGTTCTTTGCCCCCTTGCTACCCTCTTTCTTAACCTTCCTTGGCAATGTCTCTAGGGCGGTAAGAGGATTCTGAAACAGAGTAGTGGGTGGATGGAGATGCTCTGTCTTAGCTCCTCTGCCCGCAGATAATTGTGATTCCCAGTTGGGACTAGAGAATGATTTTCCCTCTGCCTCTCTTTCCTTTTCAGGAAACACATGAAATTGTGGCAATCAAGAAATTCAAGGACAGCGAAGGTATATGTACATTTTTACTTCTGTACTTTTTTTTGTAAGTAAAATGTATTAGAGGTAGGTTTTAGTTGTTAGACCTCTAGCCCTGTGATTTTAAAATTATAACCTTGGGGAGGGAATGCAACTTGTTTATTATCATGCTAATTTACTTTTTAAAATATTTCCTATCTCATGCTATTAAAACATCTATTTTAATTTACAATCAAGGGTGGAATTTTTGCTCCAAAGGCCAGATAGAAGTTTTCTTAACTACATGTTTCCACATAGATGACAATGGAAGAGATGATTAAAAGCAAATGCATGTGTAGCTCCCATAAGTGTGAGTGCAGCATTTGGTCATGGAGTTCTCTAGCCCCTAGTCACAGCAAGGAATACAAGAAGTGGAAGGCAGGATGGAAAGGGGAATTTTTATATTTAGGACCATTTTTTTGGAGCAAATAAGATTTTCAATAACAGATACCATATTTGGTGTGGGGTGGGGGGTTTGGTCACACTTTTAGAGCATTAAAATTCTCTGCTGGGCAAGAAAGTTTCAAACAGCCTTAGCTGTTAACTCTTACCTAACCAAAGACAAAGAAAGACTGATAATGAAAGTCTACATGGCTTTTGAGATTTAGGCAGCAGTTCAGAGACCTCAGTAAAAAGACTTTCTAAATCCTAGCCCAGTTTCCATATCGACACTATACTATAATGAAGCAAGTCCTACAAATTCGTGTGTTAATGAGGTACTCAATCTTCTACTTTCACTGCTTTATGTCAAATCTTAAAAAAATTCTCCAGTGTGACATTGACTTGCAAGCTACCATATGAAAAATAGGTAAGAAGGTATCAGCATCAGCCTCTGGATCGAATGTGAAGCCTGAAGATACACAATGTAGCCTGGCTTCATTGGTGCACCTTTCCTAAGCACTTGAAGGCAGTAGCTTCTATATTTATGAACAGTCTCATCCCCCTAACCTCAGATATTTAGAAAGCATAAAATAACAGAAGGCTTGTAAACAAAAGGTTCCTAGGATAGCTTCCATAGCGTTTGATGTAACTAAACTATGAAGTAACTAAACTACTTATGTGGAACTCTTGCATATTACCTAGGGCCCTGAGCAGCCATTGTGAGGACAGTCACTGAGGACAGTCTAAAAGGAAGGCACTGGGAAATGCTTTATAGCTTATTCTGGGAGACAGTGTGCTTAAAACCATGCCTATGTGCCTTTGATCTAATGCAAGCAGTTACCCCTGGGTAACCTACTGTGAAACCATTGGAAATAGGCTCTTTGAACAGTGACTCTAGACTAATGACAGATGGTCCAGAGACAAATGGTGATCTAAAAGGAGTGATTGCAACAGGAAATCAAAGCAGCACTCTTGCATGTGTATAGAGACATCTGACTCTGTCTTCACCTTTAAGGTCACATTGGCAAGCTGCAAAGTAATAACGGCCAGCAGAGCTTCAAAAACTTTTTTTTGGCACAGGGTCTATGTAGACTAAGCTTGCTTAAAACCCTGTTATCTAGTCTTCTATGTCTTTACCCTGTTCCTCTGGCAAGGATACTCTTAATAGAAAGGATGGTTCATATCTGGTGATCAACTCTTTTACATTATGAATCATGTATAATAGTTTCATATAGACGAAGTTGTCTACTAAACTACTATGTAAACTATGATATATAAAATCTGTTTTATTAGCTGGGCGTGGTGGCACACGCCTTTAATCCCAGCACTTGGGAGGCAGAGGCAGGTGGGTTTTTGAGTTCAAGGCCAGCCTGGTCTACAGAGTAAGTTCCAGGACAGCCAGGGCGATACAGAGAAACCCTGTCTTGAAAAAAACAACAACAAAAAAATCTGTTTTATTATCTAAATTTCAACCAGTGTATTATAATAAAAAATAGGAGTATTCTAATATTGTTCTCATTGTCTAGTAACTCTCAAACATTCTCTTTATTAGTTGCCATAAAATTCATATTATAGTAGTGAATATTCTAAATCATACATGTCTAAATTTTTGTGAAAGTAAATGAAATGATTCTATAAAAGCGTTGATAAACTTAGGCTGAAATGAAAATTGTGCTTGGTCTGACTGACATTCGCATTAATGTCCCTAAATATTCTCTCAGTGATGATGTGCAGGGAGGGCATGAGAATATATACCACCTTTTGGTAGCTTTAAAAGATTATAATAACATCCTGCTATCCTGTTAACTTGATATAGATCCAAAAATTATGTGAAATATTTTATTTTCAATTTAAATAAAAGTGTATTTGCTTTTAAATAGAAATAAAATGTGATTTAAATTTGAATTATATTTTATGTAATTTTAAATCTAGATAAAATTGTATTTAATTTAAATAAAATACATTACTATTTTATTTAAAATATATTTTTAGGTAGACCACTTTTTAGTGCAAAATATCAAATATCTTTACTATCCCAGAATAACTGATTACTGTTTAAAAGACCCAAATTTTCATAGTAAATAAAAGGGTTGTTACTTTAACTGGAAAAATTAAAACTGAAATTCTGACAATAAGTTTATTTTTATAGTAAATACAAATTTCTATTATAATAGCAACTGTGTGGTAATTTAGTTTTTAGCACAATTGGGTATTATCTTTTAAGCAGGAGAGTTTTTACAGTAAAGTTTCATAATTAGCTCAATAAAAACATAGCAAAAGGCTTTGTCAGTTTTCTCTGTCTTCATATGTGTGTCTTCATGTTCTAGAATTAATGTATTTTGTATGTATGAGTATTTTGCTACAAGTGTGTATTGTACCATGTACAGGTCTGGTGCCTGTGGAGGTAAGGACGTTGGATCCCATTTGTGCTGAGAATCAAACTAGGATTCTTCAAGAACAAAAACTCAAACCTCGGAGCCATCTCTCCACTCTGTTCCACATTTTTAAGTTTTTTATTCCCTGGTTGTTAGTGGATAAAACTCTACCAGATCATTTATCAGTATCTTTGCCTATGCATTTCCCTGCAAGATTTTAATACTCTAGAGGAGTTCAGAAACTTCTGTTAGGAGAAAGTATATAGGCTGGGGATGTGGCTCAGTGGTAGTCTTTGCTTTAATTCCCAGCTGCCAGCCCCACCCCCAAACAAAAAGGCATGTTTAAGTGATAACAAATTTTTATCAAAGACGATTTCCTTTGTTGGTTTTTCTTTTATTATTTTAACAGCTTCCACTTTTGGCATATCATCATAAATCTGGCATCTCAGAATTCATAGCAACACTCTGAATGATGATATAAATTTCTCTATGTATACTTCCACAGAGAAAATTAAATATCAAATACCTAACAAGTTAGTGGTCTCTACTGAATTATTTCTGTTCATTATTTGGATCTTCTATGAATAAAAAATGACCACAGACTCCAAAGATACAGGGGATTCTTTGGTTAAAAGAAGTTTTGAGATTGTATATAGTAAATATTTTAGCCAAATTCTCTTTAACTTTCCTATAACTGTAGTCTTGAACATTAATATTTAATAATCAGATGGTCATGGTTTTTTGTTTGTTTGTTTGTTTTATTGGATATTTTATTTATTTACATTTCAAATGTTATTCCCTTTCCCGATCCCACTCCCCTGTTTCTATGAGGGTGTTGCCCCACCCACCCACCCACTCCCACCTCCCTGCCCTAGCATTCCCCTACACTGGGGCATTGAGCCTTCACTGAACCAAGGGCCTGTCCTCCCATTGAAGCCCAACAAGGCCATCCTCTGCTACATACAGGGCTGGAGCCATGGGTCCCTCCATGTGCACTCCTTGGCTGGTGGTTTAGACCCTGGGAGCTCTGATTGCTTGATATTGTTGTTCTTCCTATGGAGTTGCAAACCCCTTCAGCTCCTTCAGACCTTTCTCTAACTCCTCCATTGGGAACCCTGTGCTCAGTCCAGTGGTTGGTTGTGTATTAATAACAGATTATCATTATTAGTTACATTTGTTTGTTTATTGTATGTGTTGTTGTACAAGTGCCATATCCGGTATCTGGAGATGAGAGAACAGCTGTGGGCATCAGTTCTCTCCTTCCAGCTTGTGGGTTCTGGGGATCAAATTCAGGTTGCCAAATCTCAGAGGCAACCCCTTCACCTTCTGAGCCATCTTACTGGCCCCGGGTCATCATTCTTACATAAAGACATAAACCAAATTTATTGAAGAATCCAGGAGTGCCAATTTAAACTAGGTAGTTGTTTAATAGTAACAATGAAAAATACTGTCTATTAAACATTTATGTTAGGGAAACATGTAGTCAGAAATTTTTAATTAATATTCCTTCTTTTAATTCTTTGTACCATTAGCTTTCTTTGATGAATGAAAAATTCTCTCTGCTTACCACTAAGCCTTCGTACATGGCTACCTCCAGTGAGCTGCGCACTCAGCTCTGTGTCACTGGGGTGACACAGGGATGCTTTTATATCAAAAAATGGGTAGCATTTTATCTCCTGTTGTTTGTTTCCTATAAATGTTTTTCTCTTGAAATGGACATATTTATATCTTTAATTCTTATGAAATGTTTAGTAATTGTATAGTCTTTCCTACAGTTGATTCCACTCTTATTTTTACCTAGAGACTAGCAAACTCTGTACTGATCTCTTAGTTTGCATGATGCTGTAAAACAAGAATTCGTGAATTGTAAACTTTAAGAGCCTAGATTCTGTATAAGAGAGGCCTTGAAACAAAATTTCCGGCCTTGATTATCTAAAGAATCTGATTATCTGAGCTGCAGCACCAGCTACTCCTGTTACTATCATACTCCCCTTTCCTGGACAAACCAGATCTCTTTCAAACCTCAGGGATTCTTATAAGATTTGGCAACATTTTGCACTTTTTGTGATTTCATAAATTTTCTCTGTTCTTTAACTTGTACTTCATCTCTAAAGACTGAAGGGTCCTCATCTTTTTTTGGTACATAAAACAGTAAGTAACATCACCATTCCAACCTCTGGCCACATTGATTGTCCTGCTGCTGCTGCTGTCCTGTCTTCAATCAGAGCATGGTACCCTATGGTTTCGTTCAAGGATGGATTGACTTCTCTTTTTCATTCTATCTGTTTAAAGGTCTGTTTGGGGGCCTCTTTGGCTATACAAAGATGTCAGATTTGTGGTTTCATAAAGTAGGTTACAGCTATTCCTGGATTTCTTTTCTAAGCCCACGGCTCTTTAAAAATAGGGTTACAATAGTTTCTGCTGATCTTTAGATTTTTCTTTTCATCACTGACTTATCTTTGAATTTATTTTGCTCCTGTGAGCTTTCTTCTTAAAAAGCTGCTATCTTTTATTTTAGTGAATCTCTTGATTTTTTTTTAGGTGTGTTAACTTGACTCAGTGGTAAGCCTGCAGAAGTAGGCCAGAGTTTTGTTTGTTCTTACTTTGCATCCTTTCGGTTACTGTCGCTTTGTCCTGGGTAGGGTGGATTGTATACTGACTGCATAGAACTTTAACAACCAGTCCAGTACTGCTTTTGTTTTGTTTGAGATAGGATATTGGTATGTAGCCCAAGATAGCCTGAAATTAAAGTTTCATATATTCATTCATTCAATCTTCCTACTCTCCCCCTCTCCCTCTTCCTCTCCCCTTCCACCCCTGCTCTCCTCCTTTCCTTCTTTCTCTCTCCCTCCCTCTTCCCTCTTCTCTCTTTTTTTTAACCACCATGTGGTTGCTGGGATTTGAACTCGGGACCTTCGGAAGAGCAGTCGGTGCTCTTAACCACTGAGCCATCTCTCCAGCTACCCTCTTCTCTTTATTTTGAAAAATTATCTTATTGTAGCCTAGGCTAGCCCAGAACTCATAGTTTAGCCACAGATGGTTTTGAACTTGTAGCAATCCTCCTGCCTCAGCCTTTTGAATGCTAAGATTACAGCTGTGAACCATCATGCTTGACTTTCTTCAGCAGTGCCTAAGGATGAGATTGGCTAGCATGGTCTTAAACCAGTATAGAAACATTGACTTTTATAAGTAGAAGATGCCTTTAGAATAAACCACTGTAACTCCAGTCAGTCTCAGTTTATAGGTGAGGATCTGGTATGTGTTTAATGTGACTAAAATGCAGACCTTCACTGACAAGTCATGTTATGCTCTTTGGCTATGTGGCGATAGCAACAAGCCAGATAGCTGGATCTAACGTTACAAAGTCTAGGCATCAGTGTAGGGATTGTGACTCACTCTCCAAAGCTCACTCACTGTAATACACCATACCACCTAAATCCCTCTGTTCAACTTAGGTTGAATGTGACTCTGAGTCCATGTCCCCAGAGAAAATTAGCTATCCATTTTAGATGTCAGTTATTTATGAACAGAAGAAATTAGCACAGATAGCACACAAGGATTATCTCAACTCATGGTGATTTGGGGAGGGGAGGATGGAGGATGCTTGTTTTCATGCAGTGTGCTATGGCTCCCAATGCTTTGCTCCTTTTTGCTTGTTTTAGAAGCATGTGTGTCGGTGGAGTGTGCGTTACTTTTCTCCATCATCTCATTATTTACTACCACACTTTTCACTGTCCATGGTAGGCTAGAAACCTTAAAAGTACTCACAGAAAGAAAATTATAGCATGTTCCAAGTAATGGTGAGTGCTTAGTGTGCTTGCACTTTGGGAATTAAGCACTTCACTTCTTGCCTGTTCCCAATCATTACAGTCTTAATGCATAAGGTTATTACTTATGGCTGGCATAAAGAGCCTCATTTTCATAAAAGGCAGCTCAAATGAGGTTGTGTTGGCACACTACACCCTAAGTGATGTTATTGTGTGTACCTCCAACCCCCAGCCCATTTGTGTGTGTGTGTGTGTGTTCCTGACAATTGAACTTAGGACTTGCACTTGCTCAGAAAGCACTCTACCACATAGGTATATTCCAGGCCCTCTTTTTTATTTTATTTTATTTTATTTTATTTTATTTTATTTTATTTTATTTTTTGTTTGGAGACAGCTTTTCAGGACATTGTCCAGGCTGGCCTTGGACTTGGAATCCTCCTGCTATAGCCATCTAAGTAGCCACGATTACAAAGTGCCACCAACCTAGTTCACTGTATGCTTCCTTTCAAAGAATTACTTATTTTCTTTCTCTCTTTATAAACATTCAGAATCCATTATGATTTTATAACTCCACTGTTAGGTGGAGCTAGTATATATGAATGGTATATTTTATCAGCTACCAAAAATCAGTGAGGCTCAGGTTTATAATCAGAAAGACTTTGGCTAGAGAGATGGCTCAGTTGTTAAAGTCTAGACTCAAACCAGAAAGACTTCAGTGAAAAAAAAATTACAGATTATTAGATGTATTTACTGATGAAAAAGTTTATAATCAGAAATACTTTACTGAGAAAAATCATAAATGATTAGGTTTAGTTACTGATGAAAGTGTAACTGCTTTGCCTAGAGTTGCATGTTGCAGCATGAATTGCTTAAAAGACAGAATCCAAAGTCTAGCTCTCCAGCTCTTTTCTGGTGTTCCTTCCATAATTGCTATTTTAATTTGGACATACCAAGGCCACCTTATCTATTAGCACAATGAAACTGTCCCAACTTGCTAATTAGACACAACACTGTATTTTTGTTTGCTTTTTAAATGCCCAGTGTGCCCAAGCATTTGATTAGAGAAGAAACGCCAGCTGTATCTACTTAGTAACCTTGTAACTCCACTCCATATAGCTTAGTGATCCTGTTACAGATTTTGTATGTAGACACATATACTGTTGGCCCTAAGTACTATTAGTTTTCTGGATTCCCCATTTTCATAGTCTAGAAACATTCAGGGTCAGAGATGAGTAAGGGGAAATAAATTCTGTCTTTCACATTACCTCCCAACTAGCCCTTTCAAAGTTTTCAAAAGAAAAATTGAAATTACTCTACTCCGAACTGAGAAGACAGAGTTTATTTGTTGGGCATATTGTTGGGCATCTCTTACCTGGTTCCCACATCTGAAGTTGGGGAGAGCTAGGCATATAGATCTCTTCCTGGGCCCAGCGCAAGCATTCATAACAGGAAGTTGTGAGTATTTCCAGTTCTGCCAAGTTGAATGTATGTTGGACAGAAGAGCTTAGTCAGTAAGCAGCCTCAATCCCAATCCAAAGGTCCAAAGTGTGAAGTGTATCCAGATTTACTTGTTGAGGGCTTGTCTGATTCTATAAGTAGGAAATTTCATACTTGACTTTATGTAATATCTTGGAGTCAAAAAATAAGCACATTGAAAACATTGTATAAAGTTGTCTTCCATGATATGGATATATGAAATGTAAATGAATTTTGTATTTGAATTTGAATCCAAATCCCAGGAGATTATTATTACACACAGCTCGCTTGCTCTCTCTCTCTCTCCGTATGTATGTGTGTGTGTGTGCTCTCTCTCTCTCTCTCTCTCTCTCTCATGTACTTACTTATTTCATAATCGAATTTCTAAAATGTTAGACACTCCTTGGTCACAAGCATTTCAGTTCAGGGACACTCCACTTGTAGCAAGGAAACTGATGAGCTGTTCCGTGACAAGAGAGCCCTGTATATTGTGGTAAGGAATGGGATGGGAAGGAGTTGTCTACTTATAGGGTCTGATAAATCCCCTTGCGGCATGAAATTTTACAACAAAACAGTGAAAACCTGAAAGAACTAGTGCCATCAAGAGCCAGGGTAGAAGACTGAAGGTACCGAGCTTAGAAAACAGGTGAAATGGCCCTCTGCTGACAAAGGTTAGGGCTGTTATTGCAACTGAAAGATTAAGATGAGAGAGACATGAAATTGGCATCCTGATATAGTTTCTGATGGAGGTTGGTGCCTTAGTGGCTGGACCACTATAGTAGTCAAGAGCAGAATTTTTGCACAGCAACATCCACAACCTTTCAAACCTGTGTTCCAGCAACCTCCAATGCTTTTCTGGCTGAAGAGTGCCTCATTCATGTAACCAGGTCACAAAGAAGTAGTGACTTTATGTTTCCTGGTTGTCATCGATCCACCAGTTCCACAAAGCCCTGTTTCTACCAACCTCTTCTTTAAACTCATTTTGAAGGGAGCTGAATGTGGGGGCTAGATAGAAAATCAGCTAATAAGCAGTCCTTACTCTGCATTTAGAATCTTTCCCTTCCCTCATCATGACCCCCAGTCAGCTTTTCCCCTTTTGGGTGCCTTTGGTAAAAAGCATGTTTTCTTCAAAGCCATAGGTGTTCTTGTCTTTGTCCCAGAACTTCCAGTTTCTTTCGTTTCAGACTTAAAGGCATGCCCGTATTTGAGGTCCCCACAACATAATCTCAACAAGCCTGGATTCTGGCCCCTAACCAAAGCCTGAGACCAAATGTGTTTTAGAATTCATCATTTTGAAGTTTTAGAATGGAAATATGGCACTCTACATAGCACTCTGTAATCAAGGCATTTTTCTATAGCCTAGACTATGAATATTCATATTAAGTGGGTTAAACAAAGAACATAAATAGTCTCATATCAATTCCATGATCCCTCTGAATGAATTTGTCACAAACTTAGAAGGGGTTTAGTTTTCCAACTAGGGATTTTAGAATTATGAGCCTGTACTCTTGAGCATACATATTAAAAACACACTACTTAGAATTTCTCAGTTACCTCTTAAACTATCATAAGTAGACAATTAAAGTAAAATCCTAGCTTCTTGCTTGTCTGCCCATTAATGTGGCTTCTGTCTCGCCTCCCTGTCCATGGAGGATATCACAAGTGAAATTGATGGTATGGAAGGGCAGATACTGGTACAGCACAGGATCTCTATCCCAGAACAGCTATACCATCTGTGATAAACAGATGGAGATGCCATGGGAAGGCAGCAGGAACCCACAGCAGCTTCTGTTCAGAGAAATAAGGCACTCTTAAGAATTTCCTATGATTTGACCATGAACTGCGGCGTCACAGATACCTGATGCACAGCCTGTGCTCACTGAGGCCATTCGCAAGCAAGCCTGAAAAAAATGAAATATTCTTTTTAAGACAAAACTTGAAGCTAACCTTAGGACATGAAGTGCTACACATACTGGACACAAAGCTTCCAGCACACATTGATGGGGTTGGCTCTCATAACCCTTTTAAACAGTTTCTTCCCCAACACAGAATGTTAGAACCAAAATGATGATGAATTCATGTGCTATGTCTATAAATCTGTGGTTTGATACAACAAAAAGGAAAATAAAATGCAAGCAAAAAAATGGGTTTGATGTGTTCAAGGAAACCTTTTCTTTGTTGTGTGTTTTGTTTGGGGTTCTTTGGGTACCTTATAGCATAGGCTGGCCTGGAACTTACCATCCCCAGCCTCAACCTCCTGAGTGCTGGAATTATTATAGGTCTGCACTAAGTCTTTTCTTTAAATTTTGTTTGTTTGTTTTCTTTCTCTTACCATGAAAATGTGTTAATATTCTATCTGTGAACATCTTAAGTAGATGATGTTGTCAATGGTCTTAAAATTCTTTGAACGGTACTTTTGAAAGCTTTCATTTATTTTCTTTCTTCACTGCTGTCTATATTCTAGAAAATGAAGAAGTCAAGGAGACGACCTTACGAGAGCTTAAAATGCTTCGCACTCTCAAGCAGGAAAACATTGTGGAGCTGAAGGAAGCTTTTCGTCGGAGAGGAAAATTATACCTGGTGTTTGAATATGTTGAGAAGGTAAGTCCTGAATGAATAGCCAGCATGCAGCCTCACCTGTTTTTTTCTGTTGTTTCTGACCTGAGTGAAGAGTGTAGTATTACTTAGTATGCCCTATCGGTGTACCCATAATCTGAGGGTATTAAATATGAAATTATCTTCCGTAGTCATTAGATGTCCTGAAATAGATTTAGGGATTTGATACAAGTTCGATGCATTCAGATGCTCTTGTTAAACAACTTCTGAAGTCTTAGACTCTATAAACAACAAGTGGTTTTCCGATTAGATTTACTTCAATTAAACATGAACAATGTCTCTGTGGGAGAAATAGGTGAATGGGCAGTATGATAAAGGACGGCAGGGTACACATCTGTCCTGGCAAGCAGGAGCTAGATCCTTCAGTCAGACCTAGGATGCTGAATGAAGAAAGCAGACGCAGTCTTTTAAGAACGGCCAGCATTCTAGCTTTCGTCGGGGAATTGTAAGGCAAGGCCTGAAGCGGCTGTTAAGAATACTAGAAAGCACTTTTAAAAGGATAACTCATTAATGAACATTTTAATATTGTGACCTAGGGGCAAAAGGTTAACTGCCTCAGAATTCCTTAAAGCACAGCTGACTGTGAGCAGCTGATTTTAGCTGCTTACATTAGGAGAGACTGCAATCAGAGGAGCCTGTTGAAGGGTTTGTTGCTATGTGAATAGGGGACTTCTGAAGTGTGCGTGCACAGCACAGATTAAGCCGGAGAGGCTTCTGTTTGCTGTGCATCAGTCCCCTGGTGAGTCTTAGGACATACGGGGCAAGAAAGCAATGGTTTGAAGAACGCTGGCTGGTCATGTGACTTTGATTTCATTCACCATTTACCCAGTATCTTTTAAATGAACAGCACAAAATAATGCCTACTAACACAATTTAAAATATATAGGACTCTTATTTTATTTCTAATATTTCTTTATTAAAAATAATTTTATATAACATGTTCTGATCGTGAGCTTTTTCTCCCTCAACCCCTCCCAGCTCCTCCCCTCCTCCTCATCCACCCAACTCCATGCCCTCTTTCCCTCTCTTTAAGAAACAAACGGGCGAGCACTAACAAGAACAACAGAAGTTTAAAAAGAAGGAATGTACACATATACACACATACACAAACCCAAGACCCATAAAAATATAAAATTAGAAACCATAATTTACAACCAAAAGACCAGTAAGAAAAAAAAAATGGCTAAACAAAGCAATACTGAGTAAAAAGTCTACAAAAATACCATTGAGTTCATTGGTGTTGGCAATCTACTGCTGGGCCTGGGGCCTACCCTTAAATGTGGTTAATATACCCAAAAAAGGCTCTGTCATTGTAAACCAGTTATTATATGCTACTTCTCTAAAATCTGTTTCTCTGTGTTTGTTTTGGTATTTCCCTATCAAAATAAAACCTTAAAAAATGGTTGTTTAAGAAAAATATTGCTGTACTAAGGTTACGGAAAGAAATCAGATTATGTTTATTTTCTAGTTAGCACAAATATGTGTGCAGTTTTCAGCTCTCCCTGGCGATGAAATTTGTCACATCTAGTATTTCACTTTGTCTTTTTTATTTCTGTTGTGTTCGTGGTGGTGGTTTGTAATAAATAACACTTTAGTATATCAACTAGAGATATCTCCTCTGTATATTCATGTTCTCTGGGAGAAGCAATTTGACATGCCTGAGTTCTCTCTGCTCACAAAGGGCGATGCTGCAGCCAGTATTATAATTTTCTGACACCGAGGCCTGGGCTGCTTTCTCTGCCCCTGTGATTCTTGAATGGAAGTTAACCATCACACATGCCCACCAGTGGCAGTGCCTGGCAATCTACAGTGAGTCCCAGGAGTATAAGGAGAAAGATGCTCAAACAAAATTGGGAGTTGTTAACTGAGACCCACAATGGCAGTGCCTTAAACAAAATAGGAATTTCTATCTTCTTCACAAACATAGACAACAGGAGCTAGCACAGGACTGAAAGGCAACTCTCTGCTCCTTTGTCTGTAGTGTCAACCCAAGCTGTCACATCCAGTTAGCTAGTATATAGTGACATGGTCACACTTGGCTGCAAGACAGAAAGGAAATGTACCCGTCATTCTGAGTATTTAAATCTGTGGTTGAAAATTGTATTCCCTATAGAATAATGAAAGGTGGCTGGAGGGTAATAGTCTCTCTGCCACTTAGGAACCTTGAGTAGAACATGAGCTGAGAGCATCATCTTTTCTGGACCATTCAGCTCTCTGTGCTCCCTTGTTCTTGGCATCTCCTGCATATCTGTTCATTGAAAAAGTGCAATTAGCATAGCGATTTTTTAAAGCTGAAAACATTCTTTCAACATTTTATTTTAACTGAAACCATAAATATACATCGAATCCTCTCTAGAGATTGGTTGAGGTGTTTTGCATATTGATCTTCTGATTAACGCTCTTATTGGCCTTTGTTGCATATGACATGCCCATAAATGCATCTTTAAATTGGAGCAAAGGCTCCAAAACCTGGAGAGCAGTCTCCATGCAAAACCTGTCAGTATTTATGCTTATCAGTGCCAGCACCTGTTCCTTACCAGTGCTGTATGTATGCCTCTCACCGTTGACATGCATTTTATGCCTCTCTTTTGTTGTGTATTTCCAAACTATTAAACACGATTTACATGTGCACAGCAACTCTCTTTTTAAAGAAACCTTATTTCAGTGGTTGATAATGATACTTAATTATATTGATTGTTGGGAGCCTTCACAACTTCTATGGTGGGTTTTATCTAGTAGTGTTTCTCATATTAGACAAAGTTGAGCAGCGTAAAAAAATACTTGTTTGGAGCTAGAGTTGTAGCTCAGTGGTAGAATGCTTCCCTAGCGATGCAAAACTAAAACAACAAATAACAGCAAGCCCAATAAGGTTAACATAAATGGATTGCGCCTCAGTTCTTTAATAATGAAAATGAAACAGCACAGAATGGCTAGGACAGCCTGCTTCTCTGCACCCAGTGAGGACAGCAGCCATGGTTCAGATGGCATATGTGCAATAGAAGGACTCTGTATATTCTTCAGTTAACTTGTAGATTTCTTTAAAAACAAACAAACAAACAAGCAAGCAAAAAAACATGTATCCTAGTTTCATTCATGTTGCTGTGACAACATATCCTCACAAAAAGCAACTTAGAGGACAAAGGGGTTTATTTTCCCTTGCAAGTGTAGGTTATACTCTGTCAGTGCAGGGAAATCACGGAGCAAAGAGCTTGAAGCAAACTAGTCTTACCATATCCACACTCAGGAGCAGAGAGAAATGAACGCATGCATAGCAAGTGCTCAGCTAGCTCTCTGCCCTTTTTGTACCATTTAGAGCCCCAAACCCAGGACTAAGGCCACACATTCAAGCTAGGTCTTTTTTCCACATCAATGAAAGCAATCATGACAATCCCCCACAGACCTGCTCACAGGCCAACCAGGTCTAGGCAATCCTTCATTGAAACTCCTTTCCCTTTATTATGTCAACTTGACAATTAAAACTTAACTATTACAACATGTACAACAAAATTTCATAAACATAATTCTTTCTGCCATTTCATCAAATGCATCTTTAACTGCTGTTTTGTTCTCTCTCTCTCTCTCTTTTTAATGGAATTTCAAGGGTCAGTAGGCTTAAAGATTCCATTACCTTGATTCATGTTAATGTTCCAGCAATTTGGCCATTGTTGCTGTGCACCATTGGTGTAAATGGCAGTAGTGAAAAAGGCAAAAAGCTGAGCATTTGCTTCGGGTGGTGTGACTTCTTGAGGCTGTGAGCAGCATCTGAGCCTCTGTTTATCCCCAGGTTATACTTAAGATCCGTCTCTTTGTGGGCACCTTCAAACAAGCTAAGGCTGTACTGTGAGCCTTATTGATTGGGCTTTGCAAAAAAGATGGAGAATCTTTGGTTAACTTGGTAATGCAATGGAGACCGAGTAAGGGACTAACCTAGCATTTCTTTTAAATATATATTTATTTTTATATATGTGAGTGATCTGTCTTCATGCTCGCCAGAAGACAGAATTGGATCCCATTGCAGATGATTGTGAGCCACATGTAGGTGTTGGGTATTGAACTCAGGACCTCTGGAAGAGCAGCTGGTAACTGCTGAGCCAACTCTCCATCCTCTTAACTTAGTTAGCATTTCTGTTAAGTTTATAGCTGGGTCTCACTATGTAATGTCTTCTAAGTTCTGGAATGACAGACATGCATCATGGTACCTGACAAGAGAAAATTTTGCATGAACTTTGTACAAAAATGGTCTCTGACTCCAGATGGACTGTTTTGAATTGTTTAGGGTTTGTGTATTTCTTTAACAATATTTTCTTTAATTTGTGTGTGTGTGTGTGTGTGTGTGTGTGTCTGCTGCTCCAGTGCACATATGGCAGTCAAAGGACAAATTTGTTGAGTTAGTTATCACCTTCCACCTTTACATGAGTTTCAGGATCACACTCCTGTTGGGAGGTTTATGTCATTAAGCAGCAAGTGTCTTTACCCGCTGAGCTATCTCACTGGCCCTCAATATTTTCTAGCCTGTTTTAATTTTTATAGAAAATGTAAAAATTAACCGTAGAGAGATCCCCCTTCTTCCCCCCTCCTCTTCCTTTCCTTCCTTTCCCCCTCCCTCTCCACCCTCTCAGTAAGGCAGCAGTAAGGAGTAGTAACAATATAATTTCTCATAAAGTAAAATTTTTGTTTAATGCACTATCCTGATCTACCATAAGCTAAGTTATAGATTAAATTCAGACCATAGAAACAATGCATGTTGTATATCAGCTGAATCCTTATCTAAGGTGCTAATGATTAGTAGTTCATAAGTGATGGTCTTGCCTACTCTTAAAGATGAATGGCTTTGCATTTGCTTTTAGAATATGCTTGAATTGCTGGAAGAAATGCCAAATGGAGTTCCACCTGAAAAAGTCAAGAGCTATATCTACCAACTAATCAAAGCTATCCACTGGTGCCACAAGAACGACATCGTCCACAGAGGTGAGTATAGACTTTTGAAATGGAAAAAAAAACTAAATCAGTTGGCTAAAATTAAAGATCTACTGTTTTAAGAATATCTCTATCTAAGTTAATCATATTTTGAAAGTAAATAGATATAAAAAGCCCTTTGCTCTTCAGGTCTCCTATAACCAACAAAGGGTACCATATTTGGCTATTGTGTTGATATCTCTATTAGTATGACCAAGTATTCTATAAACTGTAGCAATAACTAATGAGTTAGCAGATACAAATTTTGAAGCTTATTCTGGATGGAATTGAGTGGCAAAAGGACAATTTCCATAACCTTTGGATCTTATGAATAGACTAGGGAATGTGAACCACCTCAAAACCAGGCTTTGTAATGGCCTTAAAGTCTAGTATATATCTATCTCCACTTCCTGAGTTTTGCTCCCTGTTGGCAAAAAGTAGCCCTTTCCTGTAGTTTGAAGGGATAATCAGCCTTTTATGGGCCATGACTATACTTCTCTAAACTATATTACTTTTTCTTGAGTATCACGAAGTCAATGGTTTCAGCAATAAGGAAAATTATTTGCTCTGTGTTATTTTGACTCTGATATTTGCTTTCTAATAATCTTACACTGTGAAGTTTTACAGCAATGGGGCACAATTTGATACAATAATAAAGCTAAAATTTTTATCAGAAAATATTGATAATATTTTTGTCTAAAAGAAGTAGATATGTCAATATTATCTTTGTACTATGCTGTTGTACAGCTAATGCTGTTGATTGTTATTATTATTATTACTACTATTATTATTATTATACTAGATTCATCTGTACAAATGTGCAAGGATAATCACCTTTAAACTAGTCTTACTTTTCAGAATAGCTGAAAGGTATTATGAAGATTTTGAACACTTACTATTTGACTTTCATAGTTACCATGTTATCAAGATTGAAAATGTCATAAATAAATCCCCAGGTTAACTAGCTATCTAGTGGCTTAGGTGCTAGCTCTAAAAATAGCCCATGTTACACTTTAGCATGTTAATGAGGAGTTGTGTTGGGTGTGTTTCCATTATGAGGCTGTGTTTTGTTTAAATGTATAGCTGATTAATGTTGGGAAAATAGGATTCTAGTCTGGGGCTGCAAATGGTAGAGTCCTTGACTAGCATGTGTAAGACCTTTGATTCAGTCTACCTGATTAGAAAACATAATTCTGTGACTTCGAGATCTGTAGATTCCACTGTGCTCTCTTCACTTTCCCCTCCACCATAGAATAGAGAGACTAAGTACGGAACTCAGAAAATAAAGTTGGAGTTGTTCTCTGGGCATTTGGGAGCTAGAGGCCGGAGGATTGGGAATTCAGGGCCACCTTTGACGACATAAGAGTTGAAGGCAGTTTCACATACATGAGACCCTAGCTCAACAAATACAATTAAAAGGTTCCTCTCAGTGGAATAGCTCAACTTTATTTTTTGCAAATTTCTGCTCCTCAGTTCCTATCACATCTTTCCATGATCTACTGGAAAATAATGGAAATCTTAACTTGATTCATTAGCATAACTTCAGCATTAAATGTTGTTTTAGTTGTAAACTACATGGAAAAGCTAAGTAGGTATGTGAATATAGGAATTATACAGAGCAACTTTTACTTTCCTGTTAAAAAATAAAATATTTATATTATTCTGTTCAACTACTGATGTGTGTATTTTCAAAGATAGCATGTAGATATAAAAATTTGAGGTTTAGTCTCCAAAATTTTGCATTATTAATGTTTTATGTAGCAAAAGTAATTCCTTGAAATATATTGATCTAAATTTAATCATTTAAAAATTCCTTACCGAGTGTCCTCTATGTGTTGTAGGTTCTAGCCTTAGCAGAGGAAGGGAAAGAGCAGGATTTGGGGGGGGGCCTTAGGGCTCTTCTTGGTAAGAAGTTAATTGAAAGTTTTATGTAGCAGCCTAGCATGTCTTGCTCTTCTGTACACTGCACAGTTTTCTAGGCAGCCTACTCAGATGAGTTTACCCAGAAACCATTGCAGTGCTACAAGTGTCAATCAGCAGACCACAGAACATTCTTACTTACTATTTTTTAATCTTGGTATTCTAGATATAAAGCCTGAAAATCTCTTAATCAGCCACAATGATGTCCTGAAACTATGTGACTTTGGTGAGTTAAAAAGAAATTGAGAGTATTAATTTAATAAAACCATTAATGGGTATCTTTTAAAGGTATATTAAAACCAATCTTGTTTTGATTTAAATTAGCAGAAAAGCATTCAGTTGGGTCATATGCTGCCAGGTGGTGGCTGGGGATGGCTTTGCTTCCTCTTTGTTGTATGGTGTATTATCTACAATTTTAACAAATTATTCAGGTACTTGTCTAACAGAAAAGAGTTTGAAGCAAATAATTGCTTGCCGTATAAGAGTAATGTACCAAATTACCTCAGAATTGGAGCTTCCTGGGTTTAGTAGGATAAAATATTTTAAATATTGACAGAAAATGTTCTACATTTAGTCATAACTACTAGATCTATGCTCGTATATATTCACAGTTATGTATGGTATGCATACAGTAGTTACATCTATAAGGTCAAAGCCATTTTTAAAGTACTTCTATTCTTCCATTTGTTTCTGTTAAATAATAAATGAAAATGGTAATTTGTGTATAATGCTCTTATTTCTTGAATATATAGAAAAACTTATAAAATTATACTCCTAGTGAAAACCTGTATTGTTTCTCATGTAGGTAATTCTATTTTAAATACTGTTAAATATTTTAAATAGTTTAGAAAAGTTCTGAAATCTTGAGTTAGAGTGTTTAGGTCATGGCTTGTCAAAATAGGTCAGAAAGGAGCATTTATGAAATGAAGCAGATAACTAGAAAACTATAATCAAATTTTGAGTTATCTTTAGTACTTAACAGTTGATTTAATTATTTAAATTATTTTATTTTAAAATAGGAGCTCGTGTATCCCAGATTGGCCTCTAAGTCACTATGTAGCTAAGGATGTCTTGAAACTTCTGATCCTCCTGCCTCCACTTCTTGAGTGTTGGGGTTATGATCATGTGCTACCACACCCCGTTTATATAATGTTAGAGGTAGAACCTACAGCTACCTGTGTACTAGGCAGAGACCACCAACTGGGTGTATTCCCAGGCATCAATATGACAACTCTTTAGAATATTATTGGAAACTGGAGAGAGATGGCTCGGTGCTTAAAAGTACTTGTTGCTCTTGAAAAAGACCTGGGTTCAGTTCCCAGTACCCACACAACAGCTCAGAACTGCCTGTAACTCCATTTCCAGGGGATCTGACTTCTGTTTTTTGGCCCCCACTAGTTTCCAGGAATCTTTTCTACTTATGAATTCCTCTCTGTAATTGTGATATGTCCCAATGTTTCAGTAGACTCTGTGTCCCTAGAACTCTATTTACTATGCCTCCATGATTCTCTGTTAAGATCCAAGGTGACTAAAGAGTATAAAACAGATAAAATACAAAGGAAATGCCTGCAAAATGATTAATATTAAGAGGAAAAGAGTACTGTTTCTCCAGAACTCTTTCTTTCTTTGGTCAGGAAGTTCCTCCTGGCAGCACTACATGTGGTGTTCTGTGTCCTGTGGGTCCTATCAAGGACTTCCTAATTAATTGCCTTCCCTGGCAGAGAGGCAAACTCCTTTGTCTGACTTGAAGAGCCCTATTCAGAAGTTATTCAACAAATGCTTCAATAAGAAGACTTGATTAACTGAAGTTAGGGGCTTTGTCTTTTTGCTGTTGTTTTTTTAAATTGTTTCACTTTAAGAAACACAAATTTGGGCTGGAGAGATGGCTCAGCCATTAAAGACTCGGCTCACAACCAAAGAAGACAAAAAACGCTAATTTCTCTTCTCACAGGAACCTTCATTTTTACTCCAGTTTTAATGTTTTAGTTCTATATAACCCTGATGGTGAACCTCTATGACAGTTGATGAGTTAGATGGGTAATTAATTTATCTTACTGTTTCATTTTGTAGTCCTAAACCTTTGGAAAGAGTGAGAGACAAAAATAATGCTAGTGTCTGTAAGATAATTAAGATGCCCCTAAGTTGCTTCTACAACAGTAAGGGCTAAGAATAATTTTCAGCCCACTTGTTTCTATCAGTGCCAACTGTTAATTGTTTACATAATGACTGGAACTGCTCAGCAACAGTAAATACACAAATACAATGTAGGTCTCACTTAGCAGAACGAATGCAGGTGTGACTGACTTCTAGCCTGAGTGGGCACTTAATTTTACTCCTAAAAAGAGCCACTTTGAAAATATGGTCTGAATGCTTCCAAAAACACAGGGTGAATTTGAAAACATGGATGGGTTCATAGCAAATTCATCCTGTGCTTTAACATATGAACACAAGTAACTATTTCAAATAAAGTTGTTCCTAATAAACAGTCCTTTCAATATTAGTCATTATGTTCTTTTGGTATCTTTTTAAATATAGCTATAAGTAAAATATTTGGCCAACAGGAACTTGCTATTCTTTCAGGTTTTGCTCGCAATCTCTCAGAGGGCAATAATGCTAATTATACAGAGTATGTGGCTACAAGGTGGTACCGATCCCCAGAACTGCTACTTGGGTGAGTTATCTTTCTCAAATAGAGTGACCTATACACATTTATTGTTTGTATATATATATTCACTTATGGAAAATAAGGACTCTGGTTACTTACATATATTAGTTGCATATCCACTATAAAAGAAAAAAGACACCCAAGAACTTGATGCTATGAAACAAGCTTCATTTCATTTATCATAGTTCTGAGTGGCTATAACTTGAGTTCAGTGGAGTGGCCTTTCTTGGAGTCACTGATGGTAGCTAGTGGGCCAGAAGATTGACTGGGAGTTAATTGATGGAGTGTACTTCAGCTGGTGTCTGATAGATTCCTTTTGTTTTTCTCTTCATGTATGTGTGGTTTTGCAGGGAGTGGGGAGCTGTGTGTATGTGCATATAGAAGCCAGATCATCATTCCTAGACTACAATCCATCAGTTAGGCTAGGTGCCCTGGACAGTCAACCCCGGGGAGTCTGTTCTCTCTGCCTCTCCAGTGCTGGGATTGCAAGTGGGTGCCACCATGCCTGACATTTTTATGTGGATTCTAGGGACTGAAAGAATTTGGGTCCTTAATTTTTGTAAGTCATGCATTGCCACCAATGGATCCATTCTCTTAGCCCCTGGCAGACCGTCATGAATCCATCAGGACTTACCTTTAGTAAGCTAGTCCGTTTCCAAAACTGATAGGAGAATTCTGTGCATCAGGATGTTTAGCCCTAAAACAAAGGTGCTTTCCAAGTTCCTATTCCTATGGCATTTGTCTTATTGACCACAGCATGTCTCATGACCAAAGCATAATTCAAAGTATGGAGAAAAAAATCTTACCTTTTTTTTTTTCTGTTTTGGTTTTTTCGAGACAAGGTTTCTCTTTATAGCCTTGACTGTCCTGGAACTCACTCTGTAGACCAGGCTGGCCTCAAACTCAGAAATCCACCTGCCTCTGCCTCCCAAGTGCTGGGATTAAAGGTGTGCACCACCACTGCCCGGCAAGATCTTACCTCTTGATAAAGAAAAGTATTAAAGATGAATTACAAGGGGACAATTTGACATTCTGGCTTATCTGTTGCTACATTGAATACATACTTAAGTTTCTGTTCAGCCACTTTGCTAGACACCGGGTAAATACTGAACCAATTATCAACTTTCTTCTGAACAATGTAAATCTTGTTGGATGATAAATGGCTATTCCTAGTAAGCCTACATTGCTGATTTTTTTCAGCAACATCTATCTCCACACTCACCCCCTTTGCTTACCTCACCACTTTCAGAGCCCTGTCACTCATCTGTTAATACTAGAAACTCTTGCAATAATGTTCTTTTTTTAATGCAGCCCAACAAGGAGCCTGAAGTCTGCATCTCCATCACATGCTCCCATTAATAACTTTCTACCTATTCTAGGTTTTGCTCATTTCTACCTATCCTAGTATTTTCTCATGTTTTTTCAGTCGTAATTCCTTCCTTGGAACCCAATAACAGAGAAAGAAAACATACTCAAATAAACAAATAAAAGTAGTCATGTTGATAAATAATGAAAAGTACACAAATTGTTGGTTTTGCCACATTTCGCTTATGTAACATGCACATGTATCTGGGAAAGTAGGATACCCTTTATGTAATAGCAATGTAAATTTCTGTAGTTCTTATACCCTAAGGACTACAGGTATTACCCATTGAGAGTTTATTGGATGTTAAGTATTCATTTTCTAATGTTTGCCAGCCACCATCTGATGTAATTCTTGATTTATTGATAATCTAGAGTCAATAAGAATTATTGATGTTTTAAAAATCTTTATTCTCTTAAATCAAAAATTTGCTTTATCCTGCAAAGTAAATTATGATTAGTCACTATCATTTAAATGGATCAAGTTTTAGATTTCTGCATTCATTTGTGTGCGTGTGTGTGTGTGTGTGTGTGCACCCACATACATGAGTGCATATGGAGAGGTCAGAAGTTGATACTGTGTTTCTTCCTCTATTGTTCTCCTTATTTCTTTGAGGTGGGGTCTTTTGCTGAAGCTGGAGCTCATTTGGTTGGCTAGACTGACTGGCCAGTGAGTCCTCCAGGATCCTTTTGTCCCTGCTTCCCAGTGCTGGCATTAGAAGTACCCACTGCAAGACCCAAATTTGTATGTGGGTGCTGGGGGGCCCAACTCATGTTCTCATGCTTACGTAGCAAACACTTTACTCACTGAACCATCTCCCCAGCTTCTTGTTCTAATTTCTGATCTTGGTCTTAGGGTTGTTATTCTTTATTTTTCATCTGCATGTCTCCTGAGTACCTTTGTAGATTCATTGCACTGTATTATATTTCTCTGAGGGATTTGAAATTTGAATTTACTGGACACTGTTTGCCAATGAAGAAATGAGTAGCGAGTAAATCATTCTTAGAACTGTAACCAAGAGCCCAAGTATGGTAGAAGGACTCTTTAAAATGTGTTTTTGTTTTTGTTTTGTTTGCTTTTGAGATGGTTTTACTATGTAGAAGCCCTGGCTGTCCTAGAACTCACTTTGTAGACCAGGCTGGCCTCTAACTCACAGAGATTGCATGTTTCTGACTCTCAAGTGTTGGGATTAAAGGTATATGCCACCCCCCAACCCCTGGCTAAAATATGTTTTTTTTTCCTATAAGATAGTCCCATGGAGGATATTGTGAGAGTAGCTTTATTATGAATCTTTAGAGAACATTTATTCTCTAATGGTTCCCATTAGAAAACTGAGGTTTTGAAAAACTGAGGTTATGTTTAGATATGTGTGACAGTTGCCCAAAATAGAACTCAGCACAGCCAACTTGAGCTAATTGTCATGGTCTACTTTAAGTACCATATTATGTGTGTAAAAAGTTTACTGAAATTGATTGATATTTGGTTTTATATTAAAAGTCTACATGTTTATACGTTCCAAGGACTTTGCCCTTGATATTCAAAAATAGTTTCAGCTGCATAAAATATTCAAATTAGATGATAGGATTAAAATAGCTTGTCATGAATGTGTGAGGTTTTTCCATAGGTTTCTCAATCCAGTACCATAGGACAAAGTTTTCTTTATCTCAAATATTTTTGAAATTAGTATGCTTCATTGCTCAGAAAGCTACCAAAGATGTCTAAACGAGCTTTCACTGTGGTTTTAGATTTTTTTTTTGTGAGAAGGAAATGAGATAAATGAAATACTGATTTATTGTTGCAGTAACTTATTAACCTAAATATATTCTGTATGCTAGCAGTGCTTAGTTTAAAATTTTTATTATCATAATGGCATTCTAGAATTTCATTTGAGATTATTTTTATATGTTTTATTTCAGATTTATTTTAAGGCTTAGATTATTTATTTTTGAAACTGTATATATAGTTTTTGTTTAAAAACTGTCATAAATAATTTTATTCTAGGCTTTAGGTACTGAGCTATAAGGCTCTTTGGGGAGCCTTAGATTTTTCATTTATGGCCTCCATTTGTAGCAAATTCTTTGTAGCAGACTCTCTAAAACTCTCTACTGATTCAGGTCCTGGAAGAGAACTACAAGGTCCTAAATATATTAAAACATGGTTTGAGAGCAATAGCTATCAGAATGCCTCATATAATGTACAGTTATAATTAACTCCACTGTTGGAAATTATGATACTAAACAACCAGAAGTTAAGTAACGTTCAGTATTTGTTCAACGTACACAAAGCAATGGCACGTTCTACCAGACTAAAGCTCAAAACTGGATATAAATTTTGACACTTAGCAAGCTAAAAGGATAATTATTTGAAAATACACTTCCTGGGAACATTCCATTCCATAAGTGAGGTGCTCTTATCCAATATGTATACTACATTAGGGTTTATTAAAACCATTCATGTTCTAGATATACACTGATTTCTTTATGAGTGTGGGTTATGGACTTGTGAGTTGAATGTTTGCTTAGATGGCTCTAATTCTTTATTTGCAGTCTTATTTTTTCTTTAAGTGCATTCATCCTTTACATCATGAATTGCTCCAAAATAAGCTAGTAATTGTTAAACCCTTTTGTGTCTTTAGTTGCTAAGACCATTTCTTCTTTTGCTTTTCAGAGCCCCCTATGGAAAGTCAGTGGACATGTGGTCAGTGGGCTGTATTCTTGGAGAGCTTAGTGATGGCCAGCCCTTATTTCCTGGAGAAAGTGAAATTGACCAACTCTTTACTATTCAGAAGGTGCTAGGACCACTTCCATCTGAGCAAATGAAGCTCTTCTACAGTAACCCTCGTTTCCATGGGCTCCGGGTAAGAGGCTTTGCTAAAATCCCAAATGGAATCAATCTAGCAGCATTTCACTTGCTGTTCATTGCACAATGGAATCCTAAGCTATGCATTGCACATTCCTCCCTTCCCATCACAGCGGTTTTAATCCTCACTATACTGACTATTATACAGTATTTGTGAAATTAAAAAAAAAATAGTCACAATTCTCAAGTAGGAGTTGCTAATGTCTTCTTTTCTAATATGTAAAGTTTGAGTTTTCAAAATCATTTTATCATGTACATCATTATATTCCAAACTTTCATTTTACACTCTTTATTCAAACTATTAAGCATCTCCAAAGTATAGAAATGTGCGAGTAGCTGCTGTTTACTTAGGAAACTTGGTTTGTGCTGGCTTGAAGGCAGCCATGAATTCTTGTATTCTGCAGCTTTGGAGAGGCTGTTGCACAGATATTTCTTGTGCATTGACAGTGAAACATTCAATCTTTGTAGAAGTCAGAAGCCTTGTTACCTTTGAGAATATAATGAAAAACATTTTTGAGGTCATAAACTTTGCTTAAATGAGGAGTGTGTAAGTGCCAGAGGTATGTCATTGGAATGACGACTGATGTATAGAATCCTCCTTATTTCTGTCTACCCACAAAAGCAGTTTTTAAAGTTTTGAGCCAACACATCAATTTGTAGTCATTGTAGAAACTATCAAATAATTTCATCATCCCATCTTTTATTTTCTTTTCCAATGCAAGTATATGATTCTTAAACTATGATCTTATCTTTTAAAATCTATTTTTATTCTTTAAAAATGTCGGATATTCAATATACTGTATTTCAATCATGTCCAACCACCATTACCTCTCTCCAACTCCCTCTAGGGTCCCCTCACCTCACCTTCCTCTAAGCTTTCTGTCCTCCATTATTTTTATCCCTGTTGTTATTAAAAATCCAGGGTCTAGTAAGTGCTCCCCATGTATGTCTGAGTGACCTACCAGCAGCTATGTCCGCAAATGAAAATGACTTTTCTTTCCTCAGCAACCATAAACTAACATGGTATGAGAAATTCATGGTGTTGTCTTGCCATTTGCAAAGCCCTTTGGTTTTGATCTTTGACTTTCTGGATGTCAGTTAGCTTTTGTTTGAGAGCACTACTGCTTACATGCACATGCGTAACACAGTCCCAGCTCCTGCGGAGCCCAGCCCACTTGAAAGAAATGAACCCACTGAGACACACACAGTTCTTCATACCCCTCTCTCCTTTATGCTCTCACGTCCTCTTCCAAATGTGCCTAAGTTGCTTCAGATTTGTTTTTCCTTTTATCTTTGCTTCTATTAGCCAAAACAAAAAACAAAAAAAACCAAAAAAAAACAAAACCAAACCAAAAAACAACAACAAAAAACAACCATTGATTGGGTTATAAATAGCATGTAATTCAACAAGTTAATTTGACAGTTATGGAACATTTCTCATCCTAGATGCTGAAAATGTGGCAACAAATAGAACTTGCTCTTGGTCTATCAGAAAGACAAATATATTCACAAGTAAAATAAAGATAGTCCTAATTACTGAATTTCTGTTTCACTGAGAATCCTTCCCTACCCCCTGCCATCACCTGTGAGGCCCTGCTTGGCTGGGCCCTTTTGTTACCTGACCTTGTCTCATAGCTGTCTCCATACACCTGCCTTCAGAGTCTCACCACACTTGCTTATTCTTTGACCTCTATAGGCATCCCAAGGTTTTCATACTTTCTGACCTTAGGACTAAGGTTTCTTCTCCTGGGAGCATTCTTACCTTGCATGATCTCTCCTTCTACTGTAATATCAACCCAAAGACAATCTCCTCTCATACAGCTCCTTCTTACCCACCCCAACTTTTTTTTCTATGCTTTTAGTTAGCATATAAAATAATTTTCATTACATTCATACATGCATATCATTGTATCTAACTTTTATTCACAGTCCTCATTGCCCTCATTCCTCCTTCCCTCTCTTGCCAGTCCCTTTGACATCCCCCTAAAAATAGTCAGTCTCTCTCTCTCTCTCTCTCTCTCTCTCTCTCTCTCTCTCACACACACACACACACACACACACACTCACACATCTAGATACTGCATCTGAGATAAAGCATGTGATATGTCCTTTCTTTGTTCACTACTTTGGCTCAACTCATCTCCCGCTCTATCCAGACGGCTTCCTTCTGCCTCAGAGTGAAATCTGCATTGCATGTATGAGAGGAAAGCTTGTACTTTCTTTCTTGAGTGTGGCTTATTTTGTTTCACATGGTTATCTTCAGCTCATCCATTTCTCTCCAGCTGACGTGGTTCCTTTCTCTTGATGACTGAATGAGATTCCATTGTGCTTTTATGTCACCTTCTCTTTATCTGTTCATCTTTGTTAGGCATCCAGGCTGGATCCATATCTTAGCTATTGTGAATACTGCTGCATTAAGTATGGATGTTCAAATAAGTCTGTGGTATGCCATTGTCAATTCCTTTTGGGCATATACATGTTTTTTTTTTTTAAGTTAGGAGTTTGCCTTCTCTCTCTCTCTCTCTCTCTCTCTTTCTTTCTTTGTTTTTTTGTTTGTTTGTTTTTTTGTTTTTTGTTTTTTGGTTTTTTATTTGTTTTTCAAGACAGGGTTTCTCTATATAGCCCTGGCTGTTCTGGAACTTACTCTATAGACCAGGATGGCCTCAAACTCAGAAATCTGCCTGCCTCTGCCTCCCAAGTGATGGGATCAAAGGTGTGCACCACCACTGCCCAGCTGGTCATTTCTTTTTATTTATTTTTTTTATATTTTTAAAAATTATAATGTGATTGCATGGTTTACCCCTTCCCATTCTTCCTTCCAGATCCTCCCATGTAGGTGTCCTTCTGAGCTTTCTCTCTCTCTTCTCACTCTCTCCCCTCCCTCTTTCTCTCTTTGCTTTTCAAGCAGGGTTTCTCTGTGTGTCCTGGAACTCACTCTGTAGAGCAGGCTGGCCTTGAACTCAGAGACCTGCCTGCCTCTGCCTCCCAAGTGCCGAGATTAAAGGTGTACACCACCACTGCTCAGTCAATAAATATTCCATCTATGACCTGCTCACTCTATATACTCTTACTTGTATGTATTATGTTTTCTGGGCTGGCTGTTAGGTGTTAGATAACCAATTATGTGTGCTTAGCTGGAAAAATCTATTTCTCCTACTCTCAGCATTCCTTAGTTACCTATAGTTCCTTGTGTAGGGTTGAGGTGATAAAAGCTTTACATGTCCAATTTAGCATGTCTGTTGGTGTCCTCCTTATTCACCTTATGTTTGGACAGTCATGTTGGTGAGGGTTTGTGTGTGTAGCTTCTGACATTCCTAAGAGACACAATCTCACAGCAAATTCCATGTCCTGGTCCATTTTGTTTATTGCAACTTTTCCTAAAAGTTTTTAGCTTTCAGGATTAACTCTTCAATAAAATGTTCTTCCTGAGGAAAGAAAAGAAGGATATGTAGTACAATAATATAAAACAGTGATTCTTAGCCACCCTATTGCTGTGGCCCTTTAATACAGTTCCTTATGTTGTGGTGACCTCCATTCAGAAATTTACTGTTGTTGCTATTTCATAATTGAAATTGTGTTACTGTTAATGAATCACAATGTTAATATCCGATATGGATACCTGACATATGATCCCTTTAAAAGGGTCACTCAATCCCCAAGGGGGTTGTGAGCCACAGGTTGAGACACTGATATACAAAGTCTTAATTAAAATTGATTGGTGGAGGGTCTTTTATCATGGTATGACAGGTGTCACTCCCTCTCCGCTGATAGGTAATGCTTCAGTAGCATCAAAAGGAACTTCTGCAGCTCCCTTGGGAGAGGTACTTTGTTTTGGAAAGAGTGTGCATTTGGATCACAGGCTTAGATGCAAATAGTACTTCTACTCCTTAATTATGTAGCTTTCCTTGAACCAGTTATTTGAACTTTCTGATCATTTTCCTTATCTCTTTAATGGAAAGATAATAATACTTAAAATGCCTTGCACAGCATCACATCACTGTTTTTCTTTCAAAGTTGAGTTCAAGATCCCCATAGGTTCTTCTGTGGCCACAGAGTCTGGCTGAGTCCTCATACCCAAGCCCTTCGTGCCTCATCCTCTTGAGTGCCGCCTTGCCAGGCTTTAGCTTCTCATTTGTAGATGCACCGTTCATCAATTCCTTTTCAACCAGACAACAAATTTCTCAAGTTTGTTTCTTGCCTTACCCAATATAACGTGGGGATGGTAACACAAATATTTATTAATATCTTGTTTGGTGTTACTACATAATTAGTCCTTCGGTCCCTTTATTCGGCATATTTAAGGATTTCCATACTTTGAAATGTTTCTATGTTAGCCTAAAAGAAATATGCATTGCAAGCAACCAGCACTGAACATTTGGGAGGTGGATGAGTGAATGTGTTCTGCCGGTATCTTACTCAGTGCTTCAGTACACTCAAGAGCCTGTCAAATAGACTGCTAGAAGGATACAACATCAAAATAAGCTTCAACCCCTCTTTACTTAAAAATGAATTTGTTGGTCTAGGTGCCTATATTTGCCCTTGGTTACAACTTCAAGACTTGATAAACAGATCATTAGAAGAGTATATTAAAAAAAACAATAATAGAACAAAGGCCTAAATTTAGTATTTCAAATAGTCTTTCAGGTTCTGGCTCCTTGCTGCCTTTTTCCTTTCTTATGTCTCAATTTCAGGAGTAAGTTACAAATTCTTATGGAAAAGCCAAGACATTTTTATATAATATAATATCATGGCCCTTCTGTTAGTTCTTCAGTCTGGCAGTATTTGTCTGTAAATTATTTCAGAACAACTTTGTGTAAGCATACATGATTCAAGTTATATAGACTCAGACTTTTATTCATTTTACAAGCTTCAGTGTTCTCTATCTAACTTTAGGTATCATTCTTCCCCTGTATGTTTTCCCACTATTTAATACTTAGTCAGTCCTATTAATCGATAACCTAAGATATATAGACACCAAAAGTTATGTGTAAATAGTAATTTAATTTGGATTGACACTAGGGCAATGATTTCTGTCCAGATGTTGTCTTGTGTAACTTTCACAAACATATGTACACATATCCTTCCTCAAATGCTAACATTCATGCTGTGTTGTTCTTACAGTTCCCAGCTGTTAACCATCCTCAGTCATTAGAGAGAAGATACCTTGGAATTTTAAATAGTGTTTTACTTGACCTAATGAAGGTAAGAAAAGTATGCTTGTAAAAAAAAAAAAAAAGAGTCCGTTGGTTTATGGATGCTCCTCTGCAGACTTCTTAGCATGCTTTTATGAATTAAATGTCTTCTTAGTACATGATTAATGGGGAGTATGTCATGTTAAAAGGCATGTAATTTGTTTATAATTGCAACAGGAATCTGGTGTTGTCTCAGACCATCTAGAGAGGAGCATGTAATCCCTAAATTACTTTCCTAAAATGGGCAGAATAATGAATATCTGTTGGTACTCAAGAACTACTCGGGCATAGGTTTTAAAACAAATCTTAAAGTGAATGTTATAAGACAAAAGATTGTACAATTATTTCTATATAACATTGACTCTATATCGTCTATAGAGTTTGAATCAGTGAACCTTTTGGTTTTTGTTGTCTGACTGTGCCTCTTCTCCACAAGGCAGGTTGCTGTTTCTGACTTTTCTTTAGATGTATCAGGATCAACACTAACATCCTGATACATCTGAGTGTTCCTCCTCATGTTAACCTTTCTATCAAAAGATATTCTACTCCAAACTACTAGAAACATCACTTAAATTCTTTTTGTAAAAGATTTAATTGTGTATGTGCACGTGTGTGTGTGTGTTTTCTGCGTATCTGCCTGTACACCATGTCATGCAGTGCTCATGGAAGCCAAAAGAAGGCATCAAGTGTCCTGAAACTGGAGTTACAGACTGTTGTGAGCTATCAATCAAACCCAGATCCTCTGGAAAAGCAGCCAGTGCTTTAACTGCTGAGTTCTCTCTCTAGCCTCAAAATTCTTTATTAAAGATTTTCTTGCTGGGCATGGTGATACATGCTTCTAATGTCAGCATTTGAGAGGCTGAAATGGGAGGACTGCTCTAAGTTTGACAGTAGCTAAAGGTACCACGACTCTGTCTAAAGAACTAAGCAAGGAAACAAAGATTCTCTACCTCGGTAGACAATGGTCCCTTGATGTACAGGCAAGCATTGATTGCTTCAGGGTGGAACGCCAATGGTTGCTTATGGATTAGTTTGCTTTATGCCCATTCGTTAAGCTGTCATATGTACACAGGCTATACTGTTTGTAGAAAGTTTATGACAGATTTAGCACAGTGGCAAGTTACTGAGCTGCGTTCTTAAAACTTTGCTGTGTTTTAGGGTATGTTCACCTGTGTCCCAGGGAACAGTGTACATAGGTGTGAAGGAGGGTCTCTGACATTAGGGAAAGATACTGTGAGATTTCTGAAATCTCACAGTAAAGCCTCAACATTTCCCTAATTTAATTAAATATCAAATACTACGTTGTATGAAACTCTAATGAAGCGCTGATGGTATTAGCACAGATTAAGAACTGCTATTTTTTTTTTTTAATGAACCCTCAACACTCTTTCGGTTTAATTAGACAGAAATTACTAGGTAAATCAGTTGGGTTTTGCCAGTACCTTCTTTCATGTAGTCAATACTTAATCAATCTGGGCCTTACTCATTTAGTAGTTTTAAAAATATAAATAGATACAGACATAAATATAAATAGAGTAAAAAAATGAAATTAAATACAACTTTATATTTCCTGTCTTTTTTGTGTGTTTTTTCCTTAGTTAAAAATGCAATGATGATTAGTGACAAAAGGGGCCATGAATTTGAAGGATGGTTTGGAGGAAGAAAAGGCTTAGAAAGTAAACATTATAATTCCAATTATTTAATATGTTTATTGCCACTGTTCTTTTTTTTTTGGTTTTTCGAGACAGGGTTTCTCTGTATAGCCCTGGCTGTCTTGGAACTCACTTTGTAGACCAGGCTGTCCTCGAACTCAGAGATCCACCTGCCTCTGCCTCCCGAGTGCTGGGTGTTCTTTAATAAGCAAATGTTTTCATTGAAATGCACATTTAGAGGCCTAGAGAGATGGCTCAGTGCACTCACTGGCTGCTCTTCTAGAGGACCCAGGTTCAATTTCCAGCATCCACATGGCAGCTCACAAGCATCTTTAACTCCAGTTCTGGGGGATCAGATGCTCTCTTCTGACCACTGTAGGCACTTGTACACATATAATGTACAGACATATTCATGCACAACACCCATATACACACAAACTATACAGTCAAGAGTATTCAAATCATATCTAAATCTCTCAGTTTTCATAATATAAGCATATTTTTGTTACCTTACCTGGATTGAGACATAGAAACGTAGTTAATAAGTTAGAAGCCTCCTTTGGCTCCTTCCTAGATCTTACCTTCCTGGCCCACTTTGCCTCCTTATGAAACCATCATTTTTATTTCTGTCACTGATTAATCTTACCTGATTATTATTGAATTATACATATATGAATATATATATATATATATATCACCATTCTTTATCTGATTTTGAAGATGAATTTTTAAAATGAAAACCCTCCATTGTCCTTTTAATTAGTCTCTTTGCTGCTCCCTAAATGTATGTTGATAATTGTGTCCACATCTAATACTTAAAGCATTCATCTCATCTTGTACCTCTGTATAACTAAGCTACCATTTCAGTAGAGAGAAAACAGTCACTAGAATTAATGTGTGCCTATGCCTTTAGTCATTTAAAAAATAGCTACAATAGTTCTATTTACTTTACTTTCATTTTTAAAAAAATCTCCCCCCCATGCTAAATTTTAAAAACTGTTAGCTAGGTAAATTTCATACTTTATTCATAAGGACTTCATGCTTTATAGTAATTTTTAAATGGCCATTTGTGTTCATAACCTATAATTTTTTTATTTCAGTAACTTCTACATGGTATCAAATAAGTTAAAACAACCCCCTCTATCCTGAAAGGTCATGAGTGCTTTGAATTTAAAAAAACTTTTTATTGGGGTTTGATTTTACTTTTTAATGAGCATCTTATATTTTTAACCCATTTTAATAGTAACTGTTAGAACTGCTAGCTAAAGACATCATAGTTTTTGTTCTATAATAAGGGAGAAAAAAAGAATTGAGATACATTTGCAATTGTGTCTGAATTAATATGGATATAAATCCAAATGTAATTAGTGGCTGAATTTCAATGATTAGAGTCTTTGGATCAAAATGAATATGTCAGTATATGGTAGGGCCAGAATTGAAATGTTCTATGGTATTAGATTAAAATTGAAGTCTGGCTTATTGGAAACAATTTTGCTCTCACTGCTCAACTAAAGGTATTAATTATGGATAAGACCAAACTGAACTAGAAATGAATTTGTGAATAGTGGAATTCTACCCATCTTCCTTTTTCTGAGAGTAAAAACCAACACCTAAAAGAGTGAATTGCAGAACTTTATTATGTCTTGTTAGGGTATATTGTTTTTTTTTTTTTTTTTGATATTTGATCAACTTATAAGTCAAAATCAAATACCTGTCCAGCTATTAAAGATAAACAATTTTTGGTGAAAATACTTCAGTTGTCAAAATGCTAGTACATTCAACATAAAATATAGCTTTAATGAACAAAGAGCACTTAGAAATAAGTAAGGATAGATGCAAAAGCAGGAAAAGGATTGAAGAGAATACATAAGGAACAGCAAACATGTAAACGTGTTCAGTATTGCTAAGCAGAGGGACTGGAGCAGTGACTCAGTGGTTAAAGGCACTTACTGTTCTTGAAGTGGACCCATGTTTGGTTCCCAGCAACCATAGCAGTGGTTCACAACTACGTGTAACTCCAGTTCCAGGAGATTCATGTCCTGTTCCAGCCTCAGAGGGCAACTGGACATGTGGTGCACATACATATGTACATACATACATACGTATGATACATATATACATACAAATTGAGATATCTTTTAAATATCTGATTTGCAACTACTAAGAATAAGAATGCCTGTGGTCGATGAGGGTACCTAGAACTTGATAGACACATGTGCTTTTTGAGAGGAGTATAATTTGAGATAACCTTCCTAGGAGGTAATTTAGCAGCATGGAGAAAAAGACTCTTTGATGCTCTGCAGTACCAGTACCACCCTTAAGAATCCATTAGACTTCAAGTGTTTTTGGCATAGCATTAATCATAATAGTGAAAAGTGGCTGTCAGGAAACTGTCTAGTAGTAGGAAATAAATAAATAAATAAATAAATAAATAAATAAATAAATAAATAAATGATAATTGACTCTCTGCAATCATGTAAAGCCTTGTTGTAAACTCTAGAGATATAGCTAGTTAGTAATAGTTGTAATGCACTTGCTTAGTGTTCACAAGGCCTTGCCTTCAGTCCCCTTCCTTCCCAAAAAGTATTATAAGATGCTGTGTTCTCATGCTGTTCAGAATAAAGGAAACAATAAATATTTGTCATTTGGGAATTTCTGAAAACAGCATATAAAGTATACACACAGACTTAAAGCTCTGTACTTATATGGAATGCTATCATTGTATCGTAAGTGGAAGGGAAACTAAGTGCATACAGTTATGTGCTCACTACTGTTGGGGTAAAGTTAAAAGAATCAGGTGAAAGGATATGAAGAATGCACAGGGAAATGGTAACTGCACTGTCTCCAGAGATAATAACTGGGTATTTTGAAGATGGTAGAAAGATGAAGAATGCAAATACATGCTTATTTAAAAGTTTTTTAAATGCTTAAGTTAAATTGCAAAAGTTTTTTTCATAAAGTAAGTGAAAAGAATGGGATATAAAAACATGTATATATCATGAGCCAGGTATTATAGAAGGAAGACTATATATGGTATTCACAAGCAGAGCTAGAAAACCTCCTACCAAGAGGACTATAATTATGAGATTGTGGGTGTTTTTTTATTAAGTTATTTATTTACTTTACATCCCCTACTGATGCTTCCCCTCTATCCTCTCCTTCCTGTCCCTCCCTCTAACCTCCCTCCCTTCTCCTCAGAAAAAGGGAGGCCTCCCATGGATATTAACCAGCCCTGGCATATCAAGTTTTAGTAAGACTAGACACATCTTCTATTGAAAGTAGACAGGGCAGCCTAGTTAGGGGAAAGGGATCCAAAGGCAGACAGGATATTTCTATAGAGACAGCCCCTGCCCCTGTTTTAGGAGTTCCACATAAAGACCCAGCTTTACAGCACTTACATATTTGCAGAGGTCCTATGCTGTGGACTGGACTCAGTTGGTCCCTCAACCAGAAGTCAGGGTCCCAGTACTCAGTTGGGCAGGGAGTCAGAGAATGACAAACAGACACAGACACAAGGGAGTATTGTATCTGAATGTAATTTCTCAAAATGAGCATCAAATTTATATTACAGAAGAAAACAAAGAAGTTAGATGACACATCAGCCAAGGTACATTGAAGTTATCCCATGTATAATGACACAAAACAGAGAAATGCATATATAAAGGACTAGCAGGAACCAGGCAGTGACTATAACTGAGATAAAAACTGTCCCTATCTAAAGTCAGCTATTCTAGGAGCCAGGTGAGGATTTCACACCCTAGTCACAATTTATGCTATTCCTCTGAGCCTTGTGAAAGCTTGCACCAGGGGGTTCTGCTTTCGCTAACTTTTTCATTAATAATGCAATACTCTAGTTCCTCCTTAAACCACAACCCTCCTTCTTCCTAGGCCATTGTAAATTCCTGCATATGGGAGTGACTTGGCTGCTATTTTAAGTATCGTAGGGAACCTCCAGGAGACCAGTTTCCATGAAACTGTTTGCTTCAGGACTGTGGCCAAACTTTTGGACTTGTCATATAGACTCCACTGGAGTGGGTGTGGCAGTCTTAGGTCTATTCCATACATACTCTCTGGCAATTCAGTCTCTATGAGCGCCTATGAGCTCAGGTTAGTAGATTCTATAGGTTTCCTTGTGATGTCCTTGACCCCTCTGGTTTCTTCAATCCCTCTGCTCCCTCTTCCACAAGATTCCCCAAGTTCCACTTAATGTTTGGCTGGGGGTCCCTGCATCAGTTGCTGGATGAAGCCTCTCTGATGACAGTTATGCTAGGCAGAATATCATTAAAAGTGTCAGGGTTTGGCTCCCTCCCATGGCATGGGTCTCAATCTAGCCCAATCATTCTTTGGCTCTTCCCTCAAATTCTGCTCCATCATTTATTCCCTGCACATCTTGTAGGCAGCACAAATTGTGGGTCTAAAGTTTTGTGTCTGGGTTGATGTCCCAGTCCCTCCATTGGAAGTCTTGCCTGATTACAGGAGATGGTCAGTTTAGGCTCTGTATCCCCCACTGCTAAGAGTCTTAGCTAGGGTCAATCTTATAGATTCCTAAGAGTTTCCATTTTCCTAGGTTTCCATCATCCCAGAGATGCCTCCCAAAACCAGTTGTCTCTCCCATTACTCTCTCCTCCATCCTCCCCAACCTTATCCTCCCTGTTCTCATCCCCATCCCTTCCCTTCCCTCCCTCCAGCCACCCTAATGGTGATTTTGATGGTTTTTTCCCCCTGAGCTATTGTTGCTAGGTATTTTGCAGTGACTGCATATTTCTCTTCTAGGAAGTAAAGATAAGATTTTTGGTAGAGTTTAAATTCAACTTTGTTCTTTCCATTCCTAAATTTTTATTTCCCAAGAATTTACTGAAGTTGGACCCAGCTGACAGATACTTGACAGAGCAGTGTTTAAATCATCCTACATTTCAGACTCAGAGACTTTTGGACCGGTCTCCTTCAAGATCAACAAAAAGGAAACCTTATCATGTGGAAAGCAGCACCCTGTCTAATAGGTAAATATTCCTTCCCTTCTAAGGAAATACAAATGCAGGCGTGGTCTCAGAAGTGGGTGGAGGAGGCGGCTGCTAAAATTATGCAATTAAAGAAAAGAAGGAAAGCCCTCATTATTCAAAAATATCTCCCTCATACTTATTACATGATTCAGAACTATAATTAATGAGTTGTGTGGGACTATTAAAGACTTTTCTATTTAACAAGTATATGATGAAAGCCTATGTATTCCCTTGGAAAGGTAGCATTGAGTTAGCTACTCTGGAGGTTTCCAGCATCACAGACAACATTAAGACCTAGCAGATTTTGTGTAAATGACTAGAGGAAGAGAGTTCCTGGAAGGAAAAGAAGATACTGAATGTGTATTGGGGAACTGAGCCAAGGCAGCCTTTTTAAAAGGGTTTTGTGATTGTATTGATCTTGCCCTTCAATCACTGAGTTGAGAACTGACCTTATTTTATAAAAATAAGCATAGGGAAATAGTGGTCAATAATTGAAAGTAGTACATTTTAAAATAGCTTTTTGAACATAATATTTTAAAAATATTTGTTTCTTGCCTGAACATACCTATAGTCCTAGCATTGAAAAACTCATTGGGTAGTCAAACAGGCTTCAGGGTTTACTCAGTTTCTCCTGAGTGCCAATCATAGGCCCATCTGGCTGAAAACTTTTCTTGAATCAATCACTCAATCTCTGTCTCTCTCTCTCTTTCCTTTCCTCTCTCTCTCCCTCCCTCCCTTTCTCCCCTTTATTTCCCTTTTACCCTTCTTCTTCCTCCTCCCCTCTATTGGATCAGTCAGATTGCCTTTGTGTCCTGACATTCCCCAATTCTATTGCTGCATTTACAGGAGAATGGTGTTCCTTCATCTTCCAGCTTTGGCATCTGATGATTTTTATATATGGGATTTAGAAATAGTTTGACTGAGGAAATGAAAAGCAATGAAGCTTTTAAAATTTTAATACTACCCCCAATAAACACACACACACAATTTTCCCTTCTGTATGTGGAAAATTATTCTTAATAGATTCGAATTTTGAAAGGTCAGGACCTACCACTTTTCTGCTTACTCCTTGGCACTTGGCTGGTTGACATTTTTCTCGTATCTTTGCTGGGATTACACCAAGCTTGGTTCATGGGTTTTAGTCTCCCTTCTACTTGAATTGCCACATGACTTCTCTAATTTACCTTTACAAAGTAAATTATCCTAATGATGTAAAGTTTGGTAGACCAATGATAAATCTGTGAGTTGTACTGTAGTCATCAGTGATATAACCTGTAGTCTGAAAGGAAGCCTATGGTGAGTCTCACAGAGACTAACTTGATAGGAATTGTGAGTAAATAAAAATTTCTGAAAGGATTCATTTTTAGGTCTTGGTGATATTTTAAATATATCAAAGGGAAAGTCCTAAGAGTTTGTATTTTTTAGTAATCTTCTATCATCTGAGGCCTTTCCACCACTATTGCCTTGTCCAGTATTTACTCCATGGAAGCCTATCTTGCCAGGGATGTGAATTGTAGCTGGTGTCTCCCCACAGGGTTTCTAAGACAATTTTTTATATGTTTACAACACCATATCTATTGGTTCCCACTCACATACTACTGTGCCTTGTCCCTAGAGAGCACACTGTCACCCCACATCATTTTCTCTCCAGAAGCCAGTGAACTCAGTCATTACTTCAGGCTTGTCACCTTCAGACTCCTCTGAGGTTCCTTTCATGGCATAGTGTGATGCCATTTTGACTGTGCTGGTCCTCTCATTGATCCTGCTTTACCACTCACCACATATGAAAATAGTTTTGTGCCTGTCTCCATTTACTCATTGGTTTATGGAATGTCCCAGGCTGGCCATGCCCTCTTCTTGTAGCTATCCTTCAGCCTCCAGCTGAATTATCTTTCAGCTAGGATTATAGGGTTGTGTCGCCATGCCTGGCTATTTTCACTTTTAAACTTATTTTGAGTATACGTATTAACTGTCTATCCATTTATCTACTCTGCCAACCATATGAGAGTGGTTCTTAGCCATACAGTCATGTCCACATGAAATCCCAGCCCTCATGAAGTGGAGGCAGGAAAATCTGGAATCCAAGGCCAGCCTTGAGCAAGTTTGAGGCTAATGTAGACTACATGAGGCCCTCTCTCTAAAACAAGCAAATGATTGAGTGATTCATACATTAATTTGTTTTCAATTGTTAGCAATTTAACAAAGATTCTTGGGAGTTGTGTGTCAAAGAGATCTATGAAATTTTCAAAGCTGCTTTTTCTTGTTGTACTCTGCCAAAGCTCCAATGTGAAGATGATGTGATGCCCTTTCTACATATGAATTATTATATGTCTAAATCTCAGTAGCTTGCAGTTAACCCTCAGATGGAAACACAGAGAGTAACTGCTTAGGATACATATAAATACATACTTATATACATGCATACATACATGATGAATAAATATATACTTATATACATGCATAGATACATGATGAATCTGGGCATTTAACAGCTGTTTCCACCTTAACTTTATAGCTTCCTTTCTCTTCTATTGCTGTGAATACATAAGATCACAGTACGTTTGTGTAACAGTAATTCCAATGGTTCTAGAAGCTCTAGCAACTTTCTACACTCTTTTCTGTCCCTTCCTGGTCCTTATTTATGGCTAAAGCATTTCTGTCATTGCTATACCTTCATCTGCAAAGGAAAGGGAGAAAATATGATATCAGGGAAAACTAGAGTTTGGCACAAGAAGCCCTGTGGAAGAATTGAACTAGGACCTGAGTCAGGGCATGTGGCCAGGAAGAAACAGGGAAGTCTGTCTCCACCCCCCACCCCCAACCTTCTCCCTTTTTCTGTGGTACTTCTTTCTCCTGTTCAACTCTACTAGAAGATAGCCAGCTAGGAACCTGAGGGATATAGTCTCCTGTGGTCTTAAGGCCCAGGACTGGAGACAGTATTGAGAGTAGCCAACATATTTACTCAGATCTATCTGTGTGTACGATTATATATCATAATTGAGTTTTTGAAAAGTGCTGACATATTTTGTTTGCCAAGATATAAATAATCAGGCAGCTCTGATGCCTGTGGGGTAGGTAGACTGGCTGGATGCTGTTGTTGGATGGAGACCACGGCTGAGCCGTTCTAGAATTAGAGCAGGTGGAGCTCAGAAAAAGGTTGTTGTCTACAAGCAGGACCATTATCTTGTCAGTTATAACTAGTCAGCCCTAGTTATACTCTGTTTGAGATCAAAGTATCCAGAGCTTGGTGCCTAGTAACTCATGATGTTTTATACAGGTAACCAATCTTAAGGAGAAAGAACAGCTGAGCTGGAGAGATAGCTTGACTGTTAAGGGCTAGGTTCAAAAATCAAAAACATAATTTATTTCTTAGCCAATTAGGGAATTTTCCACTAGTTATCTAGATAGGACATACAGATGGATCATCCAATAAGACCTAGCCACTTTCCTTTGACTGCTACAAAAAGAACTTCTCCTTCGTCTGAACACTAGATTCTCTCTGCCCAGGAGTTTGCCCAGTATACTCTATGCAATATATCTCAATAAACCACCCTTTCTTTCTACCCCCTACTGTGTATATATGTGTCTGATAAATTATTTTACCATCTCTGTAATCAGTCTTACAGATCCTATCATGCATGCACTGCACTTTATTGATCTGGACATATGTTCTGTATAACATCTAACAAAACAAATGTAATTTACCTTTGTGATTCCTTTCTAAATCTGGGGAAATGAGGAGGCATAGTTTTGTTGCCATTTTTATTAAATAGCAATAACAGCCTAAAAGGACTTTTCTTCCAACTAGTCTCTGATGGAAAAAAATCTTCAAATCAATTGATTTTCAATAGTAGCAATACTTGCAATGTTTTCTAAATTCACAGTAAAAACAATTGGATAGATCATTCCTAACTCTGAAACCTATGTCAAGCCACAATCTCATCCTTTGTTACAACAAGCTGTCTTTTCTAGAATGTCATTTGTGGCTTTCAAACTGAAGACAAGGTTTCTCTCTGGGCAACTATTTGTATATTACAATAGGTAGGAAATGAAGCTTCGAGTCCTAAAGAAGTGCTCAGTCACTTTGGAATAATGAAGTGTGAAATGAAGAAGTGACTAAAGTGTGCCTTTACCAAGCAATTAGCACTCAAGACTCTGTGTTCCAGTATAGGATTCCTGTTTAGTTACACAGAAATATCTAAACAGTTAGTGATGCATTTCTGTTTAATGTACAAGGAGCTATCTCAAGAGGCCAACGTAATTGCCACTTCTCTAAGGCATAAACACAGATCATCATGTTTTCCAACAAACCTCACTAGTCAGTTCCCATTTTTCTCAGAGTGTCATTTTCTTTACATCACTAGAATTCTCCCTCATTGACTCTACGGGCTAAAGAGATGTTGGCATGTGTGTGTAACTACTGTGAATGTGTATCTGAAGCAGCCTACAGGTTTTTACAAAGAATGTGAAGTTCAAGGAACACAGTAACCTTCAAATCTAAGTGTTGCCTCCTGACATTCAAACAGAAAAGGGGATTGTCAGCGTCAGCAGTCTGCTAGCTCTCTTACTCGTACTAGCTATTCTGTACCAGGCAGTCATAGCCAAAGCATACTTTACCTGACTCTGCATCAGCGACTGTGTTGGCAGCCAGCAAGTTAGACAAGCATTTAAGGATGCCAAAACATCTTCATCAGGAAGTGATTTATCTCATTCAGTGACTTAGTCTGAGAAACATGCCTGTTATTGAGAGGGACACATTTGAGGTAGTGATTTTGTCATTTGAGTGCCTGCTTTTTTCCCTTTTTAGAAAAGTCTCAGTCTCTCTCTCTCTCTCTCTCTCTCTCTCTCTCTCTCTCTCTCTCTCTCCTTTAATCAAAACACTGCTATTATCTTTTCATCCTTTTATTCCTTCCAACAAATTTATCTTTTCATCCTTTTATTCCTTCCAACAACTTTCTTCCCAAGTCCTGTGCCTAGCCTAATGCATATAACTAGGGTTGCCTTCATGAACACATAAGAGGTTGTTGAGTGGGAGCAATGTATCAGTGGCTATACCACTAAAGAATATGACTACCTCTCTCTCTCTCTCTCTCTCTCTCTCTCTCTCTCTCTCTCTCTCTCTCTCTCTCTCTTTCTCTGCAACTTTTAAGTGTCTGTATAGCTCCTCTGGGAGGATAGGGCCTTGGGTCTCCTGCATTCAGGATGGAGCATTGATGGGCCCAGTCTTGTACAAGGAACCACTCCTGCAGTGAAGATAGCAACCGTGTCAGATCCAGACAACAGCAGCCCTTCCCATTCTCCAGCTCTTAAATTCTTTATACTCCTTCCTTCCCTGAGCCATGCAGGTGTTTTAAGAACGGTCTCATTTAGTTTACCATGGGTTTGCTTATCTGTTTTAAACATTATACTGTTTGCCTCCTATTGAAGGGAACTGATCTGCATCTTTTGTTTTAAACATAGAAACCAATCCACCAAGGGTGCTGCCTTACAGACTCACCACAGATCCAACAGCAAGGACATTCAGAACTTAAGTGTGGGTCTGCCCAGGGCTGAGGAAGGCCTGCCTGCAAACGAAAGCTTCCTCAATGGAAACCTTGCTGGAGCAACTCTCAGCCCAATGCACACCAAAACCTACCAAGCAAGCACCCAGCCTGGCTCTTCCAGCAAAGATCTCACAAACAACAACATACCACACCTTCTCAGTCCAAAAGAAGCCAAGTCCAAAACAGAGTTTGACTTCAATATTGACACAAAGCCTTCAGAAGGTCCAGGCACAAAGTACCTCAAGTCCAGCACCAGATCTCAGCAGAACAGGCACTCATTCATGGAAAGCTCCCAGAGCAAAGCTGGGACCCTGCAGCCCAGTGAGAAGCAGAGTCGGCACAGCTATATTGACACCATTCCCCAGTCCTCCCGGAGTCCATCCTACAGGACAAAGGCCAAAAGCCATGGGGCGTTGAGTGACTCCAAGTCTGTGAGCAACCTTTCCGAAGCCAGAGCCCAAATCACAGAGACTAATACCAGTAGATACTTCCCATCCAGTTGTTTGGACTTGAACTCTCCCACCAGCCCAACCCCCACCAGGCACACTGATACGAGAACTTTGCTCAGCCCTTCCGGTCGAAATAATAGAAATGAAGGCACTCTGGACTCACGGCGAACCACCACTAGACACTCAAAAACCATGGAGGAGTTGAAGCTGCCTGAACACATGGACAGCAGCCATTCGCATTCACTGTCTGCACCTCATGAATCATTTTCTTATGGGCTAGGCTACACCAGCCCCTTCTCCTCTCAGCAGCGTCCTCACAGGCATTCCATGTACGTGACCCGGGACAAAGTGAGAGCGAAAGGCCTTGATGGAAGCTTGAGCATAGGACAAGGGATGGCAGCCAGAGCCAACAGTTTGCAGCTCTTATCACCCCAGGTACCGCTTGGCATTTTGGTCTATCAGCTTATCTTGGGAAAGGGTTACAAGGAATATTTATAAGGTTGCTATACAGTTCCCCCTACTACAATCAGCCTGACTTTCATTGGACAGCGAAGGAAAGTACTCTTTGGATTATTTCTGTTAAAAATAATCACAATTTAGCTGTGTGTGGTGACATAGACACAGGCATGTCCTAGCACTTGGGAAGCAGAGACAGGTAGATCTTTGTGGGCTCCAGGCTAGCCAGGGCTACAAAGTGAAACACCCTGTTTCAAAAAATAATATTTGTAGTATTTTTAAATGTTCATTTCTGACATATTTTTGATGACTGGCCATTTATTGAAATTAGCAATATGGACTAGCTCTTACTTATTTTAAAATTTGGGTTGCTTTTGTCTGTTCTTTCTAAACCACATTTGTTTAGACTTTTTTTCAAATACCAAGCATTTTTTTATTAATCACTTTACTTGTTTACATTTCAAATGATACCCCCTTCCCAGTTACCCCTCCATAAACCCCCATCTCATCCCTTCTTTCCCTCTCCCCTTTGCCTCTATGAGGGTGCCCCTCCACTCATTCACCACTCCAGCATCCCCCCATGCTGGGGCACCAAGGGCCTCCCTTCCCATTGATGCCAGACAAGGCCATTCTCTGCTACACTTGTATCTGGAGCTATGAATCCCTCCATGTACAATCCTCAGTGGGTGGTCCATTCCCCGGTTCTCCAGGTAGTCCAGCCTGTCAATACTGTTCTTCCTATGGGGCTGCAATCCCCTTCAGCTCCTTCGGTCTTTCCCCTAACTCCTATATTAGGGTCCCCAGGCTCAATCCCATGGTTGGCTGTGAGTATCTACATCTGTATTGGTCAGGTGCTGGTAGAAGCTCTCAGGGAACAGCCATATCAGGACCCTGTCAGGAAGCGCTTCTGATACCAAGTATCCTAACTGAATTTAATGATTTAAATTTTTTTTGTAAACTAGATAAGTTTAACTTCAGGCTAGAGTAAATGATACTTGCCCACCCAGTCTCTAACATTTTAAAAGATTTTTAAAATTATATACATATCTGTCTGTATCTTAAGTATGAGCACATAAGTATAGGTACCTATAGAAGCTACATACCTTTGAAGCTAGAGTTATAGGAATTGTGAGCTGCCTGACATGGGTTCTAGGAACCAAACGCAGGTCCTCTGCAAGGATAGTACATGCTTTTAACTGCTGAGTGACCTCTCGGGCCCCTTGGGTTTTTTAATTAAGTATGTATGTATGTATGTATGTATGAATGAATGAATGAATAACATGGGGCAAGGGATGTATATAGACATGCACATGAAAGGGTGACTTTGTGCAACTGGTTCTCTCCAGCCATCTTTATGAGGGTTTTAGGGATCTAACTCAGGTCATCAGGTTTGCATGCTAAGCAGTTTACCTGCTAACCTACAAAATCATTAAGGCCTGCATTACTAGAGCACTGGCTATGAATAGGCATCGAGAACAGGGAGAGGTCACCGTGAACAGGAATAGTCTGAAATGGCTTCGGTGCAGCTAACAGCCTGACCTGTGTAGACAGATGAAGAATGAAGCTGGGCTAAGCACCACAAGAAGCCTTGATTGGGAAGATGAAATTAAAGTGTCCCTGTCATTCTGAAGTATGTTAACTGAGAGGGGACACTTGGCCACAAATGATTTGTTTTAATTCTATAAACCTGGACACTGGTAACCATGCAGAGGTGTGCTTGCTTGCGTGTTGAAAGAAAGATAATGGAAGCAATCCTGTCAGTCCAGCATAGGCCCTGTTGGAGGCTCCCAGAGGAGGGAGAGTCTGAGCAGATCCTTATGGGAAGGTTGAGATTTCCCTTGGGGAGGAAAGTGAGAGCAGCAGGAAAAAGGACTAAAAAGAGGGAAAGTATTCCAGGAAGACATGATGCTCCATGGGTCCCAACTGGCTTCCCATTGGTGGAATGAAAATGTAAGAGCTGAGCAATTCTCACATGAGCTGAGGAGAGTATTCAGGATTGAATGTCAGTATGAAACCAGAGTGGATCCCGAGGACTGTGCAGTAGACGCAACCAGACTTGCCAATTGCACTGTTGAAGGATTTCTTTCTGAGAGTTTCTTTCCTAAGAGGTCCGTTTTGGAATTGGGATGGGGATTTTTAAGCTCTGTAATTCAACATTATCCCTCTCTGTTGGGACTCATAGGAGATAGGTAATCTGCCCAACTTTCCCCAGCTGCTAGTTTAACGTAGAACTGGGATTCTAAGGCAATCTACAGATCCCCAAGTATAAAATGGTGGCAAGATGGCCTGGTCCCCAGTTAAAGGTGGGACAGGAGGTTTTTGCAGGGGCTTTAAATGGAGTTATAGGAATGGTTGGAAGGAGTCCTGAGAACTCACTATAGAGATAAGAGAACCCAGAGTGTCTAGAAACATCTCTAGGGCCTGCTCACTGCCTGTAGAAGAGAGTTGGAGATCAAAACCAAGCAGATTGTTGTTGGCATTGAGGCAAGTGTTAAACAAAAGAAAAACGAAAGGCAGCCTCCCTTGGAAAATGGACAAATGACTTGCTCTCAGAGAATTCAGAAAATAAATATCTCTGAACACTGTAGTCCTAAACTAATTATAAACAATTACTGGGGCTTAGCACATATCCAGCTGTTACTTCAGTCCAGTTCAGGAGTGCAGCACTGAGCCTTAAGAAAGGCCACAATTAAAGGCTAGAAGGTGGCTGGAAGGCTTGAAAGAGTTGTGAGTAAACCACAGTGCTCATTCTCATGGGAAGCATTGTAGCCACTTTCAAAAGCACGAGACCACTCACTGAGTTGAGTTTAAATGTAAATAACTCATTTCCTTTAAAAAAAATCTTGCTCTGGGCCTTTGTCAACAGTACAGGTTGGCAACTTGGAAAGAAGAAAGGCTGCACCAAATTAATTTCTTTCCAAAATTCTCTAAATAATGGTGGTGGGGAGGAAGGTGGTGGGGTACCAGATCTTATTTGAGTTTTTAAATTAAATCATTTTATGTATATCACCTAGGCTTTAAGATAATACATTTTAAGTATAATGTGTAGATGCTGAAAGCAGCCAGCT